>NC_134090.1:6902117-7222117 GCF_000715075.1 Nicotiana tabacum
TTTGACTAAACGATCTGACTATTTTGATTTTAATAATATTTGCGAGCGAAATTCAAAGCCATCTTATAATACATCATGCCTCATTTGATTAACTACGCCCATGAATTATTAACCCAGTATTAATACTCATTTCATAACAATGAATCCCAGACCATAAAACTTAAAATGGACATCATGCTGATTTCAAAATCAATTATATCCCAGAAAAATGATTTAAGGGAATATACATATGAAAGCAAATTGAGATTCCACTAACCAATATCCATTAAATCATTTTGTTAGTTATCGAACTATCGTGCTTTCATGAATCACGCGTCTAATTAACTTAACAAAATCTTGGTTCCAGAATCTTAATATAATATGTCCAATGTTAGCCCTTAAGTTTAAATAAACAGCCCATCAGTCTACCGGAGCTCAGCACATGGATTTCATAGGATAAATACATACTTCATAAGCAAATTTATTTTTACATGTGTAGAAGAAATTTCTACTATAACTATGTAGCAGAAAACTTGCTTCATTTCATCCCAATAATCGAGAGTTATACAGAATGTGTACCTGGTATAGTCAGTACAAGAAGAAGAATATCAGCAGAGTAATATGCAGCCCAGCAACAGTAGCAATAAACCAACAATAACCAGCAAAATTAAACCAATAACAGACTTAAAAGGACCAACAGAATTCCAGCAATACCCGATAATAATATAAACACCCAGTAATAATCTCGGATAAGGTCAGAAGCAGAACCAATGGATTGCTAAATAGATTCAGCAATCAAAAAGGGCAAAAGCAGTGTTTGGAATTTATGTTCTGCATAAAACTCCAACGGACTAGTATCCTTTTCTCTTAAACTCTCTCTTTTTCAGTATATGTTTTTTTTTTCTGATCCCTGACTGATTTTTTCTAAAATCTGTCCTACTTTTTTTCAGATCTTTTCTTTCCAGTTTTTTTTCTCTTTTTCAGTCTTTTTCCTTTCTTCTCCAATCTGTTCTCTCTCTTTTTTTCTTCTTTTTTTTTCTGTTCTCTCCCTTTTTCTTCTCTGATCTCTTCCCCTTTTTCCTCTCCACTCTATGTATATATAATAACCAACAGATCTGCCCTCCTTTGAAAAGCTTCACTTACCCGACCAAAATCCCAAAAAGTCTGCCCATTTTCACCAAAATCCCACTAAGGAATGTTTTTCCTTACTTTATTCCCTAAATTAAGGCATGATATAAGGGCTTGTCCTCCACTAACATTAAACTAATATATAAGCTCTTTTTTTATTAGTGCTTGACTAACGGACCATTAATTTAGTCAATTCTGCCCATTTTTCATTCCCAAAATACCCCTGTAATACTACTGTTATTACTGCCCTTAATTCAAAACTTCAGTAACCTGTTATTGAACCTCTATATTTTCAAACCTATCAGCTGATGACTGAATGACTAAGACTGAATGACTAAGGCTGAATTCTTATTGAAACAACTGAACTGAAATTAAATCAAAACCAAACTAACACAACACAGAACTCAACAGAATCATTGAAGCTGACATTGAAACTTGAATCAATATGCACATGAATGAAGGCAATGTGAATGCAGGTTCATTGTCAGCATAATGACAATGTCCTGAAACTGAAACTGAAATATGCACATGAATACAAACATCAGGAATGCAAGTTCATTCCTGAAATCAAATGGCCCTGGATCAAATATACACAACAAACGTTTGACAAACTTTCTGTTTTAACAAACGAGAGTGAATTAACTGACGAAACTAATTAATGGACATGCTTATAACAACTGATACCAAACAATCAAACCCCAGACAATTTAGGTAATTCACAGGCAATTTCAGGAGTATTGACAGAAACATAGATTAACTGGAAATTAATCGACGTAACTCATTAATTGATTATACAAGTTATAGCACATAACAATCATATTGAACTTAAACAAATGACAGAATTGATACTATTGAATATGAACAAGGTCAATTAACCAAAATAAATTTTAAAATCAATACAATAGATAAACAGATATGTAGAGAAGCAAATACGAAGGAAAGAAAAAGGAAATACCTCATAATAACAGAATTATATGGACCCAATCTTCGAAACTCTGATTCGGACACTTTGAAATCGAACAGACCTTAGTCGAAGTATTCTCAACTGAAAATACTTTGATTAAGGTCGATTAGACCTCAACCTTCTACTTAATTTGGGCAGATTCCAAGATTTGGGATTTTACGGTTCTTGAGGGTCTGATTTAGGGCTCAACCACTTCTGGTCAGATTCGAACCAAACCAAGTTTGGTTTGGTTACGAGTGAGGTTAGGAGAGTGACTGGTGTGAGTTTGGGGTACATTGGGGTAGGTTTAGGTTATGCTCGAATCTTCGATTGAAGATTCGAGACGCTGTAGGGTGATTCGAGGTGAATAACCAACATATCTGTAACGAGGGTGGTTAGGGGTGCTGTGGTGTTAATTAGGGACTGGTTGGTTTGGATCTGAGTTTGGCTCGAATCTTCAAATGAAGATTCGAGAAGCTCCAGGAGGATTCGAGCTAAATGGTTACCAGATTTGGATAGAGGGTGGTCAGGTGGTCTTAGGGTGTTGGTTTGGTGACCGGCAGCGTAGTTGCCGCCGGGTTTCAGGCGAGGGGAAGTTAGGGCGGCTAGGGTTTGGGGGAAGGGCATCGTCTTAGGGACGATGATGAACATGAAGACGAGGGGGGGTTTAGTTAGGGGGCTGGTTTGGGAGATTGAGTTTATATAGGGTAGGGGTGTTTTGATCTTGGCCGTTGGATCCATCACGATCCATGGCCAGGATTAATTCACTTAAAGGGGACGACACCGTTTTGTTTAAGCTGGGGGATGGGTTGGCCCGGGGTAAAGTGGATCGGGTTATGGTGAGGCCTTGAGGCCGTTGGATCAAAGAAAATGGATGGCTTGGATCAACATGCCTGAAACGGCGTCGTTTGGGCATGTGAATGGCCTGATCTGGGCCGTTCATTTGAATCGATCAATGGCTCAGATTGGAGATGCCAATATGACGTTGTTTGGAGGCGCCTCTGTAAGACTGGCTTGGGCTGGGTCAGTGCAATGGGTTTTGGGCCTGATTTTTTTGTCAATTAAAATGGCCCAGTCCAATTTTCTTCCTATTTACACTTCCCTTTTTTTTATTTTCTTTTAATTCCTAATTACTAAAATTCCTAATTTGAATTATAAAAATCAACATTAACCTTACAAAATATTAATTACCCTTTAACAACCATTAACACACAAGACAAAACATTAATCACACAATGACATATTTAAATGACAAAAATAGGATAAATGCATATTTTTTGTGATTTTCTTTTTTTAGAGCTAAATGACGGTTTAATTAATTCTTAAATGCATAATTAAATCCTTGATATGCATGCAACATGTATATTTTAGTTTATTTTTCATTTAACTATAACAAAGTAAACATTCACGGACAAAACACAAATAATTATCCAAAAACGCCACATAAATTCTAAAAATTGCATACAAAGAAAAATTATTTGTGATTTCTTTTGGAGTAGTTCTTGTGGGGCAGAAATCATGTGCTCACATATGGTAGGCTAAAGTTCCAAATGAGTACGCATAAGACCTAACTTTGGACGAGCATATCGATATATGTATAAGGAGTTATTTGATGTACAATCTATAAAATGAAAGGTAATTGAGTATAGTTTCTAAAACTTCAAACTGTTCGTCATTTGGACTTTCCTACAAGAAGTTATGACCAAATTATCAAAGGTTGGCGGAGGAGTGTGCGGATGCGAAGCATCCGAGGCCGAGTCCGAAAAGAGGGGCTGGCAGTGAAGTGCTGCCATAGCGTCCAGGCCAGCATCCGAGCTTCGAAGAGGAGTGAGATGCGGATGCGAAGCATCCGAGTTCGCGTCTGAAACCCAGAAATTTGGGCCTATAAATACAAGGTCGGGGTAGGAGAGTATTATGAGTATTTGGGGGTTAGGGTTCTTGAGGTGAAGGGGCAATTTTTAGCTCAAATCAAGTCCAATCAACTAAGGTAAGTTGTTAATGATGTTTTGGGTTGATTCCTACTCAATATACATGAGTTCTAACATACATTCTAACATCCAAATTCTTGATTTCATCATCAAATCCTCAAGAACACAAAAATCACCAAAGTTGTGATTTTTTAAGATTGATCTATTAAAGGTAATTTCAATGCTTCAAACTCGTTTATTATGAGTAGTTAGAAGTATTTGAAGTATTTGTTACAAGTTTTATTAGTTGAAAGATTGGATTATAAAACTGTAGTTCATGGCATGAATAGTATTTTTGAGAAAATAATAGAGAAGATGAATGGTGAATTTTGGTGATGAAATTGATTGAATACAATGAACTTATGGAATTATTGTTAGCAAAAGATAGAAGTGATCAACTAAGTAATCATCCGAATTGTATATTGTGCAAGTTTTGATTATGGAAGATGATGAATAGTAACTTGGTGGCATTGGACAATTGATGCAGTATCATTAATGACTTCGAATGGATATTAAAATATAAGGATGAAGTTGAATGGTATAGCTTCTAAATGTATTTGGCGATTTGAGTTGTTGGAGGCTTGTAGCCAATTTATGAGCCATATATGGATATTGGTTAATATCTCAGGCCATATTTTAATGTAATTAGGATATCTAATTGTAGATATCGACTTGTTGGTGATGTTGAGCTTCTTAATCAATATTGGAATGAAGGAAGAGGATTGAAAGCTTGTGAATGTTAATAAAGCGAAAGCGAGGTAAGTTGATTAAAACTTACTCTTCTTGAGGGACTTTCTCTAAAAGCATGTTTCAAGTTAATACTTAAGTTGTTTGCAAATGTGCTTTCGTACTTGTGGGGACAAACAAGTACGGATGTCTCCATGTACTAAAATATTATGTTGCATATATAGTGTCATGCCCGTTTTGTAAAATTTTATTTTAAATCTTGTTGGCTAAATGACACTCATGATAAATGTTATAACTTTTTATCAAAACTTATGTATTGACAAGAGTATACATGTTTGAGTGCTAAAGAAAAGTTTTCATGGAAAGTACTTCTTTTGGAAATTGATGTGCAGAACAACCCTTGTGGTATCTTTTAAAGATTGATATTAAATTGCTAAAGTCTTTAGCATGTAAAAGGTTGTTTATTTAATTTTTGTTCAAATGATTTAGATTTTATATAAATGCTATGATTTGATAAAAATAGATTCTTTGAAGCTACTATGCTATGAATCTATTTTTGAAGTATCTAATGTTTTGGGAGTTACTTGTGGTCACCGAGATTGACTTCGGATATAGGGTGTTCGTTGTCATGAAACTACACGTGCCGGTGTAGGCGTAGATGGCCACTTTGTGGTATAGACTATGGCAGAGTACTCTCCCTCGAGAGAGTACTATTTTGTGCTATTATTAGCATGGCTGAGTCGATTCGTACGGCACTACGATGAGACGACCTGAGCAAGTAGGGTATATGATACTTGCCGCTAGGTACATAACCTAGTTGACCTTCTCATGTTGGTGATGGTATGGTACTCCCAGTGAAAGGTAAGGATGATTTTCTTTTGATTAGGCCTAAGGAGCCGAAAGCGATTTCGATGACTTAAAGTATATGAAATGATTTTGTACGATTTATCCAAAATCTTGGATTGATGTAAATGATTTAAAAGTTTATCTTGTGAGTTATATTCACTTGGCTGTTATTTAAAATAACAAGGGTCATGAGTTGATAAAATTTCTTATCATTTTATATCAAATATTGATGCATTATTTTTTTATAAAGTTTGTCCCAAGAACTTAAGTAGAGAGAGTCTATGACACTTATTGAGTACCGTTGTGGTGTACTCAGCCCTAAGGGACCCCCTCTAGGGCCCTGCTTACTTTACATGTTTCAGGATGATGTATGATACGTGGCATGGGTCAGGCCAGGATGACTCTCTTTCCGATGTATTATGAAGCACCACTTTTATTTTGCGGTAGCTATCATGTTCTTCCTTATTTTATTTTGTTGGAATTACTCCAACCGTTGGTTCTATTATTTGGTATAGAGGCTCCATATATAGTTATGAAAGGTTGTAGTAACAGGATTGTACACGAAATTCATGAAAGAATATATTACTTAGTCTCATTGTTATTAATATGAAAGGGCGTCATGTGTGATTTTGAAATGGAAAAATATTTTATCATTTAACTTGAAAATGTATAACATTTTCAAGGAGCTTCCGCAGTTAAATTTTTTTTCATGCATATAATTTGGGTGCATCATATGGTTTGGTTCGCTCGGGTCGGGTAGTGTGTCAGTCACGTGGTTTTGGGTCGTGACACAACCCCTATGTCCAAGGGTCATCGCCAAAAAAGAGGAGGTCAACCTTGTACGGCCAAGGGCCATCGCCAAAAAAGAGGAGGTCGACACCGTACGGCCAAGAGCCATCGCCAAAAAAGAAGAGGTCGACCCTACGGCCAAGGGTCATCGCCAAAAAAGAAGAGGTCGACCCCTACGGCCAAGGGCCATAGCCAAAAAAGAGGAGGTCGACCCCCTGCGGCCAAGGGCCATCGCCATAAAAGAGGAGGTCGACCCCGTACGGCCAAGAGTCATTGCCAAAAAAGAATAAATCGACCCCTACGGCCAAGAGCCATCACCAAAAAAGAGGAGGTCGACCCCGTACAGCCAAGATACATCACCAAAAAAGAGGAGGTCAACCCCGTACGGCCAAGAGCCATTGCCAAAAAGAGGAGGTCGACCCCCTACGGTCAAGGGTTATCGCCAAAAAAGAAGAGGTTGACCCTTACGGCCAAGGGACATCGCCAAAAAACATTCGACCTCGTTTGAACCACGACGGGTTAACATTTCAACCAGCTCGAAATAACACCCCTACGCCTAAGGGCCATCGCTAAAAAAGAGGAGGTCGGCCCCTAAGGCCAAGGGCCATCGCCAAAAAAAGAGGAGGTCCACCCCGTACGGCCAAGGACGATTGCCTAAAAAGAGGAGGTCGACCCTATACGATCAACAGCCATTGCCAAAAAAGAAGAGGTCGACCCCTACGGCCAAGGGCCATCGCCAAAAAGGAAGAGGTTGACCCCGTACGGCCAAGAGCCATCGCCAAAATAGAAGAGGTTGACCCCTATGTCCAAGGGCCATCGCCAAAAAAGAGGAGGTCGACCCCGTACGACCAAGAGCCATTGCCAAAAAAGAAGAGGTCGACCCTACGGCCAAGGGCCATCGCCAAAAAGAAGAATTCAACCTCGCCCGAATCAACCTTCAGCCACATCCGAATCAACCTACAGCCTCGACCGAATCAACCTTCGGCCTCGTCCGAATCAACATCCAACCTCGTTCGAACCATGACGGGTTAACATTTCGACCAGCTCGAAATAACACCCCTACGGCTAAGGGCCATCGCCAAAAAAGAGGAGGTCGACCCCTAAGGCTAAGTGCCATCGCCAAAAAAGAAGAGTTCGACCCCGTACGACCAAGGGCCATCGCCAAAAAAGATGTGGTGGACCCCGTACGGCCAAGAGCCATCGCCAAAAAGATGAGGTCGACCCCTACGGCCAAGAGCCATCGCCAAAAAGAAGAGGTCGACCCCTACGGCCAAGGGCCATCTCCAAAAAATAGGAGGTCGACCCCGTAAGGCCAAGAGCCATCACCAAAAAAGAAGAGGTCGACCCCTACAACCAAGGGCCATCTTCAAAAAAGAGGAGGTCGACCCCTACGGCCAAGAACCATCGCCAAAAAAGTGGAGGTCGACCCCCTACGGCCAAGAGCCATCGCCAAAAAGAAGAGGTCAACCCCCTACGGCCAAGGGCCATCGCCAAAAAGAAGAATTCGACCTCGTCCAAACCAACATTCGGCCTCGTCCGAATCGACCTTCGGCCTCGACCGAATCGACCTTCGGCCTCGACCGAATCGACCTTCGGCCTCGTCCGAATCAACATTCGGCCTCATACGAATCAACATTCGGCCTCGTTCGAATCAACACGACCTCGCCTGAATTCACATTCTGCGACTTCGCCCGAATTTACATTCGGCGACCTCATCCGAATTCACATTCGGCCTACTCGCCCGTCCAAATTCGAGGACGCGAATGACCTCCTCCGATGACGCCATCCCGGCCTCGACATCCTTCCCCAACTCTACCGTCTACTCAATCGACTCATAACTCGAGTCATTGGCCGTGATCGAACTCTGCTAAAGTTCAGCCCGCAGGGATACCACTTTGACCTAAAGATCAGCATCCCCAACCGCGATCCACACTAGTCGACCTCCCCATCCGAATTTCTCGAACTACGATTAATGAGGTCCACTCACCGAGCTCGACCAAGAGACGACCTCAATAAGCTGAGGGACTAACTGTATGAGTCAAAATTAGATCAGAGAAATTCAGCACGCGGAGACATAAGGCCGAGGTCGGACAATCATCAATAGCCGAGGTCAGACAATCATCAATAGCCGAGGTCAGACAGTCATCAATAAGATCGAGGTCGGACAACGATGAAATAGCTAGTTTGCTTTGGAATCCTCAAAGGGAATAATTGTACTTTTTTAGGATTTCTATGGATACCCCTTATAAATAGGAAATGAGAACTTCTAAAAAAGGGGGGGTTCTCTCCCTCTCCCTCTCCTTCTCCCTCTCCCTCTCCCCTCTCTCTCTCCAGAAAATATGTAAACACACCTCTCTGGAAGATCTGTTATCTCATACCTTCTTCGGATCCAAAAAGGGTTCTAAGGTTCTTGTATTTCTCTATCATTCGTCTTTATCAAATGAAAGAAGATCTGTCTCACTCAAGATTGTGTGAATCTTTTTTTTTATTTACATTTTATTGCCACTTAACGTTACTTAATGCATCTTTCTTTATGCTATTAAATATGTACTCATACTTGGCTATGTTTTTCTATTTATATTATCCATCTCGAATCTAGAGTTAATTATCTTTAAATAGGATTTACCCTTTCATCTTCTTTGATTGATTTGTTCAAAAAGATTTCGATATCTTTTGAGTCAAACAATTCTAAAATTATTATATAAGAGAATCATCTTTCAAATGAACACAATAGTTCACATAAATTTGCGGAGAGAATCAGCGTTGAAAGAAATAATAAAATAGAGGAAAATCGATTATAATATAGCATTAAGAGTTAAAGTAATGTTCATTTAAGTAAATAGGATCAACATTCGACATTTAACTTACGGTTTGTTAGTTTTTTTAATTTTATAACTCAAACACGACTATCAATAAAATATTTATGTGATTTTAAAAAAATTATACTCATTGAGGTGCGAGTGACTAGTTTATAATATTTGAAGACAATAACAAAACCTTGGGTTGGGATAATGGACTTGAGCGTTATAATTTAATTGATGAGACCTTGATGTTTCAAAATTTCTAGTCCTGAACTTCTCTGGTTATTGAAGTTTAGAAACAACAAGAATATACTCATTGTAATCTTACATAGTGAGGTTTGAGTTGATAAAGCGATTAGATTGGCACATTCCATATATGCACGCCGGAGTTAATGTAGCGATTATTTATGCGATAATGATATAATGGGATTTGTTATACAATATAATCTTCGTCCCAATTTACGTGACACTTTTTCGTTTTTATTCAGTTCATTTTTTTTAATATGTTGTAACTTTAATGAAATAATTATAACCACTCAAATATCTATGATTTATTGTAAACCATGAGTTTCAAAAGTTTTTTTTTTCAAACTTCGTGCTTAGTCAAAGACGATCACATAAATTAGGACATAGAGAGTAATTAATAACGAAGAAATCAATATACATGAAGGCATTTTGTCCTAATTTTTATTTAATTCTTCTTACTTTGTGGGGTGCTTATTGTAATCTAGCAAGCATAGCACCACATGTTACAACTAAAGAAAACACTTCAAATTGGTTTTCGAAAAAATACATTATATATAACTTTGAATCCAAACAAAATGTTGGTCCGACGACTTGAGCAAAAGTTTTTTTGACCAATAGGTTCGACTTTTTTTTCACTTTTAGTCTGCGCCAGAAACTATTTACATTTGCTAGCTAAAAAAATTTATACACAGAAACCCCACTTGTGGGATTTGTCTTCTTGAGCTGAGAGTCTCTCAGAAACAGCTTCTCTATCCCTCCGGGATAGGGGTAAGGCCTGCATACATTCTACCCTCCCGAGACTCCACTTGTGAGATTTTAGTGGCTGATTGTTGTTGTTGTTGTTGTTTGTTTGTGTATAATATACATAATGTGTATATATACAATAAATATATATTTTTCGATTATTATTTTGAGAGCGGCTATGCAGTATCATTTATCCCTATCTTTATGTGCACAATTTTCAAATATGATAAGGTGTTAGTTTCATAATTTCATTATTTGCAGAACCATAGGAGAAATGGGCCAAGGTATGGTTTCAAACTGACAAAATGTCAAACCTTATGATTTAACTAGTATATCTTCCAAACGGCCATTTTTCAATCTTAATCTGATTCTGTTATGACTTTTTAGCCTGTTGGAGTTGATAACATGATAACATCCATCATTTCCATGCTGAGAAATTCAAATGCAATCTCAATAAGATGTCAACTTGCTGCCTATCTTTTCTTCTTTCACTGCTTTGGGTCTATCGAAAATAGCTACTCTGTCTTTTTAAAGGTATGGGTAACGTTTGCGTATATACTACCCTCCACAGATCCCACTTGTGAGACTATACTGAGCTTGTTGTTGTTACCATTTCACTACTTTCCTGTATCTTCCGCACTCAACGCCCATTACACGTTTGGGGCTACTTCGTTTTAGCGCATGTAAAGCTTATTAAACGGAAATTGTTCTAAAATGGCAGCCCGATACATAAGGCATCTCGCATTCAAAAAAAATCCGCACCCAAAAAGTGTAATGTACATCCAACCTAGCGTAAGTATTAATAACTGCTTTAACGACTCGAACTCAGGCCACACTTAACTCATTCTCTATCAGGATTCTTGACTCTTGGTGATACCACATCACTACTGTCTTTTTACCCTTCTCATCTAACAGTTCAAAAGGTATTTTAATTATTGAAAAAAATATTTCGACAAAATCCTTTAATTGGACTTTAGACACAAAAAAAAAGTTCATAACTTTTACCTAAACGGCTAAGATATTATCTTTACTACATAATCTTGAATCACATTGGAACTTTCGACACCTCAAACAACTCATGATCACAGAAATGTTTTTTTGAAGATTTCTCAAAACGTTGTATTGGAGAAATACATGATAAAATTACGTAAACCAGACCCTTGTGGCCCGGGGACAAATGCAGGATAAAACTAAGTACAACACCCTTGTGGTCCGGCTCTTCCCCGAACTCTGCGCATAGCGGGAGTTTAATGCATCAGGTTGTCCTTTTCTCCTTAGTGGAAAAGTAGCTTAAAATAAATAGATGGATTTCTTTTTTAGGATTCTTTACTTCCATTGCAATTCAATAATTCACACAGCCTACCATAAACTCATCATAATGACCATACAAGCAATTAATCTTGATTAGAAAGGCGAAGAAAATGAATAAAAATTAAAGCATGGTAAGCTATAGAAGCTCAGATGTACCAAAAACATAGACACTAACGGCAAAATATAAAGAACTTTATATCATTTTCTTTTTTTTTCTATGTCAATTCCACCAGCAAAATGTTCACCAAGTTCATATGGTACTAGGGAGCAACTCAAAAAGATGAGGAAACTAGAAGAAAAAAAAAACCAAAATTTTTCCACTGAGTGCTCCCTCAGTACCTGTAAACATGCACCTACTACTTAATAAGCCATTGAAAAAGTGAAGGTACTTTACAACATTTGAACCTGGCTCATACCGGTTAAACACTAAGCTAATTCTTTCGCGCGGGTCAGAAGATAAAGGGTCAGCATGAAAATACTAAACGATTAACCATAACGACGAGGTTAATATTAGCAGAGTCGGATTAGCTAAGTCAAACTAGCTAACTATAGCTATCTTTGTTTAGGTCAATAGGACTGGTGAGGCCATATGAAGAACTCGGCGCCTGAGGGCAGTAATGGCATTGCAGATGCCATTGTAGTCACAGCACCGGAAGTATCGGACGCACCTGCATTTCCAGACTGAAGGTGGTGGAAGAAGTTGTGATGATAGAAAGGAGCAGTCGCGTCAAATGGAACTCCACATGGGATTGCAGACATCGGTGGCATTGCCCCGAAATTGATGTTACTACTGCTGTTGTTGCTGCTGCTGCTTTGAGTCGTCTGCTGCTGGTTATTGCTCGACAATGATTTTTGCTCCGCTTCAAGAGAGAGCTTCAAACGCTTTGCTGTACCACCAACAGGGAGGGAACTTTTCATGATAGCCTCGACATCATATCGGTTCATCTCGAAATTGGTCACTGCATTCACTCCCCTGAACTTTATTGCTGCTATGTCATATGCTTCGGCTGCTTCCTCCTCAGTAGCTGTTGACAATTTAATACGAATTTGGATTATTAAAACATGCTTAATTCATTCATTTCTTAGTCCAATTTGAATCTAAAAATAATGGTTACCAAATGTCCCTAGGTAGAGATCCTTGTTCCCTGCAACACGGCCAATTCTTGCCTGCCAACGGCCTTGTTGATGATGCCTGCAATGGTTTATCAGAAGTTAGTCACGACTCATGACCACCAATGAAACTAGGAATTAAAGAATTACCAATCTCACTCCATTAGGACAACGTTCCACATTGTTGAATTGTGCGACTATCTCATTTAAAAATGTGAAGGGTAAAAGAGACCACACTTTTAATTGCTTAATTATATTATATGTCCCAACACAAGTTTTAGTCTGATTGCTTTCATGGCTTATTGACCGAACAAGTGAAAATAGTTATACTTCAACAAGTAATGAGTTTGGTTTATGATAACAACTGAGGAAGATAATTGCTTGCAATAAAACTCGTACCTTGTCACACCTCGGTATATCGAAGCTCCTCTCGAGAAACCACTACTTTTCCTGATATTTTCGAACGAAATTTCCATGAATACAATAGATAGAAAAAGGTCAGCCATTATTATTACCATAGAAATGGAAATCGAGTAGGCAAACCTTCTAAGAGAGGCAATGAATTCTTGCTTGCTCATGTGTTTCATTTCCTCCAGTTCTTGGGTATAATTGGAAACCTGAAAAGAAAGTATATCTAAGTTTAAATTCAAGTTGTTTTCATTGTTACGTAGCTTTCCATGCAATAATTGATATGCCCATAATAACAGGCAAAATTGACAAAAGTATATATTACAGGGAAGTTGGTGGTAGCTGTGGGACCCCAATACTTTAGAGCTGCCAAATCATATGCTCTTGCTGCTTTTTCTTCCTTATCATATCCACCTATATTCATTGCAAAAATTCCCAATATAAAAATCTCAAACTATACTCAATGTTGAAAAATATGTATAGGGATTTATAAGATTGGTAAGAATTTTTAAACTTACCTAAGTACACTGTAAATCGAATACCGCCATTTCATACAAGAAAGTGATCCCCGCGATTTCATGAAAAAAAATGAGTTAAACATGAGAAATGAGATAACAAGAAGTCAAGATTCTAGCATAAAAGAATATAAAGGGAAAAAGAAAGATAAACAAAACAGAAAAGCAAATGGCATGCTTAAGCTTTGACACATTTGTCACATCCTTTTTGTAGGGTGGCAAGATAGTGACTTATGTCTTGCCCAGACTAGGAAAAAGTTAAACATGTTTTTGTTCTCAGTATGCTTTTAATATTCATGGACTTATTAAAAGTTATTAAGATTTCATTACAATAATGTGAAGACTAGGAAAAAGTTAAACATGTTTTTGTTCTCAGTATGCTTTTAATATTCATGGACTTATTAAAAAGACAGATTTATGTTGAAGTTCTATTAAGATAAACAATTCTTTGAGCTGTCAAATCTATTATTTTCACTTGCTAAGGTCAAAAGTTGGCTAATGTATATACTATATTAAAGAATTGTGTATAAAGAATTTGGTGGGGAGTTCATTTAAATTTTCAAGTGGGGAATGAAATGGACACCCTTTTGGTCAAACTAAATGAGAGGGATTGGCCCATGAAATGAAAGGGGAAAAAAAGCAAAAGTTAAAAGCAAATCTGTGAAAATTTCAGAGTGCCAGAAACTAGCTAGGGTATAGACTAGCTGAGGTATGTGTACTCTTCAGGATGGAAAGGGAAAAGAGGAGAAGGTCTGGTCATTTTAAATGCTGCAAACCAGGCAAAAATCTATGGATAACAAAGCAGAATAACTTCTGGACAAAATCTTGAAGACTCTGGTCTTTCCAGATGGATTTAACTTAACATGTAATAGTGTGTGTGTATTTTACAAATATATTGACACAGTGGGAAGAATTTTGCATTATCAGTGTAATTAACATATTGAGGGGGAGTCTTGGGCGTAATTGGTAAAGTTGATGTGATGTGACCAAGAGGTGACAGGTTTGAACAGTAGAAACGACCTCTTGTAAAAATACAGGATAAGACTGTGTACAATAGACCATTGTAGTCTGACTCTTCCCCGGACCCTGTGCATAGCCCACTGTTTAATGCACCGGGCTGCCCTTTTAGTATACTAAACATATTGCTTTTGATAAATGAGAAATCTACAAAAGTCAATGGTGCTAGTCTGCACCTCTATCCTTATCTACATACTCTTCTCACCACTAAACAAAGCCTTTGGGACTATAGACGCTATTGCAGGTAAACTGTCTTATTTTTTACATGACTCAATAAGTACGGATGATTAGCTATAATTGTCATTAAGGCGACATGATAGTGTAAAAAATCTTAAGCTCTATATTAAACTTTTTCCAATTCTTTCCACATTAATTAATACACTGGTAAAAGATAGTACCTTAAGTCATAGTGGTGTACAATAAACATCAAAGCATGAAATGAATATCAGAACATTTTACAGAATACAACAAAGACAAAACACCAAAAACAAGAACAAAATGACGGCCTATCTGATCAAATCAATTGAAAGAATAATGAAAGCAAAGAAGAAAAATACTCCCTACAACCACAACAATGCTGGCAGCAGAAGCAGCACCAGTACTAACATTATACAGAGCAGCAGAAAAAATTGTTACAGTGAGGACACAATACTAACACAAAAAGTACAGAAAACTGTAACATTTGTGTATTACATCACTCAATCAATCATCCTAAAAGCTTATTTGATTTGAAAGCAAGAAAATACCCCTTCTGATGAAAATTATCTGAATCCCATTAATTGCATGCAACTTTCTTTTCATACTCTACAGTCTTATTATTATAACATTTACTTTATTACCTTAATTATTAGTAAAAAAAATTAAAAAAAAAACAAATAGTAAAAATATTTGTACCTTGACGCCCTTTTCTAGCTTGGCCTTCTCTTCTACAGCTGTTATCCCAAAGATGCGCTTCATATCTTCCTGTCCATCTATGTCTGCAAAAAAAATTCAAGAAAATTAAACCCCACTTATTTTTTTCATCTAATCTACTAAAATCTCACACACTTCTGCTAAAAACTGATTTGTACTGAAAAAAATAATATTTTTACCTAGTTACACCTTCGTAAAAAAATTCAAGAAAATTAAACCCCACTTAATTTTTTCCTCTAATCTACTAATATCTCACACACCCTTTTGCTAAAAACTGATTTGTACCGGAAAAAAATAATATTTTTACCTTTATTACACTTCTGTAAATAATTTCAAGAAAATTAAACCCCACTTATTTTTTCAAACACCCATATGCAAAAAGCTTGTTTAACTAAAAAAAATTAATTTTTACCTTGTTACACCTCTGTAAATGGAAGTTCTTTGACCAAAAGTATCAGTAATTTTCTTACAACTCTCTGAATCAACAACAGCAACAATGGCTTTTTCTTTTTCCAAGCACTGAGTAGTATTAGTGGTATTAACAGCCAAAGACAAAGCACCAGTAGAAAGAGCTGGAGGACATTGTGAATAAGCCAACTCGTTGCATGACTCACTAACAAACTCAGTACCAACCGAGTTATCAACTTCAGAACCCGAGTTATTCGAAAAAGCAGCAGCAGCAGTAGCTTGATAATGAAACCCATGAGCTAAATTTTTGAAATCTTGATGATAAACAGCTGACCCATTATTTTGTTGCTGTTCGTAGATTTGATGAGTCAATGATGATGAATCTTGAGTCAAAGATGATGAATCACCACCTAAGAAATCTTCAAGTTTTGGTGGTGTTTGTTGATGGATTTGTGTATCCAAAAAGTTTTGAAAAATTGATGAGTCATTTCCATTGATATTCAGCCCTAAAACTTCTTTTTCACCTTCTGTATACATCACTTGAGATTTTGGATTAGACCAACCTGCTAAAAAATGGTGACAAACAAAAAAAAAAATAGCAAAACTTAGTGGCCAAGTTAAAAGTTTGTTTTGTTGCTAAAGAAAATCCAAAACTTTGTACCTATGGAGATATATATCATTGCTGAGCTAGAAATAAGTTTTTGAAAAAATAAAAATCTCTGTTAAATAAAAGTTGAATGAAAAATGTTTTAGCAGTAGTAACAGAAACAGCTACCACAACATAAATATTCTCAACTTAATGCATCACTTAACCATGAAAATTAGTTTGATTGTGTGTAAATGCTCGATTTGGTTAAAATTTTAGCGTGCAGAACCTCTTATTTGGAGGAAGTCACCTAAATTTTCTTATTTTTTGCTTCAATGTTGTACAACCACGAAACACTGCAATACATGCATAAATATGGTAACATATGATAAATCAAGTACTACTTAACACGTTAAAGAGACGGAAATCAGTCAATATTAGTGAATAGCAACCGAAAGAAAATGGAAAAATGGTGCAACTAAATTTTTTGTTAGCATCATTTACCCCAACCTTCCCCTCCCTCAACCTTGAGTGAGGGAGACTGTTTTCGATAAACCCTCGAATTTACTGCTTATTATGGAAAAAATATAAAAAAAGAAGTGATAAAAATGCAAACTTACCATGGGGAAAGAAGTTATCAGCAAAATAGTAATGGTGAGAATCAGCAGAAGAGGAGCCATCAAAAGTTGGTGCAAGTTTCATGTTGGATTGAAGCATAGAATTAGACTGAGAAGCTGAAGAGCTTAACATTTCCATAGAAGATAAAGAAAATGATAACCAGTTGTTGTTGTCTGGAGCCATTGGATGAAAAGGAAAAAAAAACTTAAAAACCAAGAAAACTATAAAAAAAAAAAAAAAAAAAAACCGACTTAGACAAAAGAAGAACTATATGGTTATTACCTCAAACTTATCATTAACCATTAGATGAAGATAAAGAAGAACTCATTAGAGATCAAGCTATAAGGAAAAAAAAGTTTTTTGGATTTATCTCTATATATGTAAGTAGGATCTTTTTTTGGTTCTTGTTCTTTTGACTAGAAGGACAAAAGGGTTCTTGAAAAAAAGACTAAAAAGAAGAGAAAAGCATGCAAAACTTAAAACTAGAACAAGATTCTGAAAGTGGAGCTAAGAGCTTGTAATTAAAGAAGAAGAGAGTAAATGTGAAGTAAAATGAAGAGGAGCAAAAGAAGAAGAGAGGAAAGAAGAGCATGTGGTGTAATATAATGGGAACAAAGAGCGGTTTCAGCTGCCATTCGGCGTAAAATCAGAGGGACACATTTGAAGAAACTACGGGAAAAAAAGAGTAAAAGTTAAGGGGGTGGAAAGTAATTTTAATAAATAATGGGGGGTTATTTTAAATTAAGGGAAATATGAGGAGGGGGTGGGTGAACAGTGACTTTTTTGGCACTGCGCAGAAGAAAATATGTCTGAAACAAAGCCGCGAAGAATCCGGGCTGGCGGACAATTTCTTTTGTTAAGAGACGAATTATTTGAATATTATTTAAATATGTTGAAATTCAGTTAATCTTTCACTAAAATATGTTGGAATTAAGCTGATATTTCACTATAATATGTTGTAAGAGTTGTAAGTTTTATATATTCCGTATTTATCTTCGTGTGATGGAATATAAGTTACGGGTTTGAGTCGTAAAATCTACCATAAATATTTGCACTAGGATATACTTCATACTTTACAACACTTGAGCCACGGCCTTTCCCCGGACACTATGTGAATACGAGATACTTCGTGCACCGCACTATTTTTTTACACTAATAATAGAAATAATTTTTAGCATAATTTTTTCCTAAAATGTAAAATTTGTGATCATGATTAAATTATATGCTATAACAGATCAAGTGACCTGATAGTATAAAAAATTCGTACATGGCAGTGTAATTATTGATTAAATTATATGCTATAGCAGATAAAGTGACCTTGTTTGCAGCAAATTTATTAGAAAAATAAAACTGCAATCACAAACAATTATAAAGAAAAAAGGATTTTATTGATAAATAATACAGATTACAACTTTGTCTATCCCTTGCCTCCGATGTATTCTACGTGATTCGAGGGTCTTAGCGGCGTATTTCTCGAACTTAGGTTTTTTAGCAAGACATATTTGACATGTGTTTGATCTCTTAATGAATATTTCAAGAGTTTCATGGAATTTTGGAGATCTCATATTTGATCTCTTTGTGCATATTCCGAGGTTTTATAGAATTGATGAGATCGTCTTTGAATGACATATGTAGCTTATTTATAGGCATGAATTAGGGTTTGGGTGGAGTAACCCCAAATAATAGACTCCTAATATTTTACAAATTGTCTTGAATTTAGGATTTATCTTGATCTGTTAAAATTTCGGTGTTTACTGATATGATGGTGTAAAAATTTCATGACAGTGCAATTATTAGACTGAGTTGAAATCCTCTGATGATCTACTATAATCTAGTGCAAGATTTTGTGCTTAATATTGATTTTTTTGTAACGTATTACCCAATTGACTAACGCTATTTTATTTTTTTTCGAAAGAAAGTCATAAAAGTACTTTTTAGAAAAACAGAAAAAGCAAAATCATCTATTGGGGAGCTTAAAATTTAAGTGAATAATAATGAGACACTATGAGTTTTATGAACTAACTAAAAATCTAATACAAATTAAATAAATTACATAATAGAAAAAGTACTTTCAAGAATAATTAAATTTAAAGCCTCAAATTTGTCACTAATCAAGTTCTCCTTGTAAAAAAACGTGATCTTATGTTTCTGAAAACGTAAATCATGTTTAAAGTTTAGACATCCAAGCTGAGTAATAGCTGTCTTAATTTAACTTTTGGCCAAATATGAGCTAACTACCATTAACTTATATGTTTGGATTAGTGTAAACACTTGCAAATTCAATAACTTTCGTTCAAATTTGGAATAATCAAATTACATATTTGATGCTATATAGACTCTAATGGAAAATAATTATTGAGATTGAAAAATCAGACCTTTATTGGTTTGATTTGGTTTATTAATTTAAAAAGCCGACATTATTGATTTGGTTTAATAATTAAAAAATTCGAACAAACCTGGACTATGTACATCTCTATCCAATAGTTGATCTATGGTCTATGGATTTGGCCAAAAGGTTTGCAACCTTTTTTACCATAATAATTTTTTATTTTAGTTTTATTACAGCTTTAGATTACAGTAATACCACATTCTTTTAAAATTTTAAAGTAAAATGTAAATTTGAGTTGACTTCATTTTAAACCTAACCAGTGTGTAGAAGTATGAATTAATGTCATTCTGAACGTTATTTATTTTTATTACAGTGTCATCTTTCACTTCACACTTGTCCAACATGCCGATTGTTGTTGCCAGCAAAACTCATTAATGTTACTATGGTCAAACTTTATATGAAACAACACTTGCTAAAGGCACATATCTTTCTTATAATATATCCTTATATTCATGTCAATTTACATATACCTCGACTAATTTTATACAGTATGTATTATTTTTTACCAGCACAATATTGGATAATTTTATCACTAAAGTTAAACAAACAAAGACATACTCAGGATTTGAAAGTGGCAGGTGCATCACTATCGAATAAAAATTTAAGCAAATGTTGGAGTTGGAATCGAACCAGGCAGTGCACAAAATGTCAAGTTGTATCCCCCTACATCGACTAATGTAGTTGCTTAAGATTTAAATTTTAGGTTGCGTTATGAATCAATTTTTATACATTCACTACATATATATATATATATATATATATATATATATATATATATATATACCGGGTTGATGACCCTCTTACTCAAAAGATAAATTCGCCTATACGGACAGATAAAAATAAATTATTTAATATTTTTGTCTCTGCTAAAATTTAAACCTCTGGTCTGAAATCATATTTCGAGTAAGAATACATGAAAGGCTGGGTTTGGTAATGTAGAGTACGATAAGATCTAATCCAATAATGTAGTTCATTCTAGTTTGTATTTGGTCTTCATTTAGTAAAACTGAATATAGTTAGTAGAATCTTAATCAATTACAGTGTGGCACCTATATAAATGGAGATCAGTTATCTTCAAATTATGTAAATTCCAAAATCTTGTACATCACCAACTCTTGAACAATATCACAAACTCCTATCCTTATAACAGAAAAATAAATGTCTGATAATACAAATTGCGGCATCATAAAAAGGGAGAGAAAATATTTATTCGCACTAAATGTTTATACTTTATAGTGAGAAAAATAATTTATTTTGAGAGTTATTAATTAAAAGTGGGAATATAGAAATCGTATATTCATTTGTTTAGTACGAATCCTAAACACTTCCGTGTAATTTCTTTTTCCGGAGGAAATTGGCTATCGTCGGAGACGGAGCTAGCATTATAGTTGCAGGTTCGATCGAATATAGTAGCTTTGGTTCAAATTGTGTATTTATCTTAAGAAATTTATTAAATATGTACAGACTATTAATTTAGAATTCAGTAAGTTAAAAAGACTAGAATTCTTAATTCATAAACTTGGAACTCTAACTATCTCCTTGAATTGATAACGACTTTGGTCCTTCTCTAAGAGTACATAATTGGACCATCATTCCTTTTTTCCCTTTGATTTGCAATATAATCATAAGAGAGAATAAATTTGTCATATAAATGATTATATTGGTAGGGTCTGATATCTCAGAAATGTCACAATAAAAGGGAACAAAAACTCAACAAAACCAAATCTGGAGTGGCCAACACTTGAGGAGAAAAATATATGGAGAGAATTTCTTTGATTGTGAAAGTTTAAGCAACAAGTTCGTATTTAATTATATTTTTAGAATACTTCTTATTTGGCTTTATCAAACATTTTATATTTTAATCCAAGAATAAGAATCCCACCTCATGTTGTTCTAATTAGTACCAACCTCTTTTTGGAGAATAAACAATTTGGAGGACACTACAAATGAGTCCAAAAATTGGTGCTTTTAAATTTTAATTACTTGCTGCCTTTAGTTCACAAATAGACCTAAAGGTATTTGTATATTTTGTTAACAATATATCAAATTTCCAAATTTTGAATTTTGAAAGAAGTGCAAATTCGACACAGAAAAGGCACAAAAAACACATCAAACAAAGTGTGCATGTTGCTAAAAAAAATTAAATTACTGTTCAGTGGTGAATATAGACTAGAGATAAGTGACTCGATAAAATTTATATTTAACTCGGACTATATATATTGTTTATATAAAAAATATTGGTTAATATATGAAGAGATGACCAACTCAGTCGGGCAACTAGTTGGGTTAGTTCTTCAAACAAAATTAGCCTGATGTATAAAGTATTCGCAGGGTCAGTGAAAGAGTCGCTTCCCAAGGGGGATGATCAGTGGCGGAGCCACATGCACCCAAGGGGAAAATTACATTGTTTAGCTCGGTAATTTTTAAAACAATATGTATATATATTATATAATTAAAATATGTATATATACTATATAATGACACCCCTTGACTTCTTTGTGGGTTTGTTTCTTTATATTTTGACTCTGCACATACCTAAAATCCAACTTACTCTATTGTTGTTCTCCATTACATTAAAAATGACTTACCAGAGACCACCAACTTTTCTCAAGTACTTCTCGTCAAATGAGAAAATAGAAAATGCCTCCCGCCCTTTAGTCAAAAACTATTCCTAATATTGCATTACCTCTATTACTAGTCCAAATTTATTGTCAAGCTGATAAATTCTATGGGTGCGTAGACCAATGGCCGAGAAAACAGCAAGGAAACAGTAAGCCTGATCATCTGGGAAATTTTTCTCTCCTCAAATTTGTCTTACTTTTGTTTAGTAATTTAAAAAAATAATCAGAAATTTGGTCTTCTTAGGTCCCCCAGCTTTTAAGGAGGCACCATTAATGGCATTCGTGCAATATTACTGAGACCACAAATCCCCATAATTATTATACGTACATTTGTACATCTTTCTATACTGCCACATCTCGAGCCTCCTAAAATCTTCTTAGCCTCTCCCAAAAATAAATATTCCCTCTCTATACATGTATAATACTCTCTATGTTCTAATTTATGCGGCAGAATTTTAAGAAAGAATTAAATAATTTTATAATTTATGGTCTTAAATAAGTTTTAGATATTTATGTAGCTAAATCATCACACTAAGAATAAAACAAATTTTGCCGGTTAAATTAGTTCTAAATATGAATAATAATATTCTTTTCGAATCAAACTACAAAGAAATGTATAGTAAAATAAATTAAAATAGAGAGAATATAAGTTGCACTTTTACACGTTGTCGTGATAAAAGAATTTTATAAAATATCAAGTTCTCAAAAATTAACAATATATAATCGTCCATATAAAAAAGCAAGAAAAGTAGCTCGAAGAAAAAGAGATTAGTTGCTAAATAGTACTCCATATTCAAATTATCTGTATAGTTGTCTCAAGTTATTTGTCATTTTAGAAGTTTAAGATAAACTTAATTATTTTTTTCTATTTTATACTTAGTAGTAATTGTTCTTGAAAACTACAAACATCTCAATTATGGGGTAATATTATGGTTGTTCAAAGACCAATAAGACATAAATAAGGGTAAAATAATAAAAATACCTCCTAATTATTATTTTCTTAAGGAATGTGTAAAACAAAAATATGGAAAATAATTTGAGACAAAGGAAGTAGCAATATAAACCTACTGTAAAAGGGTCCAATAATAGTAACCTCGTGCATTAAGCATTTCGTGTTCTCTTAAAGTCCAGAAATGGCGGCATTTTAAGGGAATGTGATGTATGCAATTTACTCCGTGACAAATATTAGTAACTAATTTTATATATGACTTGTATTTATAATATAATTTATAGATCACATGAAAATAATTTTATCTTAGGTTCACCCAATATAAACATACAACATATGTACCAAATACCTATGTGCGGGTTAATGTAGTTTTGGAAGAAAGCTAGATTATAGGTACAGAATCGTAGGGTTAGATTCTAAGGGAGTTGAGGGGTGTTGACCTATTGCTGCAACATACATGGGGAAAACTTAGGATTTTTTGTGAGAAGTTAAGATTTATAGCCCGCTTGGCCAAGCTGCAAAAGTCAGAGGTGTTTTTTTTCAAAAGGTGAGAAGCAGTTTGTGTTTGGCTAATTAGTTTGAAAAGCACTTTTGAGTAGCAATTAGTGTTTGGCCAAGCTTTAAAAAACTACTTTTAAGTGTATTTTTCTCAAAAGTGCTTCTCAAAAAAATGTTTTTGGAGAGAAGCTACTTTTTTCTGCTTCTACAAAACTACTTTTGCTTCTCCTCAAAAGCATTTTTTTTCCTTCCATATGTTTGGCCAAACACCTCAAATTGAGGCCAAAAGTGCTTTTGGCAAAAAAAAAACACTTTTGGCCAAAAATAAACTTGGCCAAACAGGCTATTAATCAGATATAGGAAATATCTATCGTAATACAATCTCAATTTAGTAAAGTGGTCCAACGGAATATTCAAAACAAAATACACTACAAACATATGAAAACTTCGTAATTTTTCCGATGAAAAATATAATCTGTAATTAATATTTCTCGAATTAAGGAAAATATATAATCGAGTACCAGAAGAAAAAAAAGTCATTTGTTGATCTATTACTGGAAAAGCAAAGAGCTATTGCAAAAAAAAAAAAATGAGTTAAGGTGGTCTGTAATCTGTGCGATCTTGTATGGGTATTTAGGTTTTTTTTTTTCTCTCCAAATTATAACAATACAAAACCCTCCCATAGTAATGCAAGCTTCAATAAATACGAATCTTTTATGGTGACGTATAATTTGAATAGAAAAAAATAATTATAAAAACTTCTTTTAATTTATTTCTTGAGCTTATATGTTATATTCTCTTGATTTATATGATTAATGACGAGTCATTGTAATGGACCATAAAATCAATTAAACGTGTCTAACTCCTCGAATCTTATAGCTACCAAACCAAAATTCTTTTTGAGAGTCCAAAATTGCGTTTCTAAGTGCAATGGTACACGATTAATAATAGTTATGGTGGAGTTATAAGTGGAGGAATTTTCATAAACCATTATAATTTAGAGCTTAGCTAGTAATTATAGTTTGCTTAATTATCATTCATAGCTATTATTCAATTATTACTAACTTGTATCACTTGTATTCAAACACGCAACGAATACGATCTGTGTCAATTGTATTCATTCGTGCAACGAATACAATGTATATCAACTGTATTCATTCGTGCAACGAAAGAATATGTATCACCTATAACCAAGACAAAATACAAGAGTGTATACAAAGGACACAACTTGTATCTATTTGTTCGCGCAACGAATACAACCAAGGCGAAATACAGAATACAGAAAAATAAAATATTTTTGTTGAGAGTCGAACCCAAGACTCTCTTATTTTAGTTTAAAACAATTAATCTGTTTATTTCATAAATTCGCTATAATATTCAAATATAGTTGCGTATGGTAAATTTGTTGAAAGTATAGCTACGAATGATAAATACAATATAAATATTTAATATGCGTGTAATCTCATTCATTCTTACAAAAGGTTTAGTATTGTGCTTTGGATACAAAATTGTCTTTATTAAAAATCGCTTTATCTTGAAATTTTTCGATACAAATTTTTATTTAATTGAATCCTAATACGAATATCACACGGCTTGAGAGTGTATGAACCAAAAATTCTCAAGCTAATTTTGTCTTTTAGGTAAGGGTGAGTTAAATGAGATATTTGGACACAAGTGGTGCTGATTGCCAATATCTCCAAATTACATAAGATAATGTGTAAATTAGAAAACAACACAAAATACCGATTGATTCGTTAGAACGCGCGGTGCTAATGTAAATCTTTTCAGTATCTCCGCCTCAGCCTAAGGGACGGATAGTCAGAAATTGTAGGCCCGTGTTTTTTTGTTACATAATCTTTTATTTATAAAATAATATTATTAAGAGTAACAAATATTTAAATTATGTACACCTATAAAAATATGTCACTAATGATTGTAGCACAATTGATATGTTTCTTTCTCATTAATTACAAATTTTGGTTCACCTTTAATAGATATTACTTGGCGAGAACCTAAGGACCCGTTTATCCATAAAAAAAAATTCTTTTAAAAAAATTATAGTTGTCCGTAAAATTTTGTAAATTTTTGAAAAAATTCAAAAATAAGTTTTCCAAAAATACTTTTTCAAAATTTTCAGAAATATTTGTTTCCTCACACTAAAACTGTAATATTTTTTCAAGTGAAATACATGACCAAACATAATTTCAAACTCCAAATATATTTTTTTTAAATTAACTCCAAATACTACTTTTTTTTAAAAATTATATTTTGTTTGTCCGAACGCCTACTAAGAGTCCATTTGGCCATGAAATTTCTTTCACTTTATTTAAAAGAAATTCACTTATTTTGAAATCAGTGTTTGGCCATAAATTTTTAATTTTCACTAGAAGATAAATTTTGGAATTTTTCGAAAATTTTAAAAACTTCAAAAGGCTATTTTTTAAATTTTTCATTTAGATCGCTCATAAAAATTCAAAAATAATTCAAAATTTTATGCATGTTCGAACACAATTCTAATTTTTAAATATCATTTTCCTTAAGAATAAAATTCACTTTTTTTTAAGAAATTTTATAATTCTTATGCCCACTAAATTAATGAAACTGAAATGAAAATATCAGGACCCATTAATTAAAAAACTAAAACAAAGAAACTCTTACGAGTGGGTCCCGGAAATTTCGCAGTTGGGACGTGGCGTCTCGTTGTGCACCATATAAGAAGGACATCATTCTTGCTATTTTTGTAAAGATTCTCTTTGACTCTTCCGCTTATAACTTGCAAAGTAGGCCCCTATCTATTTCCGTCATTTTTCTCCTCTTTTTCTCTTTCTTTTCCGTTTCAAGTATTGAAATTAATAATTATGGAGATTAAACAAGTATTGAAGTAAAGTAACTAATCAGATTAAACAAAAATAATTGCACACGTTTAACATTGCTGTATTGCTGGTCGGTCCCTACATTTTTTAGGTTTAATTATATTTTTAGCTTATTAAAAAAAGTAATTCGATGCACAAAACATCCGACGCTCATACTAAGGCTGTATTGTGATCCGGTCCCGGGCCTAAATAGGCTAAACGGGCCGGTCCAAACCGTCCCGGACTCTGGCGGCCCGGGCCCAAGCGGTCCCGGGCTTAACGGTCCTTGAGGGTGGAACCGGCCTACTATGGGCCTAAGCCCACATGGTCCTGGGCTAAATGGGCCGGGCCCACGGGCCTAAATGTTCCGGGCTATTTATTTTTTTAAAATTTTTTATCTAAGGCAATTTGGTCCTAGGCTAAATGGGTCGGGCCACGGGCCTAAGTGTTCCCGACTATTTTTTAAAAAAAATTATCTAAGGCAATTTCTTGTAAATTATATAGCTTATATATATATATATATATATGTGTGTGTGTATTATATAATTTAGATAATTTACAAGAAATTGCCGTATATAGTATATTGCCTTATATAAGATTGTATATATAGTAGTATAGTATTATAGATATACTAAGTGTATAGTATATAAGCTATATTCGAATTTCGATATAACATTAGCTATATTAAGACGTGTATACATTGACTATATATATATGCTTAAGATGAACTCGGTATCAAAGCTGCAAATTAAAGTTTACATTTAATACTTCAAATTAAAGTTCAATGCCTTCAACATAATACTTCAAATTAATCTAACAAAACTAAAACATTAAGCATAATACGTCTAATAATTTTAAAATAACACAAATTGTCTCAAATCAACTTAAAATCTTAAATACGAATGTCTGGAGAACGCGCAAGACAACTCTTTATATGCCTCCTTAAATAGCTTGTGCCCTCCAACTTTGGACGATGAGTGTAGACTCGACCAAAGTTTCTTGCACTTTATTATGTAAACTTCTTCATTTTCTTCTACCACATTAAAGTATTCCAAAACAAATCGGCGCAATCTAGAATCATCGGGCATGATTTAACTTGAATTAAGAATTTGAGTTTGAAAAATGAGAGATGAGTGAAGGCTTGAATACTTCAATTTGAGTTTGAGAAATGAGAGAGATTGATGATTTTGTGAGTAAAAATGAAAGAATGAGGGGGTATTTATAGTTGAGAATAGGGGAAAAGTGTAATTATAAAAAGTTTGAGGTTAAAACAAAGTTTGGGGGGCAAATGACTATTTTTTAAAAAGCCAAACGGCTAAATTGGTAGGCCAACAGCTAGATTTTAAACTTCGAACCGTTGGCCAATTTTAATTTTTTTTTTTATTGAAAAATAGTTGTTGGGCCCGGTTGAACCGGCCCAGGCCCCCCAGCCGGTTCCGGGCTAAACGATCCCGGGCTTGCGGTCTCAACATGGAGGACCGGCCCACAGTGGGCTCCTAGGACCGCTTGGGACCGGACCGTTTGGATCAGCCCGTGGTCTCGCGGTCCCGGCCGATTCCGGGCTGGGCCCGGACCACAATAGTAAAAATAGCACGGTATAGCCAATTTTCGGACTGGTGATTCAAAAATAGCCAGCGTTTACGAAGTCAATGAAAAATAGCCACTATTTTGCTGCAACAGAGACCGTCCAGCATAATATACTGGAGTTCTGTGTACCTGTGTATGAACTCCAGCATATTATGATGGACCGGTATACTTTGCTGACTCCAGTATAATATACTGGAGACTGGAGCACCGGTGCTCCAAACTCCAGTATATTATATTGGACAATTATACTTGCTAGAACTCCAGTATATTATGTTGGAGTTCTAGTGTACTTATGTTGGAACTCCATCATATTATGCTGGAGTTCCAACATACTTTTCCTGGAACTCCAGTATAATATACTGACGTATTTTCCTGGTTTTGAACAGTATTTTCGCTCAGATTTATCTTTACATGAAAAGTGACTAAATTTCACTTACTTTTGAAGCTGAGCTATTTTTGAGCGACCAGTTGTAAATCTGGCTATTTTTGAATTTCTCCCCAATACAGCCTTAGCTCATACTGGATTCGGGGGGGGGGGGGGCAAAGAGTGTGATGTAGATAGTTTATCCTAATACAAGCATTAATAGTTACTTCTCACGATTCGAACTTGTAACCTATAGGTCACACAGAAACAACTACCATCGAAAAGGAAGAGTAAATCTAGATATTTTAAAGCCTAAACCATATTATGAAATAAGCCGATAAAACATAAATCCAATTTCAAAAATTCGAAAGCAATATCGCTCCAAGACTCCTCTTTCTATTACGTAAATAGATTTTTGCGCATAGCGTCATAAATTTCCCGAACATATTTCCCTTACTGTTTCCCAAGTTGCAGAATTTTAAGTCTTATATTTTAAACTTTCAAGGCTTATAATTTAAGTTATAGAATCTTTAATTTACAAAGTTTGAGGACGATTTGATGATAAAAAATATATAGTATAAATATACAAGATTAGAAGAAAAAAACAAAGAAATCATCAATCAGCTAAAAGACGATGGTTGCGAGGAACAGATATTACCACTTCTACTACAATAAATAAATAGAAATTCTTTTAAATTAAAAAAGAAAGTATGCCTTTTTAAGCAAGCAAGTGAAACTCGTACTATCAAATATAAGAATGGATTTAACACAAAGGATTATTGCTTGCATTCACAGCAAATTGTCATTTCCACATGCTATGTAGCTAAAAGGTTTCAACTTTAGCGGATACTCTCTTCGATTTACTTTAATTAATTTTTTAATTTTTTTTTTGTGATTCAAAATATTTCATTTTTCATATATCAAGAAGGAGTTAAGCTTTTTTTTTTTCCAAAGGTGCTCTTGGAGCAAATAGCCTAGAAATATTTGTTATAATTTTAATGAACAAATTAAGGTTAATATAGTCAATTTTATTGTTAAGTATTGCTAAAAATTAAATTTCTTAATATGTGTAAAAATAATCAAAAAATCTATTAAGGTGGACCGAAGGGAGTATTACTCAACCAGCGATCAAATTAATTTAAATGCTCATCAATAATTAATTGATACAAAATTTTCTAGAGAATTTTTTTAGCGGAATAACAATCACAAAAATTCATAAGAATTTACATTTATCTTAGCATTAACTTAATTTACTCTCATATAATTAAGTTCTTGTTATAAAATAAAGACGGTAAAGTAAAGACAAGTATAGAGAGAAACTGATATATTATTCGAATTCAAATTGATATACATAATGAATTGAAATCTCTTTTATTTATAGAAGAAAGGAAGCTGTTGTGTAAGCTGATAATGCAAGTTGCTGTGTAAGCTGCTACTATACTAGATATAGATAATCTTCGACTAAGAGTAATGTTTATCCATAACGGAGTACTAAAAGGATAAGCTCATTATACCAGGTATAGATAATCTTCTACTGAAGCTAATGTTTATCCATACGGAGTACTAAAAAGATAAGCTCATTGTACCCGGTATGAATAATCTTCTACTGGGGGTAATGTTTATCCACAACGGAGTATCGAAAGGATAAGCTTATTATACCCGGTATGGATAATCTTCTACCAAGGGTAATGTTTATCCATAATCGGGTACCGAAGTGATAAGCTTCTTCAGGAGGCTTATTTCTAATAAAGTACTAAATAGATAAACATATTTACAGCGGAGTCTCATATGGATAAGCTTCTTCAGGAAGCTTATTTACAATGGAGTACTAAATGAACATCCATAATATAATATATTTATAACACTCCCCCTTGGATGTTCATTAAAAGATAATATGCCTCGTTAAAACCTTACTAGGAAAAATCACGTGGGAAAAATCCTAGTGAAGGAAAAATAGTACACATATTTAGTAATACGCATTGCTAGGTGCTTCATTAAAAACCTTATAAGGAAAACCCCATGGGAAAAAACCTTAGTAAGGAAAAAAGAGTGCATCATGTATTTTACTCCCCCTAATGAAAACCTTGTTTCAAATATTTGAGTCTCCGCATTTCAATCTTGTATACCATCTTCTCAAAAGTTGAAGTTGATAAAGATTTAGTGAATAAATCTGCTGGATTATCACTTGAACGAATTTGTTGCACATCAATGTCACCATTTTTTCTGAAGGTCGTGTGTGTAGAATAATTTTGGTGAAATGTGTTTCGTTCTATCTCCTTTTATAAATCTTCCTTTTAATTGGGCTATGCATGCATCATTGTCTTCGTATAAAATTGTGGGTCTTTTCTCACATTCCAAATCACATTTTTCTCGAATAAAATGAATTATTGATCTCAACTATATGCATTCCCTACTTGCTTCATGAATAGCTATTATCTCGGCATGATTTGAAGAAGTAGCAGCAATAGATTGCTTTGTAGAGTGCCATGATATGACAATACCTCCATATGTAAACACATACCCGGTTTGAGATCAAGCTTTATGGGGATCAGATAAATAAACATGCATCGACATAACCAACAAGATCTACACTATCTTTGTTAGCATAAAACAAACATATATCAAGAGTTCCTTTTAAATATCGCATATATGCTTAATCCCGTTCCAATATCTTCGTGTAGGAGAAGAACTGTATCTTGCTAGTAAATTAACAGAAAATACTATGTCAGGCCTTGTAGCATTAGCAAAATACATTAGTGCACCAATTGTACTGGAATAGGGTACTTCGGGACCAAGGAGTTTCTCTTCCTCTTCTGGAGGCCGGAACAAATCCTTATTCACTTCAAGTGATCGAACAACCGTTGGTGTACTCAATGGGTGCGCTTTGTCCATGTAAAAGCGTTTTAAGATCCTTTCTGTATATACAGATTGATGGATAAAGATCTCGTCTGCTAAATGTTCAATTTGCAGACCAAGACAAAGTTTTGTCTTTCCAAGATCTTTCATCTCAAATTCTTTCTTAAGATATTCAATTGCCTTTTGGAGCTCCTCTGGAGTTCCAACAAGATTTATGTCATCAACATAAACAGCAAGTATAACAAATTCTAATGCCATTTTCTTTGTAAAATTACATGGACAAATAACATCATTTATGTAACCTTCTTTCAGCAAATATTCATTAAGGCGATTATACTACATGCGCCCGGATTGCTTTAAATCGTACAAAGATCTTTGTAATCTCATTGAATACATTTCCTGGATTTGAATTAGCTTTAGGCATTTTAAATCCTTTAGGGATTTTCATATAAATTTCATTATCAAGTGAACCGTACAGATAAGCTGTAACTACATCCATTAGATGTATTTCAAGCTTTTTATGTAGTGCTAAACTCATGAGATATCGAAACGTTATGGCATCCATAACAGGTGAATATGTTTCATCAAAATCGACTCGAGGTCATTGTGAGAATCCTTGTGCAACAAGGCGAACTTTGTATCTTTCAACTTCATTTTTATCATTCTTTTTTCGCACAAAAACCTATTATGACTAACTGGTTTTATACTAGCAGGTGTTTGGACTACTGGTCCAAAGACCTCTCTTTTAGCAAGTGACTTCAATTCCGATTGAATTGCCTCTTGCCGTTTTGGCCAATCAGATCTTTGTCGACATTCTTCGACAGATCGAGGTTCAAGATCCTCACTATCTTGCATAATATTAAGTGCAACATTATATGCAAAAATATTATCCACCACTATTTCAGATCGATTTAAATTAATCCCATCACCGGTCGAACTTATTAAAAGTTCCTCACTCACATGAGCTTCGGGTTCATTGATTTCTTCAGGAATCTCAGAACTAATCAGATCTTGGGTTTCTTCAGGAGATCCCTTTATAGTGTTATTTTGATCATTTGTCGATTTTCTTTTTCGAGGATTTCAATTCTTAGAACCCAAATGCCTACCCCGCTTTAGGCGGGCTTTAGGTTCACTAGCTCTCATGCTAGTAGATGGTCCTACTAGGGCATCAATTCGGATAGGCACATTCTCTGCAGGGATATGTGACTTAGTTATCCTTTTCAAATCAGTAAATGTGTTTGGCATTTGATTTGCTATATTCTGTAAATGGATAATAGCAATATTTGGTTATATCAGTAATGGCTATATTCCTATCCTTATTTGTAGTCCCATCTTACTGCGTTGTGGTGGTACTACTGACACATATACAGCATATCCGAAAATTTGCAGATGGGCAATATTTGGTTCATGACCAAAAACTAATTATGACGTAGAATATTTATTATAATGTGTCAGTCTGAGACAGATAAGTGATGCTGCATGCAAGATAGCATGGCCCCAAACAGGAGTGGGCAAATTGCTTTCATAAGTAGTGGTCTTGCTATCAATTGCAGGCATTTAATAAATGACTCTGCAAGGCCATTTTGAGTATGAACATAAGCTACAAGATGTTCAACTTTTATCCCAACTGATAGACAATAATCATCAAAAGCTTGAGATGAGAATTCTCCAGCATTATCGAGGCGAATAGCCTTTATAGGATAATCTGGGAATTGTGCCCTTAATCGAATTATTTGGGCTAATAGCTTTGCAAACGCCAGGTTGCGAGATGATAGTAGGCACACATGAAACCATTTTGAAGATGGATCTATTAGGACCATAAAATATCTAAACAACCCACTTGGTGGGTGAATAGGTCCACATATATTCCCATGTATACGCTCTAAAAAGGCAGGGAATTCAATGCCAACCTTCATTTGTGATGGTCCAGTGATCATTTTGCCTTGATAACAAGCATCACAAGAAAATTCGTCATTTGTAAGAATCTTCAGGTTCTTTAATGGACGCCCACTCGAATTTTCAGTAATTCGTCTCATCATTATTGATCCAGGATGGCCCAAACGACCATGCCAAAACACAAAAGTATTTGAATCCGTAAACTTCTGGGTTACGATAGAGTGTGCTTCAACTGTACTAATTTTTGAATAGTATAAGCCAGAAGATAAAGTTGGTAACTTTTCTACAATGCATTTCTGGCCAGAAATATTCTTTGTAATACAAAGATATTCCACGTTCATTTCATCTATTGTCTCAACATGATGCCCATTTCGGCGGATATCTATAAAACTCAACAAGTTTCTTCGGGACTTGGAGGAGAACAATGCATTGTCTATAATAAGTTTTGTTCCCTTAGACAGAAATATAATGGCTCTTCCGGAGCCTTCAATCAAACTTATATTACCCGAAATTGTTGAAACATTTGCCTTTTCCTTATGCAAATAAGAAAAGTATTTCAGATCCTTGAATATGGCATGAGTTGTTCCACTATCAATAACACAAATATCTTCATGATTTGTCTTTGATCCAAACATATCATGATCAGTAATATTATCACCACATAATTTCAATTGGGAAATAATTTTGAACATAGCAGAATTATACTCACTGATAGATTTAAAATCTTTTAGCCTTAGATGAGTTCAATCATATCGTGCTCGTGGAAGAACGACCATCTTTAGGTGGTCATATCTATCTTTTAAATTATTTCACAGTACGACTGGATCTTTAACAGTAAGATATTCCATTTTCAGGCCCTCATCAAGGTGATGACGTAGGAATATCATTGCTTTGGCACGATCTTGGTTTGATGCCTGATTTTTGTCTTTGATGGTGTCTGCCAGACCCGTCGCATCAAGATAAATGTCAACATCAAGCACCTAAGACATGTAGCTTTTGCCCGATATATCGAGAGCTACAAATTCAAGTTTAGAAAGATTTAACATTATTTAGGAAAAGAAAGTTCGTACCTCTAATACTTTCAAAGTATTTGCTCGAGATGACAGAGTCTCGTGTTGATAACGTATTATAAAATAAAGACTGTAAAGTAAAGGCAAGTATCGAGAGAAACTGATATATTATTCGAATTCAAATTGATGTACATAATGAACTGAAATCTCTTCTATTTATAGAAGAAAGGAAGCTGCTGTGTAAGCTGCTAATGCAAGCTTCTGTGTAAACTGCTACTATACTAGATATGAATAATCTTCGATTGAGAGTAATGGTTATCTATAACGGAGAATTGAAAGGATAAGCTCATTGTAGCAGGTATAGATAATCTTCAACTGAAGGTAATGTTTATCCATAACGGTTTACTAAAAGGATAAGCTCATTGCACCCGATATGGATAATCTTCTACCAAGAGTAATGTTTATCCATAAGGAAGTATCGAAATGATAAGCTTATTATACCCGATATGGATAATCCTCTACCAAGGGTAATGTTTATCCATAATCGGGTACCGAAGTGATAAGCTTCTTCAGGAGGCTTATTTCTAATAGAATACTAAATAAATAAACATATTTACGGCAAAGTCCCATATGAATAAGTTTCTTCAGGAAGCTTAATTACAACGGAGTACTAAATGAACATTCATAATATAATATATTTATAACAGTTCTTTTAATTTATTTTTTTGGTAGAAGAGAAACGAAGGGGCTCAAGTTTTCAGAGAGCAAATCTGAGATGCTGATTAGAATATTAATTTAGTGAAAACAGCATTGACTAAATTGATGGAGGAGATTGATCCAATGAAAATTTAGAAGACTCTTTTATTATTATTTTTATATTTTATATTTTTACAACAATAAGCAAACTTGGAATTGGGAAAAATGGGTTTTCCCCCAATGCCATAGTATATGGGTTCTCCTCGGGTTTACCGTCGGGCCGACCCACCTGGACCAATTTGCACTTTTTCCGTTCCCATGGTCTTGAACCAAAACAAAAAAGTGAAATTAAAAATTTAAAAGCACCTTTCTTTTGAATCAAACAAAAAAACGTTAGCAAGTGTAGTTGTAATTTGGTTTGACCGAAGGCATTTTCCAAATAAAATAACTTTTATGATATCATTTTCTGAAAATGCTTCTGAGAGTTTAGTTCGGGAGCAAAAAGTATTTTTCAGTAAAAAATATATGTTAAAAATCAATCATAATATTATCAAATTGAACGGAGTATTAATAAAAAATATAAATATTAAATAACAATAATATCGTTAAAATGTTCCATCGGACAGGTGATATTAAATTCAAAGTCAATTTTATATGGTTTATGCAAATAATATTCTTCCCGGGTGAAATTGGGATTTTTGTAAGGAAAGTCAAAATATAAAAATTAAAAATATGAAGAAGTCGAGAAAATTCAATATACAGTATATATACATATTTATTAAATAGTTCACTTCCGGTCAAAAAAGATCCATTTTCTCACTCACATCCCAAACTTAATTGTATGTTAAGAAAATGAACGTGGCATCAAATTTAATCTCAAAAACTAACTCATAAAATGAGAATTAGACAGTACAATAATAAATAAATAAATAAATAAATAAATTGAGAACACACGATTTGCACTATAATGTTGATTGTTTAATTTCAGTTATGTGGCTTATATTGTAGATGAGTTTGGAAGAGGAAATTACTTAATTAATTGGCAGAGTAACGTCGACATGATTCATCATATAAGATTAAAAATTTAAATTAAATTGGGTACACGAACTGTATATTATCAATAGTTTATAGTTATTCCGAATTACGTGCTGTGAATAATTTTTAAATAAATAGTAACTCATAATTGCATATGAATAATCTTCGTATCGTACAATAAACACTTATGTCGCAGGAATTTAATTATCATAATCCAAGTTGTTGGTTTCAACTTTAGGTGACTAATGATACAAGTCATTGGCTATTCCTTTATAAAGGCCTGGTTAAACGGCATGTGACATCACACGTGGTTTGTACTATACACAAAGAATTATTGCTAAAATAAAATAAAATAATATAGGGGATAATAATTAATTAATATTATAAACAAAAGATAATATATAGGGGATTTGAACTTTATATTAAGTACACGCCTTCATTGGACGTACGGTGCATGCATCATTTTTCTTTGTCCTCATTCATTGAAAAAGCCACTTGCAGGAAAAAAAAACTATTAAAATTATTTTTAAAATTTTCTTCTATAGTCTCTGAAAATGTAATAGAAACTTTCCATTTTTAGCCAAAATAGAAAAAGAGACTGCAATGAGTTATTCTTCCTAAAAAATTTATAATTATTCTAAACCCTTTTTTCGGACACGACCTTGATAGGAGGATATGAAGGTTGAAAATTAGGATAAGAAGTTAGTAGACAGTCGATGATATTTTTTTTTCATACCAGTACATAGTATTAGTATTTTCTATTCTTAGATTTCTATTACTACCTATTGTTTTTTTTGTTTCGGCAATCTTATCATCTTATCTTGTTGTTATTACTGCTTGTTATTGTCTTTTGAGCCGACGGTCTATTAGAAAGAGTTTCCATTTATTCACAAGATATTGGTAAGGTCTATGTACACACAATCTTTCCCAGGATAGCTGCTTAAATAACCTAAAAGAATTTTACCCTTTTTAATAATAATATTTTGATGTGATTATTTTATTTTTTTTGCCTTAAGAAATTGGAAATGTAGCGTAAAATAGTCTTAGGCTTCGAAAGTGATCATGTTATCTAAAAGATTTTGAGATAAAGGATGATAAATAATGAGCACGTTTGGAATTATAAAAATTAAAGAACGTTTGTTTCTACAATATGAAGTATTTGTTCTCCTTGATAATGCTTCAAAAATAATTAAAATAAACCAAGAAGATCCATTATTTTGCTAGCACTTGAAAAATTTAAGAATAAAATACAAGACTATTATTTTATACAGTATCTCTATTCTCTACTAATGCCAAATAAAATTTAAAAAGATTAGCAAAAGAATTACATGTAAGTTAATATGCAGATTTGTATGCATGATTATTCTAAAGAAACAAAACAAAAGGCATCAACGTAGTGATCTCCTATATTCGAAAGAGAAAGAAGAAAAAAAACATCTTTTACTAAAATTATAAAGACAAAATAAATAAATAAATAAATAAATAAATAAAGTGTAACATGCTCAAGAGCATTATTGTCAAATATTGCTTTATTTCTCTTCTTTTTTGATCATTTTAAGGGCTTTTTGAGATGAAAAAGAGAGAAATATTATTTCTTTGTTAGAAAATAATTAGTACTCCCTTTATATCTCTCTTTTCCATTAATTTTAAAGAATCTTTTCGATATTCTCTTTTCTTTCTATTTTCCTTCTAATTTTTAATTCGAGAGTCATATCCTTAAAGGAAAAGAAAAAGTCGTTGCATTTGGTACCAAACATTTGCCTTTACAAAAAAAGAATATTGGTTTTCAAAAACTCCAAAAAAGTAAATTATATATTGGAAAATTTAAACCAATCCAAAAGTATAATTCCTCAAAAAATTTAAGAAACAAATGATTTCTAGAAATTTCTGATTTACACAAAAAAAAAAAAAAAAATATTCAGAACATATCTACAAGGTGACGAAACTTTGTGCGGTGAGACAGATAGATATTTGATCAAGATAAACATAGACATGAAAATAAAAAAAAATACTTTTTATTTTTCTTATTTAATAAAAAGATACTGGATATTAGTCAAAAGTAGATATAAATAGAAACCAAATCCCATTTAGACTATTAACTTAATCTGAGAATGTCTGAACAGAAAGCTACGAATCTAAAAAAAATATTCAACTTGAAGTTTATCCTCAAACCCAAATCATTAAAAAGAAAAAGGAAATTTAAAATTAAAGCTGTGAACAAAATTATTCAAATTATTTAATTAACGGTTGCCATTTATTCCATGTGGAAGAAATCTAGCAAAAGGTAGAAATAAATAGCAGAATCAGTAACATGAAAACCATGACCTATGTTTATCACAATTATCACCCTAATTATATTATTAATCAAAAAAATTATCAAGATCAACGGTCACGATTTGATACTCTGATCCTCTCGTACTCATCGTTCTTATCTTTATCTTCAACTTCCTTCTTTTTTCTGGATTTCGAAATGATTGGATCTATTTTAATTTATTTTTTTAAATTAATAATTGTCGTTAATTTGTGAGTGCTTCGATTAATTTATCGAGTAACCTTGTTCATTCATTGAGCATAAATTAAATTTAAGAGGTACTTGAATAGAGAGTCATCTCAGATCAGAGAAGGTCGAAAGTACACCGCTTAAGATTTCTTTTGTTTTTACGACTACTTCAGAAGAAGTTGTAATCGGATATAAATAAAATTAAATAAAAAATATTAATTACAATTTTTCGACTGCTGTAGTTGAAAGATTCCGACTACTATTTTATAGTGGGATTAGTAATAGAAAAATAGCGATTTTCTGGTAGTGTACTTAATTTCAAAAGTATTTATAATAAAGAACTTATAATAATATAACGCCATATTCTCGGAAAATTGAGAACAAGTTATCAAGGTAAATCATATTCTCTCCTTCTTTTTCTCTCTCTCTTAATTATTCGATACAAAATTTTCTTGCTCGACTAATACGAATTTTTGTAATAAAAAGTATACTATGAAATTTTTAGCTCTCTTTAACAAAGAGAATTCTCGAAGACTAAATTCGAAATCTCTAGGTAAAGAGGATGATCATTATTGTTAGAACTACATTAAAAATAGATAAATAAATATTCGTTATTTAAATCATAAAATGGCGAAAGTATTAAATAATTATAGTATTATGGAGTAATTAATAACTTTACGGCCCTAAACTCGTGCACTGTGATCACACTGGCTTTTGACCATTGACCAGGCACGTGCGCGGCATCTTTTGACTCAAATATCTCGATAATTCCGGTAGGAGACACGCACGTGCACTTTCTGCCTTTTGGAACAACTAATTAATATATTATATTTAAATTAAGACCCTTTACTTTAGGTACTTAGTACATATTCTACCGCCCCTAATTATTAACTTTGTTATTATTTGGCTTATATTATTGTTTTTATTATTTACTTATATTATAATTAATTAACTTGGATTGGATCCTCTGTCATCTTTCAGACAACACAAAATTTGGACTCATCATATTATTACTGCCCCCACTTTGTAAAGGACATGGAATTTCATAGATTTTCTAGTAGTATCATATAACAAGAGGGGTTGTTCTGATGGTAAGCAACCTCCACTTCCAATCAAAAGGTTATGAGTTCGAGTCTCCCCAAGAGTAAGGTGGGAAGTTCTTGGAGGGAAGAATGTCGGGGGTCTATTTGGAAACAGCCTCTCTATCTCAGGGTAGGGGTAAGGTCTGCGTATTTGTGTGTATTTTATTTTTTATTACACATAATAAATTATGTATAAATTTAAAAAAGAGTTCTGTAAAATGAAAAGGTTTGATTTTTGTTTAACAAATATAGAGAAGAAGGATTTTGCAACTGCTATGATTTCTATCAACAAAATTGCACTTGAAATGAATGTTGAACCCAAATTTCGCAAGAAACGTGTGATATATAGAAAGTAATAGTTTGATGTGCAATGTTGATAATGAAATTTCAAAAGCTTTCGAAGAGTCTTTTAGAGTTGATTACTTTTATACATAACAGACAAGACTATTTTTTCACTTCAAAATAGATTTAAACAATTCAAAGCATATGAAAATATTTTTGATTTTTTATTTAGTAGTAAAAAATAAGATCGCTAGATGTTGGAAATTTGAAAAAATATTGCCTTAATTTTGGTTGTTCCTTAAAACCTAATAATCCATTCGATATTGATAGTTTAGATTTATTTTCTGAATTAAAAATATTAAGAAAAATAGTACAATTAGAAGATAACAGTTTAACTGATACACATAATCAAATAAAAAGATTTAATTCTTTTCCAAATGCCTAAATTGCTTATGGCATAATGTTAATACCTCATGTTACCGTTGCTTCAGCGGAAAGAAGTTTTTAAAATTAAAATTGATAAAATCTTACCTAAGAATAAGAATGTCACAAGAAAGGTTAAATGAATTAGTTATATTGTCAACTGAGAAATACTTATTAGGAGTTATTGTTGGTAAGAAATTTTTTTATAACTTTGTATCTAAGAAAAGCTAAAAAAAAAAAAGATTTCAAATAAATAATAAAAAAAATTAAGGCCCCTCATAAAATTTGGCTTTAGGCTACAAAATTGATCGAGCTGCCCCTGCGTTTTAATTATTGAATATAAATATGGAATTGTAACGCAATTGTTCATTTAATAATAACATTTTTAAGAAAGAATATTATGATAGTATTAAGAATTTAAATAGCTTTGTTTCAAAATTAGTTGCCCTTTTAATTTTGCTAATTAGTTACCCTATTGATGGACCTTTTACGTCTCATTTTGAAAAGGCTACTACACTCTTTTTTTGGGGCAACTACTACTACAACGTTCTTCTTTTAAGGTACTTAACATTTAAGTAAATGTGCACTTTCAAATTTCATACCATCATCAATGTGGGTTTTAAAATGCACATCTTGCTCATCCGACATAACATGAATCATCAAATCTGCATTTATGAATAGTTTTAAAAAATGCGCGATTCATTGAGTGAAAGATGCTAACGTTATGGCTTCGAACCTGAAGTATTGAGCTCTACTAAAGACCACGGTTGATTCTGCCACCCAGAATCATACTTCTTATAAACCCACAAGGTCATTTGATACAATAGTGGGATAAATAAGAACATCCGAGGGGATGGAAGCTAATCCCACTATTTTAGTATAAAATTTATCCTAGGATTAGTTAATACTTATAAGTTATAACTAAATATGAAATAAATACAATCTCAAATTCTATCCCGAGATTATCATTCTTATCCTTTGTACCAAAAGACCTTCAATGATATACTCTATCATCTTATGAAATTAAGTTAATGGGCCATGTATGGGTTATTATATCATGGGGCATTTGCATCTATACCCGTTTTTTGTGTCACGTTTTAATTTGTGCCCGCTTTGCAAAAAAAATTGAATGCGTACCCGTTTTTTCGTATAACTTCAGCATACGGGGCTGAAGTAGCAAATGCAATCATGCAAAACTTCAGCATTCTAGTAGCCGGGCCTAAAGTTCAGCTCTAGAGCTGAAGTTTTTGTTTTGTAACTGTCGAACTTCAGCTCTAGAGCTGAAGTTTTTGTTTGTAAGCTTCAGCTCTAGAGCTGAAGTTTTTGTGTTGTAACTGCGAATGTAACTGGGAAACTTCAGCTCTAGAGCTGAAGTCTGAGGCAATCACTATTGTTTTGGGTGTTTCGCGGTTGATCAACTAGAAAGAAAAGAGAACTAAATAACTTCAGCTCTAGAGCTGAAGTTTTTGTTTTGTAACTGTCGAACTTCAGCTCTAGAGCTGAAGTTTTTGTGTTGTAACTGGGAAACTTCAGCTCTAGAGCTGAAGTTTTTGTATTGTAACTGGGAAACTTCAGCTCTAGAGCTGAAGTCTGAGGCAATCACTACTGTTTTTGGTGTTTCGCTGTTGATCAACTAGAAAGAAAAGAGAACTAAATAACTTCAGCTCTAGTGCTGAAGTTTTTGTTTTGTAACTGTCGAACTTCAGCTCTAGAACTGAAGTTATTTAGTTCTCTTTTCTTTCTAGTGCTTGTGTGTTCTAGTTCTTTTCTTTCTTCTTCAGCTTCTGCCTTTTTGTCTTTCGTTTCGTAATTTTAAACTCCAGTTATTTCTTGCTTACTGAATCACTAATACTCTTGAATTCAAATTTTATTTTAAACAAGTTCCCTTCTAAACATACCTGTTAAAGATAAAGAACTATCAATATACAAGCGTATTCAGCATACGTTCTTATTATGAGCAGAACAACAACTTCAAAGATATTATATTACAAAATACAGATGTACATTTAAAGCAAACATAAATTGTTTCAATGTGTGCTGAGCACCAAAAATAAATACGTACTACATAAAAGGTAAAAGTTAGAAGGAGGAGGAGAAAGGGGACTGAAGTTATTTAAAAAGTGGGTACAAATTAAAATTTTTTGTAAAAAATGGGTATAAGTTAAATGAGGACAACTAAATAGGGCGGCCCGTGCAATTTTTACTCATTATCAGTCAGACATTCACTAAATACGTTCACATTACCAGGCCCAATTGGAGTCTTCAAGGAAAGGTGAATTAACTCAAATAGCCACTCAGTCAATCACTTAAATTAAAAATAACCAGTGAAGGTGTAATATATGAATTAGTGATATATTATATATGAGTAGTTATATATAATCAATGTATAAATTATGTATATGACTAGAAAAAGTAAATAATGAATATGATTGGCTATTTGTGTAAATATCACTCAAGGAAACGCCACAGAAGATGAGACCCAAGCCTCTCTCAGTATTTCATGGGCCTCCATTTGGTTTTGTTTTGTTGGGTATGTAGCAAATGACAAATCACTATTTTGGAAGGTATGGGCCTCTCATTTCTTGGTTCATGAACATGTTTTCCAATTTTAGATATTGGAAAAAGACTGCTTGTTGATATTCTTGATTTTGTCATGATTAGACTTAGTATGTAAATGTTGCATATTGATGTTGTTCTCTAAGTATAGAATATGCAATGTTTGGTGTTTGTTGTGCTTCCTTTCCCCAATAGTAAGTGGAGTTATAAGTTATTGTAGTCAGAGACGAACCTATGCATTGAGCAGAGAGGTCCCCGAACCTCATTAATTCCGGCAATTTTTTTGAATATATATGTGTATTTGTTATTGAAAACGATCATATCTTTTGCTTGGAATCCTTCCGATTAAAAGTTTGATGGGACACTAGTTGAGCCATCTGCTCATATGCTCATAGTTGCCCCAACCACCTCCAAATTATAGGCCCGCCTTTAGTTATATTTAATACTTTAGTAATATTTCTTTAATGTCCTAATCCGATTGTCTGTATCTATTATTGCAGTAAACAGAGTGTATAAGAGTCGTTATTCTTGGAGCAATTTAGTAGGTGTTTGGACATTAAAATTATAATTTTCGAAAAACTAGCATTTAGAGTTAAGTTGAAAAATGATATTTGGAATTTAAAATTATGTTTGGACATGCATTTTACTTGAAAAATATTGCAGTTTTGGAGAAACTAAAAATTCTGAAAATTTTGAAAAAGTAGTCAAAACCACTTTTTTGGATGTTGAAAAACTCATTTTCGATTTTTTTTTTTAAAACTTGCAAAATTTCATGCACAAACACATTTTTGAATTATTTTTTTTTGAAAAATTTTTTTATAAACAAACGGGGCCTTAATATCATCTTGTAGGAGTAGTAGAAAATTTAACACACTATAATGTCGCGCATTAGTACGTTAATTGCCCAATCATTATATCTTTTGTTGCATTATCTATCATCTTGTAGGATTAGTAGAAAATTGAATACACTACAATGTCGCGCACTAGTGCATTAATTGCCTAAAGAAGAAATTAATTTGGTTACAATTGTTTAAAGAAGAAAGGTAACACAAAATGACAAACCTTTTGCTTCTAATTGCATGAAGTTTCCGAATATAATTTTCAGCAAATAACAATAAATGAAACCGAGTATCTACAAAAAAATGGAAAAATGTATTAGTTTGTCAAACATTAAATTCTTAACGTGGCAATCGATTAAAGATACAGTTTAAAGAAGAAAGTAAAAAGGTAAACACAAAAAGATAAACTTTGTGTAAAAATAGCAGAAAGTTGCCCAATATTAATTTTCAGCAAATAACAATAAATGCAGCTGAATATGATGTCAAATTGGCTAAAAACATTAATATTAGGTGGAGGTGCGGGGAATCGAACCCCGTGCCTCTCGCATGCGAAGCGAGCGCTCTACCATATGAGCTACACCCCCTTTTTGTCCTCTCCAAACTAATTACTCGATATGATTGTTTAGTACCTATGATTGGATCTAAATAATAACACTTATGGGATCTTTACCCAAATAGGTATCTATATTCATTGTTTTGATTCAAAATAGGTTTCTCTTCCCCTTCTTTTCTCACCTTTCAAGAAGACTAGTACTCCTTCGTTCCACTTTTGTTTGGCATGATTCATAGTATGAGGTAGGCGTGACAAGCGGGCGGGTTGGATCGAATATGTGCGGGTCAAAAATGGGTAATGCAAAAAATGGATAATTTATCTGACCCGACTCATACTTAATATGGATAAAAAATTGGTTAACCAGATATGGATATCACGACTTTTTGAATATGATCACTTTTGAAAAAATTCCTTGTCTCCCAAACTTGAAGAACTCTCAATTTGAGGCTTTACAAATATAATAAATCCATTAGTTATCTATTTTCTAAGTGGATAATATGGTTCTTATCCACATTTGACCGTTTTTAAAAAGTTCATTATCCAACATATTTTTTAATTGATAATATGGGTGGATAACTGTTTTCTTTTAACCATTTTGCCACCTCTAATACGAGGGATTAAGTACTAGTTTTGGGTGTGAATTCTAACAATTTCTTCAAATTTTTGGAAATAAAATGTCATTTATGAAAATTGTTCCTATAAAAAGTATTATACGTCCAAATAATAAAAAAATATTTAAGAAAAATGTGGTTAAATAAATAAACTTCTTTGACTTCATATATAGTAAATGTGCCAAACAAAGTAGAACAGAATAAATATGATTTAAGAGTGTCAATAATCCATTCTATCTTGATTGAGTTAGGTGAATGATGTGGTTAATGTAAAGCAGGACATTAATTAAAGCAAGAGAATTGATGAGAAGGTTTATTTTTAACAAGGTTTATGAGAAGCTCTACAATTTCTGTATCACATATAAATTTGTGATTAAAATGAATTATATCGATACAAATATACAAACAGATAACGGTAGGCTCGTCTATTATGATCATTGATAAGCCAACACAAAGAAAAACGTATATTTTTGTTGTGTTTCTGTATTAAAAGTAAACCGGAAATATATACTTTAAAATTAAAAATTTATCGGTATTTACTATAAATTTGAATAACGATTCAATTACAGATAAGACCAATATTTCTTACCATTGTTGCATTTTTGTCTTAAAAGTAAAGAGGAATTATACACTTTAAAATCAAAATTTTATCGGACTCTACTATAAATTACATAGCGATTCACTTATAGATAAAACCATTATCTCTTATCTTTAATGTATTTTTGTCTTAAAAATAACCGAAAATATATACTTTAAAATTAAAATTTTATCGGAATTTATGATAAATTTGAATAACGATTCACTTATAGATAAGAACGGTATCTCTTATCTTTGTTGCGTCTCTATCTTAAAAGTAAACAAGAAATATATATTTTTTAAAATCAAAATTTTATCAGAATCTACAACTATAAATTTGAATGACGATTCACTTACCGATAGGTAATTTTATCGTATCCTAAAAGTTGTTTCACCATGAAATAGAATTAATTAGCGGTTAGTGCTGATATTTCTTTTTTATATATATAGCATTTTCTCAAAGAGAGGCTTATTAGTTAGTTTTATTATATATTGCTTAAAAAGCTACACAAATAAGAAAATATTAATTAAAATAATCTTTCATAACATTCAGGGGGTAGTTAAATAAGAAAATCTCTAGGATCTTTACCTGTTAGTTTTCATTATCATTCAATCCATTACGAATTAAATGAAATCTGCGTATGAATTTACATCAACTGTTTAAGCGATAGACTTTGTTTTACTATTTTCTTCGCTTATGCTGTTAGGTAGGGGGTGTTCGTCGGTCGGTACAGTTAGGGTGTATAAAGGAAACCGACAAATCGCACTAACCCGATAATTCGAGTCAAACCGAAAAAAAAACCCCGACTATGGTTTGGTGTTGAAAAAAAAAACCTGACCATAATTGGTTTGGTTTGGTTTTAACCAAAGAAAGTCAAACCGAAACCAAACCAACCCGACATTACATATATAGAAATTTTAGATATATTTAATATATAAATATATTTATTGTGATGTAATTTATAAATATTTCTTAAAAATTTCATAATTTTATCTTTTAAGGTATTATTTCAAGGTTGGACTTAGAACTTTTGAATGTTCCAATAAGTTTTATAGCCATTAATATTAGTAAATTAAATAATGCTAACAAAAGCCCAAACCAAAATCAAATCAAAACTAATGCTAACAAAAGACATTCAATTCAATACTACGAATGAGAATGTATTGAATATTTATTTTTTGTTTTGCAATAATTTTGGATAAAAATGCATAACCTATTTTTTTAGCGTTTAGTCATGCAATTAATACTCCCTTATTAGTCTACTTATTTTAACATGACTTAGTACTTTTAAATTATGTTTATTTTTATTATGGCTTTTTAATTAGCAATATTTATATTACATAATTTTATTGTCTTTATTGTTGAATATTTTAGGATAATGCCATGACACATCTCATATTTTATATTATTTTCTTGGAAAATATTTTATATAGTTGCATCTTACTAGGATTAAAGAAATATTTGGAGCACGAGTTATATGTTTTGTTCTACGAAGATTTTACCGGAAACCCCCGAAAAAACCCGAATAACCCGAAAACCCGAGAAAATCCGAAAAAAATCGAGATTGAAAAATTCGAGTTTTATTGGTTTGGTTTGGTCTTTAGATTTAATAAGCTGACACAATTGGTTTGGTTTGGTAATTATAAAATCTGAACCAACCCGATCTATGTACACCCCTAGGTACATTATTTAAATATTTCGGTTTTGGTATTTTAGGTATTCGATTTCTTAAAATGTTATACCAATACCGTACCTAATTAAATTCAATATGGTTCGGTTTCGTTTTATTCGGTTCGGTAACTTCGGTTTATTCAGTTTGAATACTAACTAGTGCATAGAGTCATATACTGTAATATTCTTAATTAAAGTACTCAAAAGTACAAAACTAAAAACGTTTGTTGACAAGAGTTTCGTCCAAAACAAGCAAATACCAACCCAGAGAGAGAAAACTATACATAAAAAAAAAATTGATCATTAGAAATGTCTTGTTACTTGCTTAGAGTTAATTGACGAACTTAAAGGAAAGTAAAATTTTGGATTTTTTATATTTATGTTATAATTAATAATATGTGTATTGTGTAATATAATATATATTTCGGTACGACATCCGTATTTCGGTATTCCATTTTAAAATACCAAATACCATGCCTAATACCATTTAAAAAAAATTTAAACCAAATACCATACTGAATACCCAATATCAAAATTTTTAATTTCGGTATGGTAATTCGGTATTTAAAATCAAAATTATATCCGAATCTACTATAAATTTGAATAGCGATCTCTTACAGATAAGACCAATATCTCTTATTTTTGTCGTGTTTCTGTCTTAAAAGTAAATGAAACGTATACACTTTAAAATCAAAATTTTATCGGAATCTATTATAAATTTGAATAACCACACATACAAATAAGACCACTATCTTTTACCTTTGTTACATTTCTGTCTTAAAAGTAAATGAGAAAAAAATACTATAAAATTAAAATTTTATCGGAATCTACTATAAATTTGAATAACGATTCACTTACAAATAAGACCAATATCTCTTACATTTCTTGCGTTTCTGTCTTAAAGTAAACAGGAAATAGGAAATACATACTTGAAAATAAAAAAATTATCAAAATCTACTATAAATTTGAATAACGAGTCACTTACAGATGAAACCAATATCTCTTACTTTTATTGCGTTTCTGTCTTAAAAGTAAACAAGTATATACTTTAAAGTCATTTTAAGCATTTCCATCTCGTTCAGTTATTTAAAGTCTTGAGTAGCGTCTTTTTGCTTATTATGACTTGCGAGAGTGGTCAAGTTTTGTTTTCAGATGATTCAAAATTTAATTGGAAAAACAATCCATGTTTTGGAAGCTTAAGTTGAATAAATGAACCGGATGATAAAATATGTGTAAATGACCCCAAAATGGATTTTTGATGATTCCAATAGCTTCGTATGGTGATTTCGGACTTAGGAGTGTGTCCAGATATTTATTTTGAGGTCCGTAGCTAAAGCAGGCTTGAAATGGCGAAAATAAGAAATTTAAGTTTGGAAGTTTGACCGGGGGGGTTGACTTTTTGATATCGGGGTCGGAATCCAGTTCTGAAATTTTTTATAGGTTTTTTATGTCATTTATAACTTGTGTGTAAATTTGAAGTCATTCCGGATTGATTTGATATATTTCGGCGCAAAATTGTAGAAGTTAAAAGATTCGAAAACTCATAATTAAATTCGATGCGCGATTCGTAATTTCGGTGTTGTTTGACGTGGTTTGAAGCCTCGATTAAGTTCGTATTGTATTTTAGGACATGTTGATATAATTGGTTAAGGTCCTGAGGGTCTCGGGTGGATTTCGGAAGGTTAACGGAATGGAAATCGGACAAAAAAGATTGCTAAAATTTTCTGCTGCAGAAGCTGTCTTAGACAGCAACTGTGCAATTGTGGAACCTATTTCGGAAGCTTATATCTCAAAATCCATTAGGAATCTGTAAATTTGCAAAACGCGAAAGTTGTAGTCCTTGCATCCTAGTTTCCAGAAAGCTAAACCATTAATTCTTTAGGTATTTGTACAGAAAGTTATGATTAATTGAATAAGGGTTGGTAAAGCTATTTAGAAATTTTCCAGAAATGTTTATGCGAGGAGGCTAATTTGGAAGCTTATATCTCAAAATACATAAAGAATCTGAAAATTTACAAAACATGAAAGTTGTAGGTCTTGCATTCTAGGTTTCAGAAAGTTAAACCGTTCATCATTTTGACATTTGTACAAAAAGTTACGATTAATTGGATAAGGGATGGTAAAGCAATTTCTAGTAGACTTTTAGTGACGAAAATGGCTTTTAGTGACGCATGGACAGAAACATTTAATCACAAAAATCAGTCACTTTTCCATTTCGTTTTGAAATTTTTGGAGCTCGGTTCTTGGGCGATTTTGGGCGATTTCCACGTTAAAACATTGGGGGTAAGTGTTCCTTATTCTATATTGATTATATTTCATGATTCCATACGCATTTACATCATGAATCCATGAATTTATGGAAGAAAAATCAGATTTTTAGCCAAATCTTCCAAAAATAAAAATTTAAGATTTGAGCCAATCCGATTTTGGTAAAATTTGTATGGTTGGACTCGTGGTTGGATGGGGGTTCATATTCCGTGACTTTTGTCGTATTCCGAGACGTGGGCCCCACAGGCAATTTTTGGGTTAATTTCGGATTTTGTTGAAAAATTTATATTTTCATATGGAATTAATTCCTATAATATGTACTGAATGAATCGAGTTAATTGTGACTAGATTCAGGACGTTTGGAGGTCGATTTGAGCGACAAAGGCATTTCAGAGTAGGATTTTTGCTCGGATTGAGGTAAGTAACGGTTATAAATCTGGTCATGAGGGTATGAAACCCCGAACATTGTATCGTATGACTATTTTAGAGGTGACGCACATGCTAGGTGACAGGCGTGTGGGCGTGCACCATAGGGATTGTGACTTGGTCCGTCCCGCGAGACTGTGGAATCAATTGGCCTACTGTTTAATACATGTTCCCTCTGTTTTCATAGAAATTGACTGTACTTCATGTTAGAAATCATGTTTAGGCCTTATGTGATCACTGTTGAGACCTGAGAGGTTGTGTACTTGCTGAATTAGCTACTAAATTACTATTTGTACTCAGTCATAGCTTTTCTTGCTTATTATGCCTTTGGCTCTTACTGTTTATTGTTGATACATGATATTACTTCTATTTGGGTTGTTTATATGATTTTTGAGAGTTTGAGAGACTGGAGAGATTGCTGACTGAGTAAGGCCGAGGGCCTAGTTGTGAGATATTGATATTATAGCACGTGAGTTGTCCGTGCAACACATGAGTTGTCTGTGCGGATCCAGATATTGATACTATAGCACATGAGTTGTCCGTGCAACACGTGAGTTGTCCATATTGATCCAGATATTGATACTATAGCACGCGAGTTGTCCGTGCAGCACGTGAGTTGTCCGTGCAGATCCAGATATTATATTATAGCACGTGAGTCGTCCGTGCAAATTATAGCGCTTGAGCTGAAGGAGCCTCTCCAGGAGTCTGCATACCCCCAGTGAGCGCAGGTATATGATAGCATGTGAGTTGTCCGTGCAGCACGTGAGTTGTCCGTGCAGAACGTGAGTTGCCCGTGCAGTTTATAGCACTTGGGCTAAAGGAGTCCCTCCGGAGTCTGCACACTCCTAGTGAGCGCGGGTACCTATTGAGTATGATTATTGAGGGCTGAGAGCCGAGTGATTAAGCTATTGAGATGAGCTGAGTGACTGTTGCCTTGAGAGGCCATATTTGTTTTCAGTTATTTGCTACACTTAGCTTCTATTTGTCCATGTCGTACATATTTCTGGAATATTTGATATCTGGTTTATTTCAGTACGCACTGATGAGACTTAAACTGTTAAATCAAAAGTATGACTACTCTTATTTGAAAGTTATTGAGATAACTGTATTTGCATAGCTCGTCACTACTTCTTAGTTCCTTATTTATTTCTGTTACTTACTAAGTTGGTGTACTCACGTTACCCCCTGTACCTCGTGTACAGATCCAGACACTTCTAGTCACGGCGGTTGCTGATTGAGGAGTCAGACTCAGGAGACTATTGAGGTAGCTGCATGACGTTCGCTGGCCTTGACTCTCATTTCTTTTCATGTTGTATTGTTCTGTATTTTCAGACAGTGTTTTATCAGTCGGATGTTGTTATCATTTAGATGCTCATGCACTTAGTGACACTGGGTTTTGGGATGGATTGTTTAGTACTTTTGGAGTTATATCCTGTTCTAAAAAGTTTTATTTGATATTAACTGCTTCTGCCTTTATTTAAAAGTTCTACTGTATTGAGATGTTGAGTTGAGGCTTGCCTTGTACCACGATAGGCACCATCACGACAGGTGAGATTTTGGGTCGTGACAAGTTTGAATAACGATTCACTTATAAATAAGACTAGTATCTCTTATCTTTATTGCGTTCATGTCTTAAAAGTAAACAGAAAATATACACTTTAAAGTTAAGATTTTATCGGAATCTACTATAAATTTGAATAACGATTCACTTACAAAAACTAGTATCTCTACATTTTTTTGCGTTTATGTCTTAAAGTAAACATGAAATATATACTTTAAAATCAAAATTTTATCGAAATCTACTATAAATTTGAATAATTTCACTTACAGATAAGACCAGTATCTCTTACTTTTATTGCGTTTCTCTCTTAAAAGTAAACAAGAAACAAAACTTTAAAATTAAATTTTTATCACAATCTACTATAAATTTAAATAATGACATTTGCAGATAAGACCAGTATCTCTTACCTTTGTTGCATTTCTATCTTAAACGTAAACTAAAAATATACACTTTAAAATAAAAATTTATAGGAATCTATTATAAATTTGAATAACGACAGTTGCAGATAAGACCAGTATCTCTTACCTTTGTTGCGTTTTTGTCTTAAAAGTGCATGAGAAAAAACTTTAAAATCAAGATTTTATCGCATTCTACTTTAAATTTGAATAGTGATTCACTAATAGATAAGACCACTTTCTCTTACCTTTGTCGCACTTCTGTCTTAAAAGTAAATGAAAAATATACTATAAATTTGAATAGTGATTCACTATTAGATAAGACCACTTTCTCTTACCTTTGTCGCACTTCTGTCTTAAAAGTAAATGAAAAATATACTATAAATTTGAATAATGATTCACTCACAGATAAGATCAATATCTCTTATCTTTGTTACGTTTCAGTCTTAAAAGTTAATGGAATATATACACTTTAAAATCAAAATTTTATCGGAATCTACTATAAATTTGAATAGCGATTCACTTACAGATAAGACCAGTATCTCTTACCTTTGTCGCATTTCTGTCTTAAAAGTAAACGGGATATAGACTTTAAAATCAAAATTTTATCGGAATTTACTATAAATTTGAATAAAGATTCACTTCCAGATAAGATCAGTATCTTTTACCTTTGTCGCGTTTCTGTCTTTAAAATAAACGGGAAACATACACTTTAGAATAAAAAAAGGAATCTTCTATAAATTTGAATAGCGATTCAGTTACAGATAAGACCGCTATCTCTTACCTTTGTCGCGTTTCTGTCTTAAAAGTAAACGGGATATAGACTTTAAAATCAAAATTTTATCGAAATTTACTATATATTTGAGTAAAGATTCACTTACAGATAAGATCAATATCTCTTACCTTTATCGCATTTCTGTCTTAAAAGTAAACGGGAAATATATATTTTAAAGTCAAAATTTTATCGAAATTTACTATAAATTTGAATAGCGATTCACTTATAGATAAAACTAGTATCTTAATGATATTAATCGACATGTTATCTCTTTCCGTTTAAAATGCAACTTTATTGTATCCTAAAAATTATTTTTCCATGAAATTGAATTAATTAGCGGTTAGCGCTGATTTTTCTTCACTTGCGTACGTCTTACACTTCAGCAGAATCTAACGAAGCTCCTGTTCAAAATCTTCCAACGTTGATTGAGACTAAGCAAAGCTTGTTAAGACTATCCCCCACCCACACACACACACAAAGAATTAGTAGCCGTTTGGACATAAGAATTGTAAAATTCCGGGAAAAAATGAAATCTTTTTCAAGTGAAAATGATGTTTGAAATAAGAGTTGTGTTTGGACATAAATATAATTTTGTGTTATTTTTTATTTTTTGTGAATGATCTGAAGTAAATTTGAAAAATAACTTTTTGATTTTTTTTGAAATTTTCGAAAAGTACCAAAATTTATTTATAAGTGAAAATTGAAATATTATCGCCAATCACCGATTTCGGTAAAAAGAAAAAAAAAATCGTATGCCCAAACGGGCCCTTAATTGGACAGAAAAAGTTTGACTTATCCTCGTACCCACGCCAAAGAGTAGTTTTCATCAATTAATATAGTAGCAAAGAATATCCTCGGATATACATGTGGAAAACGTCATAGAGCTAATCTCCTTATTAACTAATCACATTAAATGTTAACTACAAATTAAATCCTCTCAAATCTCAAGTAATATCCAAGAAATTTTCAAAATCTCAAAATCAATCAAGTTTGGCCCCAGCTTTGTTATCACCGCTAAAATCCTAAACTAAAAAGTCCTTAAAAAAAAAAAACAGTCTTGTCACAACAATATAAAAAGCCAAATAGTCCTATTCTCTTCATTTCAAATATCTCCCCTTTAAGAAAAAACACAAGATTTTCAAAAAGCCATAGCTTAATTTCTTCACCTTGTACTTTTACTTATTTTTATTATTACATGTGCTTCACACTAAAAACTTTTTCAAGAATTTTTTATATGTGTGATGAGTTATATGTAACAATTTCTTTTTCTAAGTCAAAAAATTCATTTTTTTAAGCCATGGCTATGGAGTTGGAGGTGGAAAACAAGGTTTATGTAGCAATTAATTCAAATCTTCATGATGGTTTTTTGACTTTACAATGGGCACTCAAAAGATGGTCTTCTCAATCAATCACAATTGTTATTCTTTATGCTGTTAATAACATATGTAAAGACTATGTTATTACACCAAGTAAGTGTTATATAATTAACCCTTTTCCCCCCTAACTCTCATCATTTTCTATACTACTATAATTTAGCTTTTCTTGAGCGGAGAGTCTGTCGAAAATAGCCTATTTACCTTCACACAAGGATAATTATAAGGTTTACGTAAACAGTATCATCCTCATACTCCACTTGTGGGATCACATTGAGTTCTTTGCTATCATCGTCTTATTATTTTCTTTTTCTTTTATTTTTTTATTTATATATACCAACTTTTTTTTTGTTTCCTTTTTTGTTGGTATAGTGGGAAAGCTACCAGCAGGTTCAGTGAATGAAGAAATACTGAAAGATCTTGAGAAGTTTGAAGAAGCAAAGAATCAAAAGATACTTTGGAGATACAAAGTTTTTTGTGGAAATGTATATGTTTTTCTTAAGGCTTTGATGATATCTTATAACTTCTTATTACAAGTTTTAATTGCACTTTTAACCAAAATTTCATCTCTTTTTCTTTCAAATAGGTTAAAGTTGAAGCAATCAAGATTGAAGGATATGATGAATCCATTCAAGAAATTATGGTGGATTTGATCACTGGTCTTAGGATAACAAAATTGGTCATGTCATTGACTTTCATGAAGTCTTCATCATGGTAACCTCTCCTACCCTACCCCCCCAAAAATAAAAAACTTTTTATTAGTTTGTTTCATGATAATTTTTTTGGAGTCGATAATCTATCCGAAAGCTTGCTTGGAACCGAGAACAGCCTCTCTACCTGCACAAGGTAGGGATAAGGCTGCGTACTCAGTACCCTCCCCTAACCCCATTTGGAGTATTACGATGAGTTTATTGTTATTTGTTGTTCGTGATAATATATTTTAATTTTCTGCAAAAAATGCTGTTTTATAGGAAATCAAGAAGTGCAATAAGTGGATCATTTTTTGTGCATAGACAAAAACCAGAATTTTGTGAATTATTTATAATTTGTGGAGGGAAGCTGGTTTTTTTAAGGGAAGGAAATAATGAAGGATTAATAGAGGATGATCAAGGAGAAATGGTTGCAAATTCAAGATCAAAGAGGCAAAGTTTTAGAGATTTGGTTGTAAAAATGTTCCCTGAAAATAGTGCCAAAATGAAAAATCAATGTGATTCATCAGCAAGCAATGGTTCATTTGATCAATGGGAAAAGTATAAAGAGGAAATTGAGAATTACATGAGTCAAATATTATCTTCAAATGCAGAGGAAATTGATGATTTTGTTGCTAACGAAAGTCTCCAGAAAAGCAATACAGAGCTTGTTATGGCAGATAATATGGTAAGTCAGATAATTTTCATATAAATTATTAGGATTTAACTTGAAGGGGAGCCTTGGCGTAACTGGTAAAGTTGTTGCCATGTGACTAGGAGGTCACAGGTTTATTAAGACGTGGAAACAGCCTATTGCAGGGTAAGACTGCGTACAATACACCCTTATGGTCCGGCCTTTCCCTCAACCCCACATAGCGGGAGCTTAGTGGCACCAGACTGCTCTTTTTTTTAATTAGAATTTAACTTATATACATTGACAGTGTAAAAATGTTTTACCTTCGGTATATTTTAACCTGTGTACTTATCTTCTAGGTGACCTGATTGTGGATTTTTTTACGGTGTTAGTGTTTAAAAAAAAAATTAAACTCAATAGATTATATGGCCAGGATTAGTTATAAAAAAAAAATTTATGTTTGACAAGTCAACTTTGGCTTCCATATATTAATTTATCTTTTCTATTTAATAATTTGCTTTTTTCTTGTTCAGTTTGAATCAGAATTTATGTGATAGTGATAGATCAACAAACATACAGGAGTAGTCAAGACTGTTTGCTTATAGTTCTTGATTATATGAAACCCTCTAGTAATGACCTTTTAGGTGCTAATTTCATCATAGCCTTTTTTTTTTTTTTTTGGTTTTTTCTGTTAATGAAATAGCAAGTTCCTTAAAATCTGGGAAGTATATGAAGGTAGAATGTTTTAACAGTTGATGTTTTTATGTCAGATCAGTTTGAGTGCATCTCGACTATTTTACTAGATATTTACTATCACCCATCACTACAGCTATGGAGTAGTTCTGCTCGCTAAAACTTAAGTAGCTAGGAAGAAATCACTTCCTGTTTTTTGTCTTCACTGGAATATAAACCGGTGTTACCATGATTTTTACCGACTTCATTAATCGTTAGGTCATATAACAATTATATTATCTGGTAGGTGATAAAATTTAATATCCTGATTATATTGGCTTTTCTAGGAAGATTTTAGTCTTTTTCTTTTGTTGTTTTCCATAATTCCCTCAAAATTTCAGAAATTGATTTCTTATTCATTGAAATCTGATTTATAATCAAATAATATTAGACTGTGCAAGAAAAGAGAAAAGCTTTAAAAATCAAATTTCTGGAGATCAAACAAACAATACAACTAAGCAGAGAAGAAGCAAAAGGCCATGTTAGAGGACATGCTAAGGCTCAGTGGGCTACCACATTATGTACTAGAAGGGTAAGTCTTACATTTTTTCTTCAAAAAATCTTATTGTTTTAGTTAGTTTCATTTTGCAATTTGTCTCTATTCGTCTTTTTGCGCCGAGGGTCTCCCGAAAACAGTCTCTCTACTGCTTCGGGAAAAGGGTAAGGTCTGCGTATACTCTACCTTCCCCAGACCCCGCTTATGGGGTCTTACTGGGTGGTTGTTGTTGTTGTTGTTGTTGTAGTTTCATTTTGCAATTTACATGCTAAAGACTTTGCTATATATAGGCTGAAGAAATTGATGGTTGCATAAACGATGAAATAGCGCGAAAGGCTGATCTAAAGAGGGAGTTAGATGCTACAAAAGAAGAGCTCAGTGAACTTCATACTGAAGTTGAGATCACGACGAGTAGACTCAACTCAATTCTTGAACTACAACGCGAGCTCTCAAACAAGCTGCAGCTATCGTCTGTGGCAAGATCGCGTGCTGAGGTCAAAGTGGAAAAAGTAGTGAAGCAAAGAACAGATACACTTCAGGAGATTGATGAGTATAGAAAGCAAAGGGATGTTCTACGACGAAGGATTGAGTTTTGCAGGGAAAAAGACGCGATAGGAAATGCTACAATGCTGATGAAACCGAGTTTTGAGTACAAGGAGTTCACTGCTGCAGAAATTAGAGCAGCTACAGATGGATTTTCGGATCGTATGAGGTTGAAATCTGGTGGTGATTGGACTGATGTGTATAAAGCTAGGCTTAATCACACATCAGTTGCAATTAAACTGTATAGTTCAGGTGATGTAGATTCTGCAGATGCCTTCCGAGCTAAGGTGAGTACATATATACATGGAATTTTTGCCGAACTTTACGGGTTCTGGTGAAGCCCCTCTCTGTACAGCATAGGTCCGCCTCTACCCTTGTCAACAAATCGTCTCTTATTTGCCCTTAGCTTTAATAGAGCTCGAGTGGGTGGATTCCACGTGTCAAAATTTTACCATTGTACTTTTAACCATGGTTCAAAATGACCCTCTTGTTATGCTTCAAGTTAGAGTTTCGTTAGGGCCAAGGGCAAATAAGATGTTTCCTATGGTATAGGGGTAAATGATGCTTTTCCAAGTTAATAATCTTTAAGAGTTAGTAAAATATCACGAAAATAATATCATTACATGTCTGACCGCAAAATTTCTGATGCAGGTGAAGCTCTTCAGCCACATGAGGCATCCTCATATACTAGCGATGATCGGATTTTGCTCTGAGCTAAGGTGCATTGTGTTTGAGTATATGCACAATGGCTGCTTAAGAGACATTCTCTTCTCAGGCAAGAGAAGTTCTAAAAGGAGAAACAAATGTCTAAACTGGAAAGCTAGGATATGTATTGCAGCCGATGTATGTACGGGCCTATGCTTCGTCCATCGGGCCAAGCCAAGGCCCGTGGCTCATGGCAACCTCAACCCTTCCAAAATCCTTCTTGATCGTAATAATGTGGCGAAAATCCATGGTTTTAAGACGCCTTTGTCTTCTGATAAATTGGATATAAGATCAGATATCCGGGCTTATGGGAACTTAGTCTTACAAATTCTGACCGGGAGAAACTGGGCCGGGCTTGTTGAGGAGGCGATAATGATGGACCAGACTAAGCTTATTGAAGTACTTGATCCGATGGCCGGAGAGTGGCCATTGGATATAGCAGTTGAGCTTGGAAGAATAGGAATAAAGTGTTTGTCTATTCATGAAGATAAGGAGTTAAACATGACTAGTCTGGCAAGAGAAGTAGAGAAAGTGAAGAAATTAGCTGATGAAATAGTAGCAAATGGTGAATGTGTTGTGGCAAATGAAAGAAATCAAGATGATGAAGACTCAGCTGAGTTCCCTAATTTCTTCCTCTGCCCCATTTTGCAGGTTCATTGACTACCCCAACATTTTACATTACTTGGTTAAAATATTATTTCCTTCAAATTGACTATGATGTCTCACTTTTGACTATATCTTTGGGGGCGAAGCTATGTGTGGCTAAGGGTGGCCAACTGAACATCCTTTGCCAAAAAATTATACTGTATAGGGTAAAATAGTACTTGTTATTGATTAAAAAATAGACTTTGAATACCCTTGCATAGTCTACTGGCGAAGGGTGTTCAAATTATGAATACCCATATTGAATTTTCTGGTTTTGCCACTGATCATCTTCATATGATATCATCTTCAATATGAGATATGTGAGTAAGAAAATGTCACTTCACTGTTAAAGAGTAGAAAAAAAGATCTTCAAAGATGCCTCGGGGCTTTGGTCTAGCCGTAAGAGCGCAATAAGTGATGTGCAGGTTAGGTGCACGTCACGAGTTCGAACCATCCCGTGGCAAAAACTTAGTATTTAAGTGGAGAACGGTAGAGGGCCGGCCTATTATCCACCGAGTTTCAAGCCATGCATCACTGGTTCTCGGGGAATTTTTCACTTGTAAAAAGAAAAAGGAAACACTTTAAAGATTATGGGATTTTCCAGTAACCATGTTTTCCTTTTCATTTCTTCCTTTTTTGGTTGCAGGAAGTGATGAAGAATCCACATGTTGCAGCTGATGGATTTTCATATGAGCTAGAAGCCATAGAGGAATGGCTAAAAACTGGAAGAGATACATCACCAATGACAAATTTAAGGCTCGACGACAAGATTCTCACACCTAATCATAGTTTACGTTCTCTAATCGAAGATTTGCAAAAGAAAAGATCAATCTCTACCAGATAGATAGAGAGTTGAGCCAAAGTTTTATAGGGCATGCAGAAGATTAATGGTTGTAGAGAGGAAAAATAGGAACTCAAGTCTCTTAGTTTTTAGAGTAAACAAAGTCAGAACTATCTTTGGAAAGTTCCTTCACTGTTAATACAAAGTGTATCAAAGATGGTAATTATCCATAGAGTTAGTAACAGTAATCTTAAGAAGTTTCAGTTGATGATTTTGTAACAAAGCATCAGTTTCTTAACAAGAAGTTCCTTTATCCAAGTTTTAGCTGATTGGAAAGTTGTTTCAGCCTAGATATTTTTGGCATGGAAAATAAAGGGGAGAGAATTGAAGTGGAACAACAACAACAACGACCCAATGAAATCCCACTAGTGGGGTCTGGGGAGGGTAGTGCGTACGCAAACCTTACCTCTATCCCGAGGGGGTAGAGAGGCGGTTTTCGATAGACCCTCGGCTCAAGAAGACAATGAGAAGAAGTTCTAGTAGGGTGAGTTTTGGGGCATGCAGTGTCAGTAAATTTTCTTTCTTACAACAACTATGCATCAATCCTAAGCAAGTGGGGGTCCGGTCGCATGAATCCCACTGGCCATGTCACTCCACTTGAGCTCATCTCATACCAATATTCTTCAGTCTTAATTTTTTCTAATGTTTTTTCACAAACCAAACAGGGAAAGATACCAAAGGCAGGTTACCATTGCAATAGTATTTCAATATAGTGATTCAATTCACCATAACCAAAAAACCAACTTACATTTCTGTATAATAATGAATAAATTGTTGAATATGGGATTGCCCCAGGGCTGTTTCACAATTACAGAGATAATGCTATATTTTGGTGAAATCTCTAACCTCCTTGTGTATAAGATGGTAAAAATATGTATATGTACCTTTCACCTATTTTAGCTGTACTCTTTCTAAGCTATGCTTCTTACCACAATAAGTTTCTTCGCTGAAGTTTGGCACGCAGCGAGCAAGTTTTGTTGCATCTTGTTATGTGCCCACACATTTAGCCCAATGGAAACATCTTGCTACTCTACTTGGTAAAGAGTAGTCTAAAAGGGACGAAGGATCTGTCATTATGTCTTCAGCCTTTGACCAAATGTATACCCCTCGTTCTTGTCTGCTACCAGGGACCGTGTTGTCTAGTACGAATGCTACCAATAGCGTAACCACCATGTTCAACGACAGAAGAGCGTTCATTGCAAAATTGAACTGACAACAACATTAGGAAGAAACAAGACGTCAGTTCTTTGCAAATTCATGGAAATTAACAAGGAAAATGGAGTAAAAAATACATCTTCTATAGTAATAACACATTCTTGTACACAGTTTCCGTGTTATATCAAATCGCGTGAAATGTTAAGGAGTTTACAGGACAAGTATTCTATTGGTTTGTCATTAATTTTGGCTGTATACTGCACAAACGATACATTATTTTTGTCAAACTTCAGACCTTTACACTATAAAAAGTCAAATTTTGGAAATTCATTTGAAATACAAACATCCTATAAATCTACTATATGCTTGTTTTATCAAATCCAAAACAGAAAAAAGAAAAAAATGAGATTGCCTGTAGGTTGAGTTAAAGGACAATAACAGAAGTCTTTAAGAGGAACTCACTTGTGCATTGCCGGTATGGACTGGTCCATTGGATGCTGCTGCATAAGGAATTAGATATCCAGGCAAAATTAGGCCAATCTCTGGTGCATACTGCTGAAAATAAGCAGGGATCGACAAACCAAAGAACAATGATACACCAACAATTATAATGTTTCGGGAACTTGCATTTTGGGTATACTGCAATGTCGATAGGCCCAGAGCTACAATAAGAGCCCATATGAAGCATAGTACTGCGGCCGCCAATGCTTGTGGTATAGAAGCAAGAATAGCACCAATTTTACCTACCATACACAGGTAAAAAGATTAAGAGCTTACATGTCAACATTGCCGAGATAATTTTCATTGTTAAAGAAGCACATAACCAGAAAACAAAGGTTCAGTATCTAAAAGAAGGCAGTGTGTTTGCTTCTAAATCTACGCTCACATGTGATTAATGAAAACACTTAGAAACCGCGGCAGAAGCAAACCAAACCAAAAATCTTTTACTTTACATTCATGCGTGCAGAAATACACACTTTTGATAAATGGAGACAGTTGAGTCACCAAGTTCTGAAGTTAGAGATCTGTTGACGAGAACTTATAATTTGGTGTGCAGAAGTGATGCATAGAAATGCCACAACATCGGTTGATTAACCAAATGCAGTATTCAGGAAAGAGGACAAATAGCTTATATAAAGTATCCAAACACACAATACACCATCCTTTGGAACAAGACTAGATTACTTTGTAATTAGAAAAAAGAAGAAGGAATAAGATAAGCTTTTTCCAGCTTAATGATGATGTCTTCGCTAAATCATACCTATGAAGGAGAACAGGATTAAGAAAGCTGCTCCAAGCTGTACAGCCCTTCGGCTTGCTACCTTTGTTGCATTGATAGTGTGTACATTCTCGGTCAAAGTTGTTGACCCAGTACCCGTTCCCCAAAGTCCAGCCAATACACTACAGAAACCTTCCAAACCAATCCCCCTGCTGACTATACCCGGGGTCGGAGGTTTCAAATTGATTAGTATTGCTGCTGAGTGATAACTTCCAATCTACAATGTCAAAATCTTAATCAGTTTATAACTCAAACAAACTCTGCTGTTGCTCCAAAAGATAGTATCCAAAATAATTGGTCTTGAATTCTTAAAGATAGTAAGATTAGTAAGAGAAAATATGTTTCTCTTTCCTTTATTTTTGAAGCAATGTGAAAAAATTCATATGAACCAAAAACAATAAAGATGGAACTCCATATCAACTCATTCTTTTTTTAAAATATTCATAAATTATCTTACTTGTGAAATGCAATATGTCAGCATAGAAAAAAAGAGGAGTAAGATTCTTTTTCCTATAGGCTATATTGAAAAATCACATAGAAAAACAAAAATTATGCCAGAAAATGCCGAATTATGAAAACAAGACCTCATGTTGATGAAATATTTAACTAGAATAACTTCAATATCATAAATGAACCTTTAGACAGGTCACCGAGTACTCACCGAGTCAACAGAAGCAACTAGTGACACAATGACCATAATGATTGAAGTCCGTAACCGAAAGGTAGGTATACCCCACTGGAAAGGGTAAGGAATCCTGACCCAAGCAGCGGTTCTCATAGCATTGGAGACATCAGTCCTACAGTGCCTCATTGTATCTGCATGCTTTCGACAAGCATCGATAAGGATGTTGGAAGCTGGTATGTCAGCGCTACAACCCTTAAAGTTATATGCACCGCCAGTCGTCAGGAAAAACGCATATGCCCAAATGATTACAACACTAACAGGGACCTGCAATAATTCTTTTTGTTTGTTAGCACACAGATGAATTATGCGATGATAGTTTCACAGTAGCTAAAAAATCTTAATGGATCTCACAAACAGAACTATTCATAACAAAGGTATTACAAGAAAGAAATACGCACTGCATATATACGAAACACTCGGTGACCAAAAACGGATACTCCTCGAAGGTACTGCAAAGAGAAATGATGGAACTAAGTTAGTGAAAGAAAAACATATACTAGAGCTCAGGAGCGAGCCACTGAATAGCCATGCCGATACAAACTGTTCTTTCTTTAATCAAGTAAGAAAAAGATTTCATTAAATAATGGGAAAAACTCATCTATACAAGCAGTATACCAAAAATAGAAAGTATGATCATGAAACATTCACAGAGCTACCTACCAAGGTAAAAATAAGGACCAGCTCATCTATACAAGTAGTATACCAAAGATGGAAAGTATGATCATGAAACATTCACAGAGCTACCTACCAAGGTAAAAATAAGGACCAGCAGTATCTGAGGAAGGCTGATTTCTACACAACTACCAGCTTGTGGAAAACCATAGCTAAAAAATGCTAAACCCACTGCTGCTACTGTTGGTGCGACAACGACTGGATTTATGAACCTGCAGGATATGTTCTTAAAACATGTCGATTAATTCTTGGAAGTGTCTTAAAAACAGAACTAGAAGAATGATCCATGACTCCAATGATGATTCAAAGCTAGTCTTGGTAAAACTTTAACTTATACAGACAATTATTACAAAGGTTACATAGATCCCAAAATGGATTGTAATCCATCTTTCTTGATGCTTCAGTTTATTTTGATATCTTCCCGTCTATAGCAAGACAGATTTGTAATTTGTAGAAAAAAGTACATTCTTTACGGCTAAGATGGTTTCCGGATTCTGCACAGTACTGCACAATTGGTGGATAACCTTCCTCGCAACATTTCAAAAGCCATTAGTAGGTTGCTTATTTCCTTTTTGATAGCATGCAAAACCCAAAGACCATTTGTATAAACTGAAATTTACCTCATATTATTTAAAAAAGAAATGCAGCTCTTCCAAGTTCTCCTAGAAAGGAAATTGACGAAAGGGGGCTGGTCAAGATGGATAATGAGTTAAAGGGCTCAAATATTACCGTAGTAAAAGGGACATCAAGCCACTGTAACCCAAGAAGCTCTGGAAAATCGATCCAACAATTATAGCTCCTTGTAGCTCCCTCATTATGTACCTAAATTTCTGGGGACACCCGAAAAAGTTTCCATCAGTAAAAATCCATCATCTATAAAAGCATGTAAAAAGTATAACAACTAATTAAACAAATTTCACGTGCAATCAATATTGACACCACATTATGAGGAATAAGCATGGTCTTTCTACAAATTTTCCAAGGGTCGTGCAGTGTAAAGACTATAGATTGGTACTGATTTAGGTATCAAAGTTATAGAAGCAATTTGTTCTGGAAATAATTAACACCTTCAAGTAGTAGTAGAGTAAAAGATGAAGGTCATTTACTTTGCATCTTTATTCAGGCGCAGTAAAATGCTAGAAGTATCCCCTCATGTACATATTCACATTTAAGTATTAAGCCTTGGCTACAAACTGCCAATGGAGGTCTTGTTATATCTCTACTTAATCATTTGAACATATTCAGTACACTTACAAAAATGGATACATAAAAGAACCATTTACCTAAACAAAGTCTCACTAGGATAACTTCATTTTCAACTTACATGATCAGCAAGATTCCGGTACTCCTCGGAATTCATGATAACTAATGCAGGCGCCAAATATACAAATGAACTCCCTTGAACCAACGGGAGACGGGTGCCAAAATATGAGTGCAGTATTGTGGTAAGGCCAGATACTAGAAGCATCGTGGAAACCACATTGGCGGTATCTTTCTGTCACCATATGGAAAATGAAATCAATGAGACTGACAATAAACTTGCTTACTGTACTACTATAATTCATGTTGCAAGTTCATAACGAAACTACTCACATCACTTCCACCCATTGTGGGAACAATAATCAGAGGGATAAAAATAAGTGAACCGGCCAATGATAAATAGTGCTGCAACCCATAGTACATAAGAGGCACTGCAGTTTAAAGACCAAAAGAAGGTCAATAGTTATCAACATAGAATCTCAGCAGATACTACAGCTAATAAATTTCACCATGAAATGTCTTCATTCTTCATCACAAATAATTCTCAAAGCGTGTATCTACTCATTCTTTGCAACGGAAAGACAATTTTGTGAGCAAATACCCTAAGTTTGATTATACATTGTACAATGGAAATTTGGAGATCTGTCTATTTGGTCAAATATCTTGACTTCAGCAATGAATTCTTTACAGTCCAGAACTGTCAATGCGTATTGGATGAGAACTCAAATGTAACAAGAAGCACTTTCATTAAGGGGATTAGTTCCCATTGGGCAAACGTGTTTATATCTACTGTACATTGTCTGAGGTAGCATTTTAAATACTTCTTATGTTTGAATTTACTTTCCACAAAAGGCTTCATTAAGGATATTACCATTTCAACTACATTACCTTACTTCATGGATTGAACAATTAACCTTTTTGTACATGTGACTTCAGCACCACCAACAGTAATTTATCAATTCTTCTACTTCAAATACCCTACATTACTAAATCATTTCTTCCCGCTCCGCTTTATACTTATACTTAGATGGCCATAGAACCGTCTCTCTTAGCAATGCTATTCTAAAAGATTCTTAAATTTCTTCCAAAATTATTCGACATAAAGACATTCACAGACAAATAAAAGGGAAAAATGTAGTTCGAATCAATGACGAGCAAACAACAACAACAACTACGCCTCAGTCCCAAGCAAGTTGTGGTCGGCAATATGAACACTCATTTCTTTCTGTAAGCTCAACTCATATCATCATCAAAATCAATGACAAGAGCAACATTCAAAAATCTTAGAAGCAGAATATGTACTTACCAAGTCCCGGATTTTCCCTCAGTCCACATTTTAACGGCGGAGACTTATGCCACCCTCCATAACTAGGATCCTCACCATCAGGATAACCCACTTCTTCATCCACATTGTCGTCATCCTTCCTTGTTTCTATATGTCCATTCCCATTTACAGCTCCATTAGCACTATTATTACCATTGCCATTCTCATTCAAACCATCTTTCCTCTCCTCATTATGAACTCTCAAAATTGGCTCCACCTCAATTCTCCTTCCAAGATTCTCTCTTCTTGTTCCATTTCCTAAACCCTCACCCAAAACTGGTTCAATTTCAACACCTCTATTTCTTGCTCTTCCCAAAATGGGATCAAGCTCAATCTTTGGAGATACAGTTTCAGTTTTATTAACCACCCCTCTTTCTAAATCAAATCCAGTATTATCATTCCTCACATTCAGATCTCTCCCACTAGTAAAATCCCTCCTACTTAAACTATTAGCTCTTTCTGTCTCACTAGAAAAAGTTGTTGACACAAAACCAGTTCTTTTAGCCCAAGATTTTAACTCTCTAGGATCATGACCTTTTTTTGGTACAAAAGGCTCAATATTTGGATTTTGACCCTTTTGTCTATCCTTTTTTTCTTTCATTTTTGAGTTTGACCCACCTTCCATTTCCCCTTTTCCTCAAATGGGTATAAATTGTTTCAAGAAAAACACCAAAAAAATCAATTCTTTCCTCACCCCCACTACACAAAAACGAGAAAAGAACAAAACTTTAAGCAAATCAAGAACTGAAGTTTCTATAGTGGAGGTGGCAGTGTGAAGTGAATATGGTTTTTTGAGCTCTTTCAAACCATTAGTGGTGGCTGATGAGCTAGTAATAGCTCAAATATTGGTGAAAAGTATTGTGATTTTTCTTTTTGGCGTTGCCGCTCAGCTGTTGATATCAAGCTGAAGCTTCTTGGGATGATGAAAGTGTAAAGACAAGAATGCCACTATTATTATGTCAGTTGCCGTTGAAATAGTGAGTATTGTGATTGGAGGATGACTGTAATTATGTCCCTTTTTCAAATAGGTACTTTGGCTCCCTTAGTTTTCAAGCATTGTCCATATCTTAACTCAGTTTTTGGACTCACTGAGTTATTGTTGTCTTTACCTTGCATAAGGAAAGAAAATTGTCGGTTCTCTTGAGTAATTCAGGGACTCGGTGGCGTCAGAGCTAGCTTGTGCTCACGGGCGAAGCTACATTATCCGGAGGATTGTTAATTCATCACTCTTCATCGAAAAATTATAAATAAAATAAATTAAGTTTTAAAGGTGTATAACATATACTGAATATATTTTGTCCGAAAAATTTTTACTTCTCTCAAATTTGAACACACTTGTGAAAATTTTTGACTTCGTCATTGCTTGTGCTATCTGACTATTTATTGGTATTGGATAACTTTCGTTTACTGAGGTTTAAGTACTTGAAGAACTCACTAAGTATTTTTGCCTCCTCTTGCTCGATTATGAATCTTGTACTTGTTTTCTTTTAACATTTGAGAAGGAAATTGGACTACCTTAGCATTAATGTTTTACTGGTTTTGAAGAATCATGTAAATTTCTTATTAAACTACAATTAAGAAATTGGTCCAACTCTTACACATTGGAGGAGTAAAAAACATTTAAATAATGTATTTAATTAGGTAAGTATAGGTAAATCTTTTCCGGACGATACGGTATTGGATAATATTGGATATGTTATTATTGTTGCAAAAATCTTTTGATATATATATATATATATATATATATATATATATATATATATATATATATATATATATATTATAATTAGTAATATAATAAAAATAATACTCCAAACTTATTGTCACAACTTAAATTTCAATGATATAGTAAAAGAGTTTCTTGGTAAGAGGAGGGATATGCATCTACTATAGAAGCTTGAATTATGAAAATTAAGCTAGATATTTGAGATTTGTCATGACTATAATCAAGAAAAAATGATGTTAAGCAGTGGAAATGTGTCAACTCCATTGTATTGTCAAGACAAAAGGTCCTTACTACTCCATTCATTACAAATACAAAACTACATCAAGAGAGGAGATTTTAAGTGGGCGTTTGAACATAAGAATTGTAAAATTCCAAAAAAAAAGGTGAAAAAAAATTTTCAAGTGAAAATGCTATTTAAAAATTAGAGTTGTGTTTGGACATGAATATAATTTTGAGTTGTTTTGAATTTTTGTGAGTGATCTGAGTGAAAATTTTGAAAAACAACTTTTTGGAGTTTTTCAAATTTTCGAAAAATTTTAAAATGCATCTTCGAACGAAAAATAAAAATTTTATGGTCAAACACTAATTTCGAAAAAATAAAATAAAAAAAATCTTATGTCCAAACGGGCTCTAAGTGATTTCCCTACTTGATTTTCTTCTTTGCCTTTCTTCTTAAAACACATTATTACTTATCTAATCAATTTCTCTATAGTGACTGATATTGACAACCTACTGATACGTACCAAACTTTGTACTCCGTATCAATTTGTGTGAATTTATTTGATTGCACGGAATTTAAGGAAATAGTCAAAGTTTTAAACTTATGGTATAAAATAAGTCATATATATTTTGTATGGTTAAATTTATAAAAATAAATTATTTTTGAATATAAAAATAAGTTATTTTCTTGTTACGGACTAAAAAAAATAGATTCGCGTAAATTGAAACGGATAGAATATTTTATGGTACTTCTAAAGGGAAATGGACACAAGAGCTTTAATGTGTAATAAAGGAGAAGAAAATACATAGTAGAAGCCATGTGCAAAGCAGCCCTAAGTATTTAAGCAATAGTCCAAGTGTCATAATCTAAGTGATAGAGTGGTGATAATGATGTTTAACGAGTACAGTGTTATTTAGTGGAAGAAAACACAAAAATCAAAGGATTTATTGGAAATGTTAATTGGAGAAAGAAAGGCAAGAAAGCGAGGGAAAGTGAGGATTATTCTATCAAGATCTACTATAGATCTTAAAGGGTAGCCCGGTGTACAAAATATTTTGTATTTATACAAGGCCAAGAGAAGGGTCGTCCTCCAAGGAGTGTGACATGGACAGTTTATCCTAATACAAATATTAATGGCTATTTTTACGACTCGAATCCATAACTTATAGGTTATACGGAAACAACTTTACTTATCTTATTGTTTGAAAAGAAATTAAATTTATCAGATTTCTCTAGTTTGATAATGAGGACTTAATGGTTACAAACTTGTAATTTATTACTTATTGACACCCTTGAGGAACAAGATAAGATTGCTAGTTTGGAGTTGTTGATGATGTTGCGTAACCAAACAAAAGGTCTTGACTTCATCATTTTGTTTTTGCTACCACCCCTCTACTTCCCATTTCGTCAAGCTTTCTTTTGGGGTATGGGTGGGGCTTTTTTTTTTGTTAATTTTAGGGTATTCTTCAATTTTTCTTTTTTAGCATTGTACTAATTGGTATGTTATTTTCAACTTTGCATGTAGATGATGTTGGAAAAAAAAATAAAGAGACGATCTTAGACATTATCTTAGTTGTTTATAAAAAGCAAAGACTGAATGCATCACATTTCTTGGGGAGAAATTCAAAAATAGTCAGATTTACAACTGGTCATTCAAAAATAGCCCAATTTTAAAAGTAATCAAAATAAATCACTTTTCATGTAAAGATAAATCTGAGCGAAAACACTGTTCAAAACCCGAAAAATACGCCAATATATAATATTGGAGTTCCAGCATAAGTATGTTTGAACTCCAACATATTATACTGAAGTATGCTGGAACTCCAGCATACCAGCATAAGTACACTAGAACTCCAGCATAATATACTGGAGTTCCAGCAAGTATACCAGTCCAGCATAATATGCTGGAGTTCATACACAGGTGCACCGAACTCCAGTATATTATGCTGGACCGGTCTCTGTTGCAGCAAAATAGTGGCTATTTTTCATTGACTTCGTAAACGCTGGCTATTTTTGAATGACCAGTCCGAAAACTGGCTATACTGTGCTATTTTTACCATTTCTAGGAGTGAGCCCTTTCCCGGACCCTATGTGAATTATGGATGTCCTATGCATCTAATTGCTCTTTAAATTCAATGATTCAAGAGTTTTAAATGGGATGAAAAGAAGATTAATGATATAAACTCCACATAATTAACTTCTTAGGGTTTTCCTTCAAAATCTATCTAAAAAAAACATTGACGCTTGGATTTTCATTTTTTCCCTTAAGATTATTGCAAAAATCGTAAGCTCCAAGTATTCTGTGGTAGACCAACTTTACTTTTTCTCGACAAAAATCAAAAAAGGTTTATCCTTCTACACTTTTCCAATGCAATAAACTGGCTTTTAGAGATCAGATAAGCATGCATAAAGTTGTAAAAAAGTTTCTAATTTCTTATATTAGTGCCTGCTAAAGCATATTCGAAATAGTAAACTCTACAAGATCCTCATCTTTCCTCTTAATCTTTTTCTCACATTTATTTATGGATCAATTTTGTGTTTATCAATATCATGCCATATTTTTTTCAAAAGTCGAGTACCTGCCACCTCACAACATCAGTAAAAATATGTCGAGTAACCTTACTCTCAAGGCAGATGAAGAAAAAACTACCTAACATTATTTACCTCTATTGAGATTTGAATTGTGACCTCCCATAATTTTTATTTGCTTCATTAATATGTTCTAGCTAGATTGAGATTTGAACTATGATCTTCCACAATATTTACTCATGACTCCATTGACATTGGCAGCTTAGATCATAGATTAGCTTTCCCACTGCATGTATAATCAATTTGCTGTTTCAATGTCGTATTAAATTGTGTGACTATCTCGTTTAAAAAGTTTTTCCTTAATCATATTTTCAACAATTATTGTTGACAATATGAATAGAAGACCACTAATTTGGCAAGGGAGAAGCCTACATTAGTAAGCAGTGAAATATCAAACTATCCAAATTAAGAATACTTTTGCAACTCCAGGAAAAAAGTATGTATTAACCTGCCAAGTAACAGTGATCAATTAACACATACAATACTAAAAATAAAGATTACCCATGACAGCAAAATTTTAGCCGATTGGCAGTACATAAACTAATATACAAGATTATAGAATTACCAGTACAAAAGAAAAGCAGAAGAAAGACTATAGCACAGTGAAAATAACTTTAAATGACGGGCATAATTAACTGCTTCCTTATTTCTCTGATATTTTTCCTTCTTTAATCATTCTGTTCCTCTGCTTCAAACGGTCAACATTAGCTTGTTTCTTCTCTTTGCCCCTCTGCAAGACCATTATATACATGAATCAAGACAAAGACCTCCTCATAATGCACAAAACAGTGCGCACATTCTAAGATGCGGCAATATAAAATGTACAAATAGCAAGTTACAAGATGTGGCGGAGGTAACATTGTTTAAGACACTATTCCATTAAATGGCATAAATACCATTTCAACATGGCATTTCTTTCATAGATCAGCCATGCTAAAGTAAAAATAACAGTGTAAAACTACGAGAGCAAAGAAAACATTACCTTCATAGCATCTAGTAGCTTCCTCTTTTTACGAGGCATGAGAACATCGGACATGCTGTCTGCGTCCTTGGAAATTTGTCTTATATCTGGAAGAGAATCTCCTCCAGTATCAATGTCCTCAGAAACACTATCCTTGTTCCCATCTGAAGCAGCAGAAATTTGGGTACTTCCAAGTTCTTTTTTCAGTTCATCATGATACTGCTTCTGAAGAATTGACATCTGCACCAACCAAATTCTGTTAGGCTGGAGAAAATGTGTAGCACCAAAGTAGAGATGAAAATCAGCTGAAAGCTACTAGATATAGGTAAAGTTGCTTGGAACAAGCAACTTAATCTTATGCGTTAGTGGCTTGTTGGCTGCAGCGGTAGAGTAGTCTATTAAGGTCGCTGCCCTTTCCTAGTTCGTACGTGTAGTGCCAGCCTAAGCTCGTTGGGAGAGCTCCGAGCGCCATTGGAAGGATATTTCTTTATTCTTTTATAACGATCCGCGGACCGATCTTGTATATGATTTTACCACCGATCGAGCGTACTATCTAGAATTAAAACATCACTAAGCAAGTGTAAAATGCCACTGCTCTTCTAGGAAAGGCAACATGAAAATTAGTTCGCATTTCAAGCAAATGCAGCTCCAGAGTTTTTCACTACACTACCAGGGATCATCTTTTTTTTTAAAGGCAAATCAAACATTCTTCTTCATCCCTCATCTAAATAGTACCTTGCGTTTTTTCTCGGCAGCTTCAATAGCTTCAGCACGGTCAATGACGCCTTCCACAAGTAAATTTTGAGGGTCGTCCAAATCCTCTTTGCCCACCCCTGGCATTGGAAGCACTTCTTGTCTTGCAGCTGCCTGTAGACGCTTGATGGTCTCTGCATATTCAGGAACATATCCTTCGGCCTCATTATCAACAAAAGGTGACAAGTGTGGTGGAGGAATCCTGTTGACAATGTTATGCATCCATTACAATATTCAGTTGACTATTATTGCAAGCTAATAAATAATAGAAACCCAAGGCAAATCCACACTATCTTAAAGCTTACCTTCCCACAACATATTCATCAACTGGTAAAAGGATACGTGCATTAATACAATCATAAATCCACTGTGGCTGGACATATTCTCGGGAAAGGAATTTGTGGCCCTGAGTGGGACGGTCAACAATCTGCACAAGCATATGATGATATGAACATAAATGCAAGAACATATTTCACAAGGAATGTAATACTAAAAGTATGATTCACTATATCTGAAAGAACACCTGCCCTAAGCACAAGATTTCCATGATGAACACTAGATATTACGCAATTGTAAGTCTTCCCTAACATTTAGATGCTGGAGATCCTAACCACACTTTTGATCAGGAACATCCTAACCACACTAACTTGTCTCATTTTATTCAAGAAGCTGTGATAAATAATAAAATGTTTTCGCACCAACTTTTTTCATATGGTTAATAATACCTATCAATTTTGTTTTAAAAAAATGATGCAGAATATACAAGAGAAAAGCAGCATGTAATAGTCCCAGCTTCATGTAACCTATTGGCAGATATAATACCGTTCCTGCACAATTGAACTTGACACAGGCTGGGTTTAATTTTTCTCACATAAAACCAAAATACAGCAAGGTGAAATAGGAAGTCCAATATACAATTAAAATCTCAAAAATGACCACAAATGTTTTATTTCAGTCTAGTACTTCAATCAATCAACTAGATCTCAATATTAAATATACAATAAAATTTACTAACTAATACTTTAAAGAACAATTATTTCTTATATAAACTGCATTTACACTCCCAGATAAAACAGCACATGGCGAAATGAGTATACACTAGGTACTATTAGGATTTATCCTAAATGGAAGAGGTTAAAAGTTTATTGCACTAGCACTTTTTCAATGTCAAATAGAATGGCACACAGTCCATTTTGGGCACTACTAATAAAATGTCATATACATGCGTAGTATATGCCGGTGACTTTTTTTCACTTAATAAGTGAAGGGGAGAGGGAAGCGAGGCTTAGCGAGCTTTGAAAGGCGTCGTGACCACGACATAAGACGCAGGCAGGTTGCGTGCCTAATGAGTGGACTTATTCCTCTACTCGTTACTTTCCCTTCTCTTTCTTTCACCATCCCACCTAGGTCCCAGTGGCATCTTCACTCTCCGAGAGAGTAGAAGCACCTCATACAGATATAATATACATGCATATGTACACACACGCGCATCATCATCTCACTTTGGACCCATTTGCATGACCATAAAATGCAACTTAATAAATTTTTGCTAAGTCAATGTTTTCCTATTAAGAAGTGTGCCAAGCAGAACCACAGCACTGGCTTTGGAAGCACAATTCCAAATTATGTTATTATCAAATGGTAACATTTTTCTTTTTTGTAAACTCTACAATATGAGGAAGAGATGGAAGAACCAGAAAATGTGAAGTTATTTTTCTACACGTGAAAACACTAAAGGAAGGCTTTGAGCAAATGAGTAAAATACATCATTTAATAGAAGATTTTGAAATTAAAAACAGAAAACATTATTTATGGCTGAAAACACATGGAGAAGTATATATCACATATACAGTTTCAAAGACACATGTTAAAGCAAGATTTCAATAACTGTTTTGAGACTAGGTTGATAGCTATTTAAATTTCAATTTTGTAACCTTACCTGATGAGTAATACTCTGGTCAGTCTCTTTAAATGGTGCCCCTTCTCCATCCCAAGAAACGATACCACCAAAAGCAGGGATAACAAACAACAATGACTCTCTCGGAACCTAAGCATGAGAGATAAAAGCAGCATGATAAATGAGAAGAGGAACAAAAAGGAAAAGGATGTACAACGGCACCAAGGTCACAACAATATTTTTTTATTAATAATCATTAGTTAAAAGCATCATGACAAGTGAGAAAAGGGGCAAAAGCAAGGGACGCATAGAAGCTACAGACTCTGAAGTTTATTCTTCCTTGAAAAAATGAAATGCCAAAACTTGAAAGAATAAATGAATATGAAAAAGATGAAGACCAACATAACGAGGAATCAAATCCAAAACAAGAGATGAAAAAATCAATAACAGTAGGCATAGACACCAGATTCATTGCTCAAAATAGCTACACAGATCCCTCATGGTCCACTGCCGGCACAGCCAAGCACCTCCTCAAAATAAACTATAGGGCTAAGATAGAAATGAAACTACCATAACCAATCCGAAAAAAACATCACAGACAATAAAAGGTTTTAAAGTTCCTTGACGACACAAATAAATTATCATCATTTTATGGGATTAAATGCATGTCTCTACTATTATCCTAATGAATTTCATCCCAATAACAATTCTACTTTGACTTTTCTTTCCTAAAGTGCTCCGATGCTATAATAGAAAGACGAACCACCACACCCCTTTTTTCCTGCTACAGTTGGAAATGAAAGATTATAGCAGAAAAAGATGGAAGCAAAGAACAAATTAAGTTCCTTTCAATATAAGATTCTTCATATATATTATACGAAAATTAACCACCATTTTAAATATATTACTCCACTTTAAAAGAAACATCTCCAACCTCACGACTCAAGAAGAACTTGACATCCTTGAAAAGTGCTTTGCATTTTCTGGTTTCGGAATCATCTTCATCACTTTCTGCAGCATTTTGAACAAGGTGCATTAAGGCACCTGGTTCATTGGAAGGAAGCTGCTGTTGAAGTTGAGCCAGTCTAAGTTCAGATTCATCATAGTTTGTCTCCTTACTCACATCAGAGTCAAAGATACTAGCAGCTTTTGACTCTGTCATGGAGGCTCTGCTATCGAAGAACCTAGATAATGCATAAAGATCTGCAAAATTGCGATAATCTTGTTAACCAGCTGATAAAAAATCAAGTAAAAAAGAAAAGATGAAATCTTACCAGCAGCTAAAGCTTCAAGCCGAGAATCAAGAATGGGAGGATATTTCACATTTATTGAATGGTAAAGCTTGAAATTAACAAAAGCTAGGAGTGTCTGCATTCGAAAATTTTAACATGTCAAACTTGACAACAATCATATAATAATGTATTGGAGAAATCAACTTAGAGGCAAGAAAATACACTCTTCAAATTCAACAAATGTGCATGCAGCTCTTCATTGGAAAGGTAAGTATTAAGAATATGCATACAACACTACCAATGTAAATCTATGAAAGACAGAGACAGAAGCAAACAAAATTCTCCCTTTTCAAATTCAACAAAGAGGCATACAACTTCACGTAAATCTTAGATGGACTTACATCTAGACAATCCACTTCAAGTAACTAGTATTTTGTGCACAATTGCAAGAGAATGAGCAAGAGACCATGGTATAACTGTAGACACACGGGTTAAATTTTCTGTTTCAATCTAACATCCTAGCCAAGTTTGCATTTGAGAAGGTGCACAGTTAAAAAGATGGTTCACCAAAGCAAATTCCTATTTTACTTAGCTCTCCAGTACAAGTTGCTGACTCAAGAAAATGAACAAGACTTCTACTTCAAAGGGTTTTAAGTTGAATTACTCTTACAAGCAACAAAAATGGCTCAAATAGCAAGTCAAAATAATGATATATACAAATGTTACTAGCCTCGTAAAATTCCAAGAAAGTCAGCATAATGTTGTAGTCAACGTCAGCAGGAAGTACTTGTTGCAATGCATGTGGAGTTAACCAAGTGATTTTTTGCCCATCTATTTCTGCCTGCAGAGATCCATTAGTAAATTAAGCTAAGCAAAATATACCACCGGGTTTGTGGGACTTGCACGAACTACAAAGTTACCTGGTAATATATTCCTTTCACTGATATAAATGTTTTCCGTAGTTTGTGGGTGCGCGAAATGTAGGCCTGCCATTCATGGCTCAACCTAATCCATGAAGAGTAAGTTTGATAAGCATGCATATAGGTAAATGAATAACACTGTCAAATAGACATGAAAAGAGCCTTTCACCTTCGACAGTTATGGACACGGTTTACCGGTATCTTCTCTCTTTCTACAGCAGGCAATGCAGCAAACAAGTGCACCATACTAAGGCAGTCATCCAAATCTCTAAGTGCATCAATGAATTTAGGGTACCTAGAACAATCATGATAAACAAGAATAATTAAGTACCCGACATGCTGCTGACTCACTTGAAAAACAATAATGTCTATGATCGCATAAACTAACCTCTCTCGAATAAGCATGTCAAGGGTATAAGTGGGTTTTCGAGTTAACAGGCGTTCAGCAAGATCCCGATTTTTCTTTGAGACTGCTTTTTTAATCTTTTTCTCGTATGCTCGCATTTCTCTGAACTTCTCGAGTAAGGGCTCATGTTTAAGGAACAAAATATCTTTCGTGTGATAGTAGGTATGGTGGTTTCCCTTAACCTTCTTCTTTGGTTCACGGGGGAAAATACCTTTCAAGATGCATAGCTTCCTGTGTCGACAGAGAAAACAACAAAAGTTAGTAAATGATCTTCCATAAAGAAGTCTAGGCCCAGACTCATATAACAGACTCCAATGTGTTCAGAATTGAAGTATAGTTTATTTAGTCTTCCTTAAATCCCTGCCATGCAAATTAAAGTCTAAAAATTTTGACATTAACTGCATACTAATAAAGACACCAAAAAGCTTATACCTCAAAAGAAAAAACACAAAGCTGCAATACTTGAACCCCTTTGCCGCTCAACAGTTTATAATATATATAACCCAAAAAAAATGATTTTCCCTATTTGCACAGTATAGTTTTTCAACAAAAGGGCTCCATCACTGAATACAGTCAATAGCCCAAAATCAACAGATACACCACACCTTACCACCTTACTATCCCAGTGCACTAAGCTCCCGTGAATACTGTCCCAGTGCACTAAGCTCCCGTGAATACTGTTATGCGCGGGCCTGGGGAAGGGTCGGACCACGAGGGGTTTATTGTACAAGAGCATTCTAACACCACAAAATCCTTTTTTTAATACAAGAGCATTCTAACACAGGACCAAAAAAAGCATCTTCTCATTACTTATTCCACATGTTAATAATAATATAAGCTACTGCCACAAAGGGATTGAAAATAGACCAAAAAAATATAGAGAGAGAAAAGGGAAAACCTGAACAGTGATAAACTGACTTGAAGGTATTTCACAGCTTGTGATTTTGTAATATATCTTGCTGCATTTCCTTCCTTTTTCTTTCCCTGAAAACAATAAACAAATTGCATCAATTTTTTTTAGTAACCCACACATCACAAGCTGCGGGACCAAAGCCCTAGGGGCAGATTGCATCAAAATTGAAAAGGCGAAACATAACTAATCAACAATAAAAGAAAATGCTAGAAACTTACAGCAGGCCTGTAATGCTTCGGCATAGCTGCAGAATACGTTAGAGGCGGTCGATGGCGGCTTTAGGGTAAAGCAATTGAAACTCTTGCCCTTAGGCGCCTCAATATTTAACTGGGGAGGTGAGTAACGGAAAAGGACATTTATATCCCTCTACTTTGAAATTGCATAAAAGAACCCTCAGCTTCACTATGTGGCCTCTAAGATCCCTGTCTTCATAGTTTCACTAGGGCTCTACAAACCGAACCGGAAAATTACACCAAACTAAAAAATCAAATCAAATTGATTAAAAAATTTGACTAAGTTTGATTTAATTTGATTTGGTATTGAATAAACAAACTCGAACCAAACCGACATATAAATATGTAATTTTATTTATACTTTTAAGATTTTATATAGAATTTTCTTTAAAAATATTTAGAAATGTTTGGGATTCTCTTACAGGATATAATATTTAATAGAATATGAGTGCTCCACGTTTATTAACCTTAAATAATGGATTGTATGATCATTTTCTTATCAAGTGATATTGAAATATGTCAATCTCTTTTTTCTTACATATATTCATATGTCGAGATCTATTAAATTCTTATATCTTTTTCGAATTTGAAATGGTTATTATTATTTAGGTATCATATTGATTTTTATGTTTTAATTACTAAATTTATTTAACCTACATCAACGAAAAATTATTGTTAGACGAAAAAAAATAACTAACATGTGTTACTAAACTCTCTCATAAGAATATTATAACAACCCGGACGGTCGTTTTGAGAAATTAAGTGTCGCGCCCCCTTTTTCCCTCGCGGGATCGGGTTCATGACATTTTGGTTGCTGGGACAACTCTCTCCTTTTGGGAAAGAGGGTTTGCATTTTTGAAGAGTCGCCACCTAACGATTTAAGGTGCGTTGGCGCACCTATATGGTTCATTTATAACTACGCTTGGTAACCAGAAATAGGGTAAGGGCTTGAAATTATCCTAAGGGGAAGGTGTTAGACACCCCTCAGGATCCACTAGTGTGGTTCCCGGTCAAATATTTTTTTGTAAATTTGTACAATTAGCAGATAAGCAAGTATGGCTCAAATAGTAGGGAATTTAAGTTTAAGAACACAGATGTTTGAAAAACAATTAGTGAAAAGCGAGATCTTGAAAAGAGTTACAATATAAGCACATTCGTAAATGAAATGGGGGTGCCCTAGGTTTGTTTATAATATGGATCACATCAATGCAATATCCGGTATGACACTCCTCAAAAGAGGGGCTATACGTGGTATTAACGCACCGGTCATCGTATCCATATCTACCCTTTCCCGCCCCGTGAAGGTAATTAAAGCGAGGGTTGGTCTCGACCTTTATTGCATATTGTTACCCGTCCCTTCCTATCAGTCCCGGAGAAATTTAAGACTTTTATCCTATAAAGGGGGTTCTAGGTAGACCCTCAAGTTTAAAGATAAAATGCTAAGGCTGTACAATAACAAGTATGAATTCAATTAAAGGGAACATAGAAGACAAACGAAAGGCTCAAATTGTAACATCCCGTAAATTCGACTTAGGTATGAATGAGTTAAACGAGTAATAAGGTTATATTTTGGACATGTGAAGTCCCATCGGGATGATTATGGGTGAAAATATTTGTTTCAAAATCAAGATGGAAAGTAAGGTGCATAAGATTTGATAAAATCGATTAAGTTTGCAGAAGGTCTGTCTTCCAGCAGAGTTTAGTAAAAATGTGTAATGAATTTGGAAAAACTCAAATCATATAAGTTGTAGGCCTTTGAAATATCTTTCCAATGATATATTATAGAGCTCTAACGGATCTCTGTACAAAATGTTATGCATATTTTACAGAACAGTATGCGATACGCGCATCCTGTAGCGCGTCCCTAGCGCGACCGCGCTACTTTTGAGGCAGTGTTACTGCCGTTTTGTGCGGTCAGTAGTGTGATCGGGTCTTCAGATGCACGGGCGCGCTCGTGGGGGCATTTTAAAGCCATATTTCGTCTCTCATAGCCCCAAAATATAAAAACTTGCTCAAGAAAGGAGAACTCTCAAAAACCTAACTCCCTAAGGGTCCTTCCACCACCCAAGGTAAGTTCTAATGGTGATTCTAAGTTAATTTCAATTTTCTAACATCTTATTAGCATAGGTAAACCCTCCATATCATTATATATTCGATTGAGACATCATTGTTGAGAGAAGAAACCATAGAACTCGAATTCAAGAGGATTGAACTTCAAAAAGGTAATGTCTTCAACCTCTAATAGATTATACTATTGGATTAATGATTATAGACTCTAGTTCATGAGATATGAGTTGATGGGTTTGATAGAAAAACATGAATGGTTATAGGTTTGGGGTGTTAATTGTTAATTATTGGTTAAGGGTGTTGTTTACCTTATAGGTGATAAAGAATGATGTTGATTATAACAATTTGAGACTTTAGAATTTATCTAGGATCAAGAGAATGACTTGTTGGGTGTAGAAATACCATTAATAAGGACTATGTAGATTTATGTCACCGAGTGTTTGAGAAAATGCTTAAGTGACCAAAACATGAGAATTATTGCTAATATGGAATCCCTTTGACTTGTATTGATATAGATTAAAGTTGAAAGGGTTGGCGAATGTTGTATTACGCTCAAGAGCAGGAAGTTAAGGTATGTGAGGCTAACTATCTATGTTTGGGAATGTTAATGATTCTCCCTACACTACGTTTCTTTTACGACGTTACTAATTGCCTCAGAAATATAGTTTAGCCTAGTTCCTTGCATAGTTGCAGAACTTCTATTCTCTAGCTTCATAACTTGTTCACCACTTTCATTTTGAACGTTGTGAGCTCAATGCGTATTCAATATAGACTTGGATTTGATGCCCCCGAGTCTTAGTATAGATTACTCAGTATGCCATAAACAGTTGAAGTTTCAGTGTTCATAATCAGTTCAAGAATACATGTCTCAGTCTAGTCCAATTCAGTATTCCAGTGTTATGTAACTTAGTGTGATCCAGTATTCCAGTATCATGCAACTCAGTGTAATTCAGTATTTCACTATCATGTATTGCAGTACGATTCTCAGTTCTTGAATGTTGAATACATGTATTTGGGTCTGAGGCCGCAGTTTATGCTTTATGCATCTTTGGGCCCGAGGCTGCAGTTAGTGCTTTATGCATCTTTGGGCCTGAGGCCGCAGTTATGTATACGTATACTTGGGTCCGAGGCCGCAGTTGTGTATATATATATATATATTGGGCCTGAGGCCGCAGTTTAATATTCAAATAAATAGGTTGTTCATCATTCAGAAGAGGGAGTATTCATATCCTTACTTCCTTTCAGTTCAATTATTAGTTACCGTTCAGTTATCAGTTATCACATCAGTCACCAGTTATCAGTTCAGTTATTAGTTATCATTTCAGTTTCAGTTTCAATAGTTATTATTTCAGTTATCAATTATAAATTCTCAGTTATCAGCTTAGTTTCAGTTTCAGCATTTATAATTCTTTCTTTCAGTTGCTTTACATACTAGTACAATTCAAATGTACTGACGTCCCTTTTGCTCGGGGCCTGCATCTCACGATGCAGGTAATGACTTACATGTTGATGATTCAGAGCGCTAGGATTCTCGTACCAGCTACTTGGTGATCCCCAGTTCTTCCGGGGCATTATCAGTACTTTACAGTCTTTCAGTATTTACAGACAATCAGTGTTTTCAGTACTTCATTAGAGGCTTCATAGACTAGAGTAACAGTTAGACAGAGTCTTAAGTTTTTCATGTTAAGCTATGTTTGCTACAAATACGTTTCATAAATTGTATTAGTATTTTCGTACTTTGATTTATATCATTCAGACTTTTAGTATATCAATATGTGTTAGTTTATCTTCCATATTCAGTATGTTATGATATCAGATGTTGATTCAGCCAGCCATTTGGTTCGCTCGGTCACATATAGTCAGGCACTGAGTTCCGCGTTACGTCCAGGCCTGGGTTTGGGGCGTGACAAAGCTTGGTATCAAAGCACTAGGTTCAAGAGTTCTAGGGAGTCTATGAAGCCGTGTCTAGTGGAGTTTCCTTTATATGTATGTGCCGGCCACTCATATAAACGGTTAACTACCAAGACATCCAGGATTGTCTCATATCTTTCTACTCTAGATCGTGCCATAAAGCTTAGAGCAATAGTTAACCTTCTCTTCCTATCGAACTCCAAACGTATCAAAATGCCCTAACGACGTGCGGAAAAAAACTCAAGTTCTTAGAGAAGATGATTCCCATTGGGGGTATAATTATGGAGTATAAGTTGGTAACAAATGAGACATGAGATGATGTTAAAAGTGGGATGCAATGGATAGTAGTACATATTAGAGCATAACCTTATCAGAAAGTACAAAAGCAGTTATCATGTCTTATGGTTATTAGTTTACCTCAGTTTCCAGTTATACAGTCTTTCAATTAGCAAGTTTATGGTTATTCAGTATGCCAGTATTCAGTTATATGGTTACCAAATATCCATTTTTAGTATATCAAAATTTCTGGTGACTTGTGAGTATACAGTGATGCATATGGGTTCTCAAAGAAAATGTAAGTAATAGTGATTATAGAGAAACCTTCACATATTTTAGGTCTGGATTAAGACCAAGACTCACCGGATGACGCATGAAGTGATCTATCAGATGATGGTATACTTTGAAGGATACGTTTGTGCATGGTAGTGTATTTATATGTGTTTTACCTCATAGAACAACTTCATTTAATTCTTGGAAATGGAGCCACAAGTTGGATGATGATAGTTTAGATGTCACACCCTAACATTGGTCACTATAGTTTTGGACAGAAAAGAGCCTAAGGGAAAAAATACCTTGGAGTCAGAAACGTTTGTTATTACCAAAGATGTGATTTCGTACAACTCATGCAAATGACCAGAAGATGTGATATATGAAATGAAAACCAAGGGTAGCCAATATTGAATTTCAGAGAATGATTTTAAGTTGTTTAGATTTATTCAAATCAGAACTAGAAGTACCACGCTAGTAAGCTACTATAAGAAGCAGCTATTAATGTAAGATAAAAGATATGGCAGTTCCCCCTTAGGTTATGTGACTAAGTGATTACCGAGGATATTTATAGTATGATATGATTTTGTATTGTATAGAAAGTTTGGGGTTAGATATTCCAATTTTGTTTAAGACAGATGAATTCCCTAAGTGTGATCCATGCACATAGTTTAGAAAAAAAGGGAGATAGTATGCGACCGTAGAATAGGGTCGGATGGTGAGGGATTTTAGGAATAATCTTCTATTTCACATTAGTTATTCAAAGAGGACTAGAAAACATGATGCTAGTAGGTGGTTAGTAAAAGAATAGTAAAGTACATTTTGAGTAGATATAGTGAATTAGCAATTTCAGCAGAGCTAGTAGATGTACGATTTGATTTACTTAGGTAGGTCAACAATAGTGAGTGGTTAATAGTTTAAAACACCAAACGTGTGTTAGAACCCAAAGAGTTTAAGTTAAATCTGAAGTACAATGATAGTGGGAAAAACAATCAGCTAGGCAGTGAGAGAGCAAGCTACAGAAGAATAGCCTTTAAGAGTTATCAAAAGGGGTTTTCTCCGGGATTGACAGTGTGAGCAGAGTTAAATTATTAAGATTATGTATGATAGTTGTGAATACATTAGCTTTCTGTTATGTGAATAATTTAGTTTTTCCTAGAAAAGAAAAAGGAGATTTCTCAGAAGTAAGTTGGAAGATTAGTCGTCATTGACGTAGAGTACAAAGAATTGCAGAAAATAAGGAAAGTTATTTGGATCCCAACAAAAAGAGAAGGATCCTCAAGTATAAGACATTTGGTCTAATGGGTGATACGAAAATTTTTAGTAAGTCCAGTTAGTGATTTAAAACTTGAATAATTAGCATGGGATATAAAAAAGAAATCAGTTCGGTATGTGAAGGAGAAACAATGTGATGATCCCTACGTATTGCAGTTGAAAGAGGGGATTCACAAGTATAAGACGATGGCTTTTGAATAAGGGGGAGATGATGGTACTTTGAGGTACCAAGACAGATTGTGTGTTACAGACATAGATGGATTTAAAAAGGGAAGGTCATGTTAGAAGCCCATAATTCCAAGTATTCTTTCCATCCAGGTTCCCCAAATATGCATCATGACCAAGGAGATTTATTGATGGAAATACATGAAAAAGAACGCGCAAACTTTGTGGCTATTTGTCCGAATTGTCAGCAAGTGAAAGTCGAACAGTAGAAAGCCTAGTGTTTTTATCACAGAATACACATATGTTGAGTGGAGATGGTAAATATGAAATTTATAACAAGATTATCTTGCTTATTTTAAAAGCATGATTTTATTAGATGATTGTAAATTGACTTACCAAGTCAACACACTTCTTGCCAGTAAAAACTACAAATTCAGTAGAAGATTATACCAAGTTGTACATTCAGGAAATCGTATGATTGCATGGTACTGCATTGTCCGTCATTTTGGATTGTGATGCTCAGTTTAAAATGAACTTTTAGAAGTCCTTTTTCGAAAGGAATAAGCACAAGTTTTTCATCCTCAGAAAGATGGCCAGGCAAAGCGCATTGTTAAAAAACTTAAGGATATGTCCTTGATTTTAAAGGTAATTGGGATGACCACATACCTCTCATTAAGTTTTCTAAAAATAACCGACCATTCTAGTATCAAGATGGCACCGTACGAAGCTCTGTATGGGAGAAGGTGTAGATCACCAATTGGTTGGTCCAAAGTTGGTGAAGGGGAGTTGTTGGGAACAAATTTTGGTCTATCAGCCTATGGAGAAAGTTAAGTTGATTCAAAAGTGTGTGAAGACGGCTCAAAACCGCCAAAAGTCCTATCCAAATGTGCGGCATAGAGACCTAGAGTTTCAAGTTGATGATTGGGTGTTTCTGAAAGTTTCGCCTATAAAAGGCATTATGAGATTTCATAAGAAGGGGAAGCATAATCCCTGCTATATTGGGCCATATAGAATCTTGTGAAGGATCAGTCAATTAGCTTATGAGTTGTAGTTGCCACCAGAATTACCGATGGTACGTCCAGTATTTCACGTGTCATGTTATAACATTCAAGTTTCTAGTACTCAGATACTCGTGTCAGTTCAGTACTCAAATACTCATGTCAGTTCAGTACTCAGATACTCATGTTAGCTCAGTACTCAGATACTCATGTCAGTTTAGTACTCAGATACTCATGTCAGTTTAGTACTTAGATACTCATGTCAGTTCAGTACTCAGATTACTCAAATATTCGTGTCAGTTCAATATTCATATATCCATGTTAGTTCAGTATTCATGTATCCAAGGAAGATCAATATTTAGTCAATACAGTAGTCATTCAGTTTAGTATCATAACAGTTTAGTAATCATGTATTCATTCAGTTTAGTATACAAGTGTTAATGAAAGTTCATGTTTCCACCAGACCTGTTTAAGGTCCGGAGTTAGAAGAAGTTACAGTCAGGACAATCATTCGAGGACGAATGGTCCTAAGGGGGAGATAATGTAACATCTCGTAAATTCGACTTAGGTATGAATAAGTTAAACGATTAGTAAGGTTATATTTTGTACATGTGAAGTCCCATCGGGATGATTATGGGTGAAAATAGTTGTTTCAAAATCAAGATGGAAAGTAAGGTGCATAAGATTTGACAAAATCGACTAAGTTTGCAGAAGGTCTGTCTTCCAGTAGAGTTTAGTGAAAATGTATAAGGAATTTGGAAAAACTCAAAGCACAAAAGTTATAGTCCTTTGAAATATCTTTCTAACAATATATTATGGACCCGAACGGATCTCTGTGCAAAAAGTTATGCGCATTTTACAGAATGGTATGTGATATGAGCGTCATGTAGCACGTCCCTAGCGCGACCGCGCTACTTTTGAGGCAGTGTTACTGCCACTTTGCGTGGTCAGTAGCACGGGCACGCTCATGGGGGGTCATTTTAAAACCATATTTTGTCCCCACAGCCCCAAAGTATAAAAACTTGCTATAGAAAGGAGAATTCTTAAAAACCTAACTCCCTAAGGGTCCTTCCACCACCCAAGGTAAGTTCTAATGGTAATTCTAAGTTAATTTCAATTTTCTAACATCTTATTAACATGGGTAAACCCTCCATATTATTATATATTCGATTGGGACATCATTGTCGAGAGAAGAAACCCTAGAACTTGAATTCAAGAGGATTGAACTTCAAAAAGGTAATGTCTTCAACCTCTAATTGATTATACTATTGGATTAATGATTATAGACTCTAGTTCATGAGATATGAGTTGATAGGTTTGATAGAAAAGCATGAACGGTTATAGGTTTGGGGTGTTGATTGTTGATTATTGGTTAAGGGTGTTGTTTACCTTATGGGTGATAAAGAATGATGTTGATTATAACAATCTGAGACTTTAGAATTTATCTAGGATCAAGATAATGGCTTGTTGGGTGTAGAAACATCATTAATAAGGACTATGAAGATTTATGTCACCAAGTGTTTGAGAAAATGCTTAAGTGACCAAAACATGATAATTATTGCTAATATGGAATCCCTTTGACTTGTATTGATATAGATTAAAGTTGAAAGGGTTGGCGAATGTTGTATTACGCTCAAGAGCAGGAAGTTAAGGTATGTGAGGCTAACTCTCTATGTTTGGGAATGTTAATGATTCTCCCTACACTACGTTTCTTTTACGACGATACTAATTGCCTCAGAAATATAATTTAGCCTAGTTCCTTGAATAATTACAAAACTTCTATTCTCTAGCTTCATAACTCGTTCATCACTTTTATTCTGAACGTTGTGAGCTCAATGCGTATTCAATATAGACTTGGGTTTGATGCCCCGAGTCTTAGTATAGATTACTCAGTATGCCATAAACAGTTGAAGTTTCAGTGTTCATAATTAGTTCAAGAATACATGTCTCAGTCTAGTCTAGGGGTGTGCATTCGAAGTGGTTTATCGATAAATCGAATCAATTATTTGTTATCAGTTTATTGATATCGGTTTATCGATTTATCGATTTCGATTTCGATTTCGAAATTTTTCTTATCGAGTTATCGATTTCAATTTCGATTTTGTCCTCTTCGGTTATTGGTTTATCGATAAACCGATAAGGTAAAGTTCCCTTTTGCTATTTATGACATCTTTAGGAACTTTCTCCTCCCCTCGTTTTACATCAGATGTTTACAACGAATCAAGGGATAGGTGATTATTTGTCATTTTCGTCTCTGATTGACAATACCAGTATCAGTCATGCCATAATATCTTTACTATTTTATACCTATCCAAAATAGGATAACACGGAGTAGCACTGCTAGTATTAGCCCACGTAAATGACAAATGTTTTTTGTACTATTATTTGTTTGATTAAAAATTACAAGAGCTTGTTCTAAATAAAATTTTCATTACATATTCTTTTATGTATTAGCCCACGTAAATGATACAATTTTTATGTTATAAACGGTGTTCGCCTTATTTTAGCTTCTTCTTGTCCATATTTGTTAGGTGTGTTTATAGCGATATACTTTCCGTGGAATCCCATAAATTTTCTTATTGGCGTAATCGATAATCGAATCGATAAGCTCCAAAAATCGGTAAATCGAAATCGAAAAAATCGAAACCTTATTGAAACGATAACGATAAGCATATGTACAAATCGATAATCGATAAGTAATTATCGATAAGGGTCAAAATCGAATCGATAAATCGAATGCACGCCCCTAGTATAGTCCTATTCAGTATTCCAGTATTATGTAACTCAGTGTGATCCAGTATTCCAGTATCTTGCAACTCAGTGTAATTCAGTATTTCACTATCATGTATTGCAGTACGATTCTCAGTTCTTGAATATTGAACACATGTATTTGGGCCTGAGGTCGTAGTTTATGCTTTATGCATCTTTGGGCCTGAGGCCACAGTTAATGCTTTATGCATCTTTAGGCCTGAGGCCGCAGTTAGTGCTTTATGCATCTTTGGGCCTGAGGCCGTATTTTATGCTTTAGGCATTTAAGACCTGAGGTCGCAGTTATGTATACGTATATTTGGGCCCGAGGCTGTAGTTGTGCACACACACACACACACACACACACACACACACATATATATATATATTTGGGCCTGAGGTCGCAGTTTAATGTTCAGATATCAGTTATCATTTCAGTTTCAGTTTCAATAGTTATTATTTCAGTTATCAATTATAAATTCTCAGTTATCAGCTTAGTTTCAGTTTCAGCATTTATAATTCTTTCTTTCAATTGCTTTACATACCAGTACAATTCAAATGTACTGACGTCCCTTTTGCCCGAGGCCTGCATCTCACGATGCAGGTAATGACTTATAGGTTGATGATTCAGAGCGCTAGGATTCTCGTACCAGCTACTTGGTGATCCCCAGTTCTTCTGGGGCATTATCATTACTTTACAGTCTTTCAGTATTTACAAACAGACAGTGTTTCAGTACTTCATTAGAGGCTTCATAGACTAGAGTAACAGTTAGACAGAGTCTCAAGTTTTTCATGTTAAGCTATGTTTGCTACAAATACGTTTCAAAAATTGTATTAGTATTTTCGTACTTTGATTTATATCATTCAGACTTTCAGTATATCAGTATGTGTTAGTTTATCTTCCGCATTCAGTATGTTATGATATCACATGTTGATTTAGCCAGCCAGTTGGTTCGCTCGGTCACATGTAGTCAGACACCGAGTGTCGTGTTATGTCCATGCCCAGGTTCGGGACGTGATATAAATATACCTCCACATACAACGCACATAAACAACATGACTCATACACAATTAAGGTCTGAATTAAGATCCTAAGCATGATATCTAAGTGATAATAGTAGAACCAGATTTATTGCATGACTCAGAAAAGTAGTCCGAATCAGGCTTGCCTATTGATTAAGCAGCATACATAAAAAACACGTTTCCAGTTTTGACAAATTTAGCACTTAAGGCTTACCTAGGTGTAAAATAGTGTTCTAGTTATCAGGGTTACTTAGAGAAGACTGTTTGAATTGTATCGTTGTTCTAAATGTTCAGAATTACGGAATTATTACCAGCACTAGAGATGCCTAAGCGGAGGTGAATACAATTCTTAAGGCATGATATCTAATGCACAAAAATACAGAATAATGTATATGCAGGACCTGAGCAAGATTTCTAAATGCATAAGTATTACATACTTTCAGAATATGCAGAAGATATGGAAATGACCTGTTTATTAGTGTTGTTTTTATCCTAAGGCAGGATCTCTAAGTGTGCATGGCTGCGCATAACATAGTGCTAGTTATTAGCAGATTTTAACACATGATTTTATAAGGGTGCACATGCTGAATCGATAAACGTAGGACCTAAGAGCATGATTTTTAACGCACATATGAATCCTAAGCATGGTTTCTATTGCGCAATTAGGAATATAAACCTAATAACATTTTTCTACCCTTAGCAACTATAACATGCATATTTACCCTATCCCTTTTCACTAGCCATCCCAATACTTGTTTACAACAGGTTATTACATTCTAACATTGAAATGAATTACATTAGTAGAAACAAAAACTGATAAGTTACACCATTGAGAGCCTGATTAGGACTTCCTCCCTGAGTTATGTAATAAATTACCTCAAGTGCCAAGATTGTTCCATAGTCTTTCTCATATCTGGGTGTGTCAGAGTTCCCTAAGGACCTCAAGGGATCTCGGGCAGTACTCACACCCAGACTGCATAGCAAGACAGAGTAAGTGCAGTGTGGAAAGGTCAGCTTTTATGTGTCCAAGTTTAGAAGGAGCTCCAGGGTCACAAGGAAAGGCTCACACAAAAGGGGCAGAACCTAGTGGTCTAAGAGTATATGTGGGAATGCTTGACATAGATTTAAAAGAGTTGAATTGGAAACAGTTTTGAAACAACATGTTTGAAATAAGTTTTGGAAAAAGCAATAGAAGAGTTTGCCTTAGGGAAAACAGTTTTGAAAGGAGAAGGGAACAGGAGCAACAACAACTTGGAACAAGCCAGCACACACATAACAAATTTAAAGAATAGTATCATCTCAACATTCACAAGCAGGGAAATAAGGGGTTAGGGATATAGAGTGCCCAAATCAGAAATACATAAACATGGCTGAGAAGAGATGTATATAGACCAGTAAGTATAAAGAACAAGTAAGAACTGATTGACCTTCAGAACACAAACAATTACTACTTCAAAGTGTTAACAAGGGAATCATGCTTGAAATTAGAATAGTAATAAGACAGAATAGTCATGTTGAGGACATGGGCCTACATAATTAGTCATGCCACTTAGTGTTAATCAAGTACATTAGGAGTCTATGATACTAACATGGCATACTAGTTGAGGGAAATAAACAAAACTCAATTATACATGCTGATACACTTAAACAAGAGAGGGCAAAACTTAAGCATGCTGAATAAAGCAGTAGACAAGAAGGGCAATTAAACACATGAGCCATTAAATTAGTGCAGAAGGAGACATGGATTAACAGACAAGAAGCACATAGAGTTGAGTTTCAGAATTGAACTAGGAACATACTAGTTAAGGAAGCAAAGTGTAGAAAGTAAAGCAAGTAGTGTCCTACAGTCTAGCCTTGGCTTTAAGCCGGCTAGACAAGCAGTTAGCACAAGTAGCAAAGAGAGAAGAGAGAGTTTTTATGTATGTGTGTGATTTTGAACTAATTGTTCGTGTGTTAAGACTGTAGAAGAGAGTCATTTATATAGTAGTTTGAAAACTGGTTCAAAATAAGGCAAGAATCAATTCTTCAATAATTATAGAACTCAGTATTAATTAAGAACGAAATTCAGCAAAGTATCACTTAATTAAGGGAGTAATTTACCAACGGTAGAAAGCAGGTAACAGATAAGGAAAAAATCCAAGTAACATAGGTACAGAATATGTAAATTAGGGCTAGATACATAAGGGTCTAATTAAGGAAATAACAACATAAATTAATTAAAATATAGTCAATCCCATAACAAGGTAAGAAATAATTTTAAGGGATAGGAAAAAATCGCCGAAAATCTGTATAAGAGCATAAATACTGTAAATCAAGGATTTCAAGAATCGAAAAAATAGTACTAATATTAAGAAAAATAGTATAGACTTCCATGAATAAACCAATAAATGGAGTACAAATAGGAAGAACCAAATCGGAACGCTTAATAAGACATCACTAGGATGAAAGTCATAGAAATACTCTAACTAATCACATCATATCCATGAGATTCGCACATACAGACAAACCGACTGAATGAACAGTAAAGACGAACTCAGAATCACAACTAGAGCCAAACAAATTAGGATTTTTAACGTAATGAGTTAGATAAAAATAAACCATTTAAATGTAGTCAAAATCATATGATAATACTGAAAAACAGAGGAGAAGTCGTTTAAAAAAGGATAAGAAACCCTAGTCTTGAAGACGAATGGTTACTTTGGAGAAAATCGGAAATTTTTTTGAGGAAGACAATAAAAGCTCATAATATACACAGATATAAGATATATCTAAAAGAAATCGGATGATCTCAAGAGTTAGGGTTTCAGAGAACCCAGAGAAGATGAGAAAACCGTAGAACGTTACCGGTTTTAGCCGAAAAAGTTATGGATCTTACCCGAACAACCATGGATGGCCAGAAAATGGCATGAAAGGCCATGGATAGGAGTTGAACTACTCCAGGAGTAAATTTTTTTCCATGGAAAGGCCATGGATAGGAGTTATGGTAAGAGTAAATTTTTTTCCTATTTAATTTATAAAAAATAGTAGATAATTTCTAAAAAAATAATTTAAAAATTCTAAAATGATTTATAATAAATAATTAGCAATTTAAAAATACAGGATCCAATTTTATGCATATAAAGCATAATTAAATATTAAAAGGGCTAATATTGCAATTATGTGCAATTTAGCTTTTAAAAATACTAGATGTAATTATAAAAATATATAAAAATTAAATTAGCTATATTTTGACATAAATATAGATATCCAATAGATGTATTATCAAAACAATAATTTTGGAAATAATTATGGGGATTTTATTGATAAAATGGGAGAAAATAAATCAATTTAAAACTTTAAAATTATAAAAAAATAATAAAAACCTTGGACATGCTTGTATATGCATATATATGCTATTTTGAAGGTATTTTGCATATTGAAAAATATATAGGAAAAAATTGGATATCAACAATAAGCTCCGTTTGGCGGCGTAAGGTTTGGAATAACTTCATAATATGAGTATCGACTTGTGTGCATGGTTGAATTCAGCTACCAGATGATTCAGCATCAAATTGGAAGAACGAATCTAGTTTTAGAAGCTTAAGCAGCAAGAATTTGACCGGAATTCGACTTTTGAGTAAAAGGCTCCGGAATGAGTCTTGGATAATGTTAGCAGCTTCGTATGGTGATTTTGGACTTAGGCGCACGTCCAGATTCGGACTTGGAGGTCTGTAGGGTAAATTGAGGCATTTCGCCGAAAGTTGGAAAAGTTGAAGTTTGGAAAATGGAGAAGTATGACCCATAGTTGACTTTTATGATATCGGGGCCGAAATACGATTTCGAGAGTTGGAGCAGCTCCGTATGTTACTTTGGACTTGTCTGCAAAATTTGGCGTTATTCCGGGTTGATTTGATAGGTTTTGGCATGAGTTTTGGAAGTTGGAAGATTTGAAAGTTCTTAAGTTCAATTCATGGTGTGATTCATTGTTTCGGCGTTGTTTGATGTGATTTGAGACCTTGAGCAGGTCCGTGTTAGGTTATATGACATGTTTGTGTGTTTAGATGGGATCCCGGGGGCCTCGGGTGTGTTCCGGGTGGGCTACGGGTCATTTTTCCTATTTTGGAACTGCTATTTTCTACTTCTGGTATTCTCATTCTCGATCACGAACAGTCTTTCGCGTTCACGATGCTTTGTTGTTGGCCACCTCAAAATCCTTCTTCGCTTTCACGTTCAGCACTTCGTGTTCGCGAAGCCCTGCATTTTTCTTCTTCGCGTTCACGTAGGATCCTGGCTCTTCTTCTCTGCATTCGCGATGAGCAACCTGGGCAGCCTTCATTTTTCCTCTTCGCGAACGTGATCCTTCCTCCGTGTTCGCGATGCACAAATGCGTGGGCAGACAAAATATATTCCAAAATCGAGGGCTACACCATTTTCATCATATCTTGACTTGTGGAGCTTTGTTTTGAGTGATTCTTTGAGGGTTTTTCACACAAATCGATTGAGTAAGTGTTCTTCACCTAGAATCTAACATATTCCATGATTTTATCTTCATTTTCATCATTTAATTTTTGTTTTGAGTTTTGGAAAATATTGGTTTTGAAAGAAAATTTCTAAAATGAAAAATCGTGATTTGAGGGACCAAATGGTATCAGAATTTGATAAAATTTGTATGGTTGAACTCGTATTGGAATGAATATTCGGTTTTTGTAAAATTTATCGAGTTCCAAGGTGCGGTCCCAGGGGTCGACTTTTGGACCGATTTTTGGATTTTGTTAAAAATTGAGACTTTATGATTTGTAATAGTTTCTTATGTGTTTTATTTGTGCTTTGAAGTTAATTTGGTTAGCTTTGAGCCGTCTGGAGGTCTTTTCACCCGAGAAGTGCATTTTAGGTTATCAGTTTGTCGTGTTTGAGGTAAGTATCTTGCCTAACCTTGTGTGGGGCCCTTAGGATTCGAGTCTTCTATGTTGATTGCAGTTCGTGTACGCGAGGTGACGAGTGCGTGCTCGGACTTATTTGTGGAAAATTATACTTTTAGGTTTCTTAGGTATGTATATTCACTGTATATGAATGTGTTCTTGACATGACTGAGTTTCCTATTTACTAGTTTCACCTCTACATGCTTAATTAGAATTAATTGCTTCATGATTCACTCTTATTGCTTAATTGACTCCTATTTGATTTAATTGAAGAACTTCGCCTCTCCTATTGTCATGCTATCTTTTCATAGCTGCCAGTCTTATTTGAGAACTATTATTATCCCTTCTGAAATTTATTTAGTCTTAAGTGAATCTAAGATTATCTTTCCTTAATTGAATTGTTGAATATCCTCTAAATTGTCCAACCTTAAAAGGAGTTTAGATAACCTATATCTTTGTTGACTCGCCTTTAGTTGGGACTACTTGACTCGTGTTGATTTCCTTGTTATTGACTTGTATATTGTGGGATCGTTGCTACATTTCAGTTTTCTCTTTGTTGAACTATTCCCTTTATGCCAGCATTCTTTTCTGTGGCTATTCCTTGTGAACTGGTTCTACCGTTTCCTTGTGATTTACGGTTCTTGAGTTGATTTATTTGTCTTACCTTGTACTATTGTCATTGTTGTTGTTATACGTATTGTGGTGATGTACGAGTTTTCTATTGCGCTGTAATTGTTGTTTCTGCTGGTTGCGATGCGTATTTACTTTAGGACTACGGAACGATATTCCGGAAGATCCCCCTACATGTTTACTTTGGGATTACGGATCGGTATTCCGGGAGATCCCCCTACATATTTATAATTGGGACTACAAGACGATATTCCGGGAGATCCCCTGTACTGGATATTTACTTTGGGACTACGGATCGGTATTCCTGGAGATTCCCCTGCATATTTACGATTTGGACTACGGGACGATATCCCGGGAGATCCTATGCACATTTACGTCTAGGACTACGGGACGATATCCTGGGAGATCCCCTATCATTGTGTTCTAAGTTGTTGTTTCCTATGTAAATATTATATGTGTTGTCCATTCTATTTTGTATACTTACTAGCTGGTATGAACTATGTTAGGACACTTGCACAAGCATACACGTGGCTAAGCACCCTAATCGGATAGGAGGTTTCTTAGTATTGTCGAGTATAGACGCACACCATTATTTATTTGTCTTCCATGCGAGAGTGGCTCTATTTGGTACGTGAGTTATCAGTATGATTATATGATGTGATGAGGGCACATGATGCCAAGTGTTAGGGTTCAGGTATTGAGGCCCGTATTATAGGATTTTGAGATCAGGTGTCACAAGGTGACTTATATTCAAAGGTTATTTATTCGAGAAAATTATACTCGAAAGATATTTACTTTGAAAGAACTATTTTTGGAAAAATACTTATTGGAACGAAGTATATTTAGAAACATTTTTATCACTTGAAGCATTTGACTAATTGATTGAAGTTTGCTAGCTAAGACCAAATGTGAAAATTGTCGTAGTTGCTGAGTTATGGCTTGTCTTTGCTATATTTGTAATTCCGGAGTTGGGTTGTAGTCCATTCACTTTTCTGTGTTCTTATTACGATGTTCCGCTGTTACTTGCTATTTTCCTTCCTTATTGCAATTACTGTGTTGTTAGCCATATCGCGTAGTCCTTATATAGATATTATGTTTTGTTATTTCTATACTTACTTGTTCAGTTTAATAGACCAGTAAGTGTCTTGACTGTTACTCGTCACTATTCCACCGAGGTTAGTCTTGATACTTACTGGACACCGTTGTAGTGTACTCATACTACACTTCTGCATATTTTTTTGTGCATATCCAAGAATTGTTCGATGGTAGCTGTGCGGATTCTTACTGAGGAGACTCAAGCTAGCCATGCTGCTGCGTTCGCATGCTTCAGAGTCACCTTCCTATTTTATATTCACATTGTTGTACTTATTTCTATACGGTTGTATTTAGAAGTTGTAGCGAAACTCTGTAGAGCTTATGACTTGTACTACCGGGTTTTGAAAATTATAAATTTTGTAGAGATTTCTGCTTCGAGACTGTTAAATTTCATTTATTGTTGTTGTATCTCAGTATGAGCTAGGCTTATCTAGCCCCTAAGATTAGGTGCCATCAAAATACCCAAACGGAGGGAAAGTTGGGTCGTGACAAATATTTTAATAGATAATATATTTGTCAAATTTTAATTTTTTATTAAATATATATTTATTTATCAAAAATTTAACAAAGTAAGATTAAAATAATATTTAAATAACGAAAAACCCGAAAACCTGACAAAACCGAACCCGGTGAATCGATATAATTGATTTAGTTTGGTTTTGATAAAAACCGAACCAACCCGGTCCATGTATACCCCTACCTCCAGGCACAAATATCCTTATTTTAATTGGCGAGCCACGTGTCGCCTTCTGAACGACTAATCCCACCCCCAAAACAAAATAAACCTATATATTCTCTAAATCGCTCCGTTACCCGACCCAATACCCTTCAATTAATTCGATCCACACCACAGATCATATCCCATTTACACCTAAAATCCCGTCCGGTAGCTTTTCTCTCTAGGGTTCCAACAAAACTTGAACTTTTTAATTCCTCCACCTAGATTCATTTAAACCTGAAGTAAGTTATATTTTTTATTATTTTTAACTTTGTTTTTTTTTTCTTCTATTTTTTAGCTTTTATTCTTTATATAATGGTTGATAATGCGATGTTTGTTGGTTTTGGTTGGACAACAAGATTTTTGTGGTTATTGGAAGTGGCACGATGATGTGCTATCGGATAGAGAATTGGTGGTAATTAGTAATTTAAAGGCTGAATTAGAGGCATCAACATTTAAAATCTATACTTTGAATACTTCATTGAATGTGGTTAAGATATAAAGAGATAATTGGAAGCAAAAAGTTGATGCTTTGGAAACTATGAACAACTATGAATTCAACGATTCAAGGGAATTAGAAGAGGAAGTGGTGACGATGAAGATGTTGATTATGATTCCATGTGCTTTATTGCTTGTATTTGTTGTATCACAATTGATGAATAGATGTCTTATGTTAGTTTTATTGTATCTTTTTTATGTTATGTTTTGTTTTGACTGGATAAAACTGTTGTTGTAGATAATTTTTTCGTTAATATGATGTGTCGTGTTGTTCATCCTAAACCCTCTTTCATCATTGGTGAAGTTTGCTTGTATTTTTTTAGTCTTCTTTGGCAACACTTTGTATCATAATTTCAGCACCAAAAGACAAATTAGTGTCTTCCTTAATAATGATAAAAATGCAGAGTTATCCCTGCCAATTGATCCCTATTGAATTGGTCATTTCAGCATTAAATAAGTCAAAAACCAATATAAAATAGCTGGTGATTAATGTATGTGGTTGTAGCTATTGAATCAGCATACACAAACACAAAAGATACACAAAGTAGTTATTGAATCAGCACACACAAACACAAAAGATACACAAAGTAACTGGAGATTCATACAACTTAAAGTTGAGTAGCAATTACAGTTAAAATAGATATTTGGATGCAACACTATAACATCACCAAAAACTTACACAACATGAATTATATTGTGGCATCCAAATCTTTAGGTGCACTGTCAATAAGCAGTAATTACATCATCGAATCACCAAAATAAGAGTATTATCATAAGCAGTAATTACCTCATCAAAATACTACTGATATTTTTCAAAAACATTACTGATATTGTCTTTTCATTGGCTTCAACTTGCTTTTTTTTTTTTTTTTTTTGCATTCTACTTCCAACTGATTTGTAGTCATAGTATATTTTTTCTTCCAAGTTAAGTTGGTTGGTGAATAAAGAAGTTTTGTTGGTTCACATACGCCTGCATGGTTGCCTCTGAAACTGATTTCCCTTGTAGCAGTTGTTATTGTTTGTTGCTGCCTATTTTGAAGTATAGTGAGGATTTCTAAGACAACCTTAGAGGCCTTAGAATAAGGTCTTCTTCCTCCTCAAAGTCTTAAATTGGCGTAGACATAAATATACCATTACTGCTTTGATGTTTTTGTATCTCCTAGGGGCTGACAAACTAATGTGTTTTTCAGTTGGGTTCACTACTTCTTCATCAGTTAAAGCCCTTCTAGCATGCTTCTCCTTTCCCTTGGGAACCATTTTTTCTTGTCTTGGTTGCCACGTAAAAAATAAGTTAGATGAGGAAATGGTAAAACATAACTAACAAAATGTAGTATAAGAAGTATTTACTTTGTCAAAACTCCTAATGTTATAATTTGGCTATCCACAATTACCACATGTAGCTATTCTACTCTTCCTTGTAATAGACCATTCCCCTTGCCTTTTAATAGCCTCGTCTTTTTATGTGTCTCTTTCACCTTAGGCCTACCAACAAGTTTGACCATTTCTGGTGGTGCCACTGCTTGAGAAGAGTCTATTTTGCAAAAAAAAATTATCTCCTCACAGGTTGCAACTTATGCTTGTATGTTAGCAGAAATATCTCCTTGCTATGATACCAATGTTTTTTCAGTCAAGAGATGTAAGGCCTTAATTACATGTGGGCATGGGATACTAGTAAGGTCCCATGACCTACACGTGCAACTCTTCATCATTAGATTGACAATATGTTTGTCACATCCTTCTGATATCTCGTATACATGGTCCCCATTGCTCTGAACCTTATAACTGATATTGTTACATTAGATTCTTTGCAAGATAATTGATATAATGTAACGACCCGGCCAGTCGTTTTGAATAGTACACCTCGTTTTTCCATTTACTGCTAAATTCATGCTTTACAGTTGTTATGTGACTTGCCAGGGTGATTGGTTTGGGTCCAGTGAGGTTTTGAAATGAATTGAGACACTTAGTCTCCAAGAGAAAAGCTTAAGTTGAATTAATTGGACGGATAGTGAAATATGTGTAAATGACCCCTATTGATACCCATTTTTTTCCTGGATATTTTTTTATACAAGGTACTTTCAACATAGCATAAATATGCATGTATGTCCAAATGTTTTATCATTTTTTCCTATTTTTTAAAAGATTTTTAATCCAATTTATTCCCCTATTTTACTCATAAAAAAACCAATAATAATTCCCAAAATTATTATTTTGGTGATTCATTTATTGGATCCTCATATTTTACTAAAATATAGCTAAGATGATTTTTGCATATTTTTAAACATTATTTAGTATTTTTAAAACTAAATTACATGTAATTGCAATGTTAGCCTCTTTTAGATTTAATTACGTTTATATCTACAAAAAATTAAGTCTAGTATTTTTAATTTGATAATTATGTACTATAAATCATTTTAGTAACTGTAATTTCTTTACAAAAATTATTTTACTATTTTTTATAAATCAAATAGGAAACATTGGCTATTTAAATGTTAGCCCCATTTTATTTCAATTATAGCCCGATTTTGAACCCCAACTGAATCCAATTTGAAGCCCAATTACCCTAACCTAATTCCCATTCAAACCGACCCACGACCCATTTAAATGACCCACCCGGACTCCCATCTAATCCCAGCTGTTGATCATTTAGATCAACGACTCTCATTAAAAGCCAGTGAAGCAAAATGTAAGAGAGCTAAAAGGATGGTCCTTGAAATATTATAAGGAATCTTTAATGATGGTTACAATTTACAACAAACTGGAAGCATATATGCCAATGAGTTGAAGGAATTCAATCCAGACTTTGATGTTGTGATTAATCTGTCTAAAGAGGCACTTTCACATGGTAAAAAAAAATTCTTAGGATATACATCTGCTTCAATGCACTGAAGTTGGGTTTTAAGTAAGGTTTAATACCCTTTAATGAGTTAGATGGTATTTTTCTCAAAGGAAAAGCTAAGGGACAGTTATTAGTTGTTGTTGGCCAGGATAATATGAACCACTTCTACCTTTTAGCTTGGGCAATCGTGGATAAGGAAACTAAGAAGACTTGAAATTGGTTCTTATAGCTTCTTAAGTATTCATTGGAACTCCAAAGTGGGGAAGGAATAACCTTCATGTCAGACATGTAGAAGGTATGAGATTTCAGTTGTGTATATGTTTTTTATCTTTGCTGATTTTATCATTGAATTCTTTAATATTTCAGTTGTTTGTCTGTTATATGTAGGGATTGATTGATGCTATAAAGACTATCCTTCCTAAAGCATAACATATGTTTTGTGTAAGACACATTGAGTCAAATTGGTGCAAAAGATGAAGTAAAGGTTAACTGAAGAAGCTGGTATGGTGATGTGCATGGTCAACGTATGAAGAGGAGTTCAAAGACCAACTAGAAGACGTAGGTAATTTAGATACTGCTAAGTATTTGATGAATTACCCTCCCTGGATGTGGTGCAGAGCGTACCTTGATACAGTATGCAAGAATCAGACACTTGACAACAATCTAACCAAATCTTTCAATTATTGGATACTAGAAGCAAGGTACAAATCCATTATTGGGATGTTGAAGACTATTAGGGTCAAAGTAATGAATATGTTGAGAGAACATGAGGAGTCAATTGTGAAATGGACTGGAGAATTCAGTCCTCAAGCCATGAAGTTGTATAATGAGTACTTGAAGATAGCACATATCTGTCACAACCCAAACTAGAAGGCCACGACTAGCATCTGATGCCTACTCAACCGAGTAACACATACTTTATTCTTCTTTATTATTAGACCTGTCATAGGCCATTAAAGGACACATGGATATACGTATATATGTAACGACATCAGAACTTAACTCACATAACCAACTCATAAAGAATTTACACAGGTTAATGGGGATCGACAAGGCCGTCATGATAAACTGACATGTCATAACTAACCCTATACACAGGGTACTGCAAAGCCTCTATGGAAACATGAACATAGTATATAAGCCGGGACAGGACCCCCAAGTTCCCATAAACCAAAATAATATATACAGAACCCTGACTCGGCAATACTCTAGGAAGAAGTGGAGCTCACCAACCAAAAGCTGATATTTGGAGGGAGCCTACCGTGGAGAATCCTCACCTCGTCTATCTACACCTGCGTGACATAAAATACATGTTCCCCAGCAAAAGGACGTCAGTACGAAGAATGTATCGAGTATGTAAGGTAGGAATAAATCATAATGTAAGATATTATCACTAAGAGGGATAAGAGTTAACTTGTAACCTCTGACTTGCCGCTAAGCACCATAACATGTATAATAAGTTCAACCTCGTATATACCTATATATAGCTACAATACCATAGTCCTTACTACATTATTATCGTGATATTAACTGCCCAACTGATCAATGATAAATGTCCGACCGACCGTAGTACGGTGGTAAATATATGACTATCCGATCGGCCGTAGCTTGGTGGTAAATACGTAACTTCCCAACCGACCATAGCTCGGTGATAAATAGTGACTGCCCAACCAGTCGTAGCTCGGTGGTAAATGAAGATGCATATAATATTATATTATGAACATTAACAACTTAAACATATGTCTCAATAGGGACTTAAGAACATACTTAGACATGCTTGAATTACATTTCGGAGAAATAAATAACGTAGACATCCTTAACCACTAAGAATAGAACCATTATGGAATAACATTACGTTTACAATTCGTTGCTTGGCTCATATCAAAAGAAGTAAGGATTAGCCTTAACATACCTCTTTAAGCTTTGTAGCAACCTATTCCTCAGCTTGATTAGTGTCTTAACCTTATATAATATGGAACCGGACGCTCTACCCTGAGCTTATAGGAATCGAACAAACACTAGAAATCTCTTTGGTGTACTTGAGATTAATTTTGGGAAGTAAAATTGCTACACAATTATAGAAATATACTTGCTTCCCGTGCTTGGTTCCCCCCAAAGAATTGCTCACAACATCATCAATATTGTTGCCGCAAAAAATGGAGTTATTCTCGAATGAATTGTTTCCACAATGGGAATATTTTTTTTTGTATTAGCTATGTAAGTTGTTGTCTTCCATGTATATGTTATTGCCTATATTATTTATATAAGTTGTTGTCATGTGTGGATAATTTAGATGAAGACACATGGATATATACTTACACTAACCACCTACTAAAATTAGACACCATTCCATAAATTTACCTAACTTGTACATGTACCCACCCTTTTATTTCATCTAATCTTTATCTAGTTCTACTACTAGCAATATTTATCTTTTACTAATGATAAAAATGGTCAACCCCCTTGTAGGACCTATAGGGACATGTTGTCTCCTTAGCATTATCCAAATACTTTAACTAATTTCCCAAATTAATTAATTAAATACATAATAAATTTCTAAATCTAATTTCACTTAAATACTAATAACTTTTACCATACTTTATATATTTTACTATCACGGTCATAGGGTACCTTGTATGGCACTGGTCCATAAATACGGGGTATTATAGCTTGGACTGTATTTTATCCCAAAATATCAAACTTTGACGAAACTCATTTTCTTAGATTTGTTTATCCTCTTACCTTCACGACACTTACTTATCACTTGTTATAAAATAGCATAAATACTATAACCTCAAAATTAATTTTGTGCTTGAACTTATGTGTCACGATCCAAAATCTTACCTGTCGTAATGGCGCCTATCGTGGAACTAGGCAAGCCTCAAATCAATATCTCAATGTTTTAAAACTTTGAAAATAAAAATGGAAGCAAATAAGGTTTAAGAAAAACCTTTTTGAAAATAGAAATAATCCAAAATACGATACAATCTATCCCAAAACCAGGGTGTCACAGAGTACATGAGCGTTTATATCAGAATACAGTCCACTACAGTGTCTAGGAAATAAAAACTAAAATACAGATATAGATAATGAAGGAGAGTCAAGTCCTGCGAATGCCATGGAGCTACCTCGATAGTCTCTTGGACCTGACTCCTCAATCAGCAGCCGCCGTGACCAGAAGCGCCTGGATCTGCACACGAGGTGCAGGGAGTAACGTGAGTACAAACAACTCAGTAAGTAACAAGTCCAATCTTTAGACAGAAAGGTAGTGATGAACTCAACCAACACAGGTCAAATAGAAATAACAATTCAAAAACGTAGGCATGCTTTCAAGTTAGATAGATAGCTCAAACAGTAAAATAGATCAGATCTGAACAATGTGAAAAATATAACTCTTCTACTTCTACGTTCCAATACACATGATGTATGTGATCCACCATGTTGACTGCCTCATGTGCTCACACTCTCAAATGCTTAACTACTCGGCACTGTATATGGCCCATACGGCCCAGGAAAGATCCATTCCGGAATATATACATCACTGACCATCAGTCACCCAGTACCGAGAAAGGCCAATCCAGCCCTATGGAGAAGATCCATCTCCATGTATCAAATGCTTCGGACACGATCCATGTCCAGGAAAGATCCATCCCTCAATAATATCAACCACGCTAACTGGATGTGTGTACAGACTCCGGAGGGGCTCCTTCAACCCAAGTGCTATCATAAATCATTATAACCGCTTCGGCGTCCATCCCGATCCCATAACTGTCACTTATAATCAGGCTCTCAGCCTCACTCAGTCAGCAATCTCTCCAGTCTCACTCGCGGGCTCATAATGTCATGAAAACTAGCCCGAAAAATGATATGATGTATCAATAAATAACAACTGAGACTGAGATATGATATAAAATGAATGAGTTTGACTGAGTACAAAATATCAATGAAATCGGTAAGATGAAAACGAGAAACGACTACTATGTGTCCCAACAGTACTGACATAAAATCTAAACAGGATATCTAACATGATTGACAACTCAATTACTTTATCACATGATGAAAACATGGATATCGATAAGATAAGATCACTATGCAGTGCCATGGAATCAACTAGGTCACAATTCTTATGGTGCACGCCCGCACGCCCATCACTTGGCATGTGCGTCACCTCAATACCAATCACATATCACATAATTCGGGGTCTTGAACCCTCAAAACAAACTTTGAAAGTATTTCTTACCTCAATCCGAGTAAAACTCTATTCCAAAATGCCTTTGCCTCTCAAATTGGTCTCCAAACATCTCGAATCTAGTCACAATAAATTCGATTCAATCAATACAAATTATAGGAATTAATTCCATATGAAATTCTACAACTTCCAATAAAAATCCAAAATTACTCTTAAAAATTGCCCCGTGGGGCCCACAACTTGAAACCCGGCAAAAGATACAGAATATAAACGCGCATCCATCCACGAGTCCAACCATACCAATTTTACCAAAATCTGACATCAACTCGAGCTCCAAATCCTCAAATCTTATTTCCAAATTCTCGATTTACACCTCAAAAACACGTAATCTAGTCAGATTATTCGATGATAATTCAATATTTTGGAGTAGAAATAATCACAAGTTGCTTACCTCAAGATTTCTCATGAATTCTCGCTCAAATATCGCCTCAACCCGTGTTATAAATGCCCAAAAATGGCCAAAGCTCGAAACTTCTCTAATTTTATTCTGTCTAGGGGTTTTCGCACCTGCGACCAGCTTAGCCGCACGTGCGGTCTCGCACGTGCGAGAATTTCCCTCGCTCTTGCAGCTGACATCACAACTGCAGACAAAAGTCCACTTCTACGGACTCGCTTCAGCGAAGAAGCTGTCCGCTTCTATGATGAGTTCAAACTGCTCCCTTTATGCTTCTACGGTTGTTCAGCCGCATCTGCGACCTCGCAGGTGCGACAAAATCTTCGCACCTACGCAACCTACCCTGCCCTTCACTCCTGGATGCTTCTACGGTGATCCTTGCGCACCTACAGTGTCGCACCTGTGATCAAAGCTTCGCATGTGCGGTTACACGAGTAGCAAAATTTCCAGATTTTCCTAAGTCCAACTTTTCAATCCGTTAACCATCCGAAACTCATCGGAGGCCCCCGAAACCTCTACCAAATATACTAAAAAGTCCTAAAATATGATACGAACTTAGTCTAAACTTCAAATCACATCAAACAACGCTAAAACCACGAATCACATCCCAATTCAAGCTTAATGAAACTAACGAATTCTAACTTCTATATTCGATGTCGAAACCTATCAAATCAAGTCCGATTGACATCAAATTTCGCACACAAGTCATAAATGACATAAGAAATCTATGAAAATTTTCAAAACTGGATTGCGACCACAATATCAAAAAGTCAACTTCCCGGTTAAACTTCCAACTTAAATTTCTTATTTTCGTCATTTCAAGCCTAATTTAGCTACGGACCTCGAAATAAATATTCGGACACACTCCTAAGCCTGAAATTACCATACGAAGCTATTGGAATCACCAAAAATCCATTCCGAGGTCGTTTATATATATTTCACCATCCGTCCAATTAATTTAACTTAAGTTTCCCTCTTGGAGACTAAGTGTATCAATTCATTTCAAAACCTCACTGGACCCGAACCAATCACCCCAGCAAGTTACATAACAAATGTAAAGTATGAATTTAGCTGTAAATAGGGGAATGGGTTGTACTATTCAAAACGAATAGCCGGGTCGTTACATCCTCCCCCTCTTAAACAAACGTTCGTCCTTGAATGGGTTTGAATAATACCTGGAGTCTCAAATAGGTATGGATATTTGCTCTGCATCTCCCGTTCAGTCTCCCAAGTAGCTTCTCTGACTGTTTGGTCTCTCCACTGCACTTCACCGAAGCTATATTCTTTGATCTCAACTTTTGAACTTGTCGTTCTAAAATTGCCACTGGCTACACATCATAAGTCAAATTACTATCCAACTGAACTGTAATGAAATCCAAAACATGTGACGGATCTCCGACATATTTTCGTAGCATGGATACATAAAACATAGTATGAACACCCGATAGACTAAGTGGCAAAACAAGTTCATAAGCCACCTCTCCGATCCTTTTAAGTATTTCAAAAGGTCCAATATATCTAGGACTCAACCTTCCCTTCTTCCCGAACCTCATAACACCCTTCATGGGCGAAACCCTGAGCAATACCTTCTCCCCCACCATGTAGGCAACATCACGAACCTTCCAATCGGCGTAACTTTTCTGTCTAGACTGTGCCATGTGAAGCCGATCCAGAATCAACTTAACCTTGTCCAAAGCATCCTGAACCAAATGAGTACCCAATATCCTGGCCTCACCTGACTCAAACTAACCCACCGGAGATCGACACCGTCTCCCATATAAAGCCTCATATGAAGCCATTTGAATGCTCGATTAGTAACTATTATTATAGGCAAATTCCGCTAGTGGCAGAAACTAATCCCAAGAACCCCCCAAAATCAATAACACAAGCACGTAGCATATCTTCCAATATTTGAATAGTGCGCTCGGACCGTCCATCCATCTAAGAGTGAAATGTTGTACTCAGCTGAACCTGTGTGCCTAACTTCTGCTGCACTGCTCTCCAAAACCGTGATGTAAATTGTGTGCCCCGATTTGAAATGATGGACACTGGCACATCATGAAGGCGAACAATCTCACGGATATAGATCTCCGCTAACTGCTCCAAAGAATACGTAGTACCAACTGGAATAAAATGCGCGGACTTGGTCAATATATCCACAATCACCCAATGGCATCAAATTTCCTTAAAGTTTGTGGGAGTCCAACTACAAAGTCCATGGTGATACGCTCCTACTTCCACTCTAGAATTTCAAGTCTCAGAAGTAATCCGCCAGGTCTCTGGTGCTCGTACTTCACCTATTGACAATTTAAGCATCGAGCTACAAACCCAACTATATCTTTCTTAATTTCTCTCCACTAATAATACTACCTCAAGTCCTGGTACATCTTTGCAGCACCCAGATGAATGAAATACCGCGAACTGTAGGCTTCTTCAAGAATCAATTCATGCAGTCCATCTACATCTGGCACACAAATCTGATCCTGCATCCTCAACACCCCATCATCTCTGATAGCAACCTCTTTGGCATCACCGTGTTGAATTGTGTCCTTTAGGACAAGTAAATGGGGATCATCATATTGGCGCTCCCTAATGTCGTCATATAAGGAAGATCGAGAAACCACACAAGCTAAAACTCGACTAGGTTCTGAAACATCTAATCTCATGAACTGATTGACCAAGGCTTGAACCTTCAATGCTAATGGCCTCTCTATTACCGGTAGATATGCTAAACTGCCCAAACTCTCTGCTTTTTGACTCAATGCATCGGCCACCACATTGGCCTTCCCCGGATGATACAAGATGGTGATATCATAATCTTTAAGTAACTCTAACCACCTCCATTGTCGAATTGAGATCCTTATGCTTGAACAGATATTGTAGACTCCGATGGTATGTATAGACCTCACAATGGACACCGTACAAATAATGCCGCCAAATCTTCAAGGCATGAACAATAGCTGCTAATTCGAGGTCATTAACATGATAATTCTTCTCATATACCTTTAGTTGTCTAGACACGTAAGTAATTACCCTACTGTCTTACATCAACACCGTGCCAAGACCAATACACGATGCATCACAATACACAATATAAAACCTTGTACCTATAGGCAACACCAATACTGGAGTTGTAGTCAAAGCTGTCTTGAGCTTTTGAAAACTCTCTTCACACTCCTCAGACCATCTGAACGGAGCATTGTTTCTGGGTCAACCTAGTCATAGGTGAAGCAATAGATGAGAAACCCTCCACAAATCAGCGGTAATACCCTTCAAAACCAAGGAAACTCCAGATCTTAGTAGCTGAAGATGGCATGGGCCAACTCTGAACTGCCTCTATCTTTTTCGAATCTACATTGATTCCTTCACTAGACATTATGTGTCCCAAGAATGCCACCGAACTAAGCTAGAACTCACACTTAGAGAATTTGGCATAAATTTTCTCCTCTCACAGCCTCTGTAATACGATACCCAAGTGTTGTGCATGCTCCTCCTGGCTACGTGAGTACACCAGGATATCATCAATAAATACTACAGCAAATGAATCAAGACACTGTTGGAATACACTATTCATCACGTGCATAAAATGCTATTTGGGTGTTGCTTAGCCCAAAAGACATTATGAGAAATTCATAATGACCATAACGGGTCCTAAATGTCGTCTTTAGAATATCCGAATTTCGAATTTTCAACTGGTGATAGCCAGACCACAAATCAATTTTTGAAAATACCTTGGCACTTTGTAGCTGATCAAATAGGTCATCAATATGAGGCAATAGGTACATGTTCTTCACTATAACCTTGTTCAGCTTCAATAATCAATACACATGTGCATGGATCCATCTTTCTTCTTTACAAACAAAACTAGAGCACCCTAAGGCGATATAATAGGCCGAATGAAGCCCTTATCAAGCAGTTCTTGCAACTACTTCTTTAATTCTTTCAATTCTGCTAGGGCCATACGATATGTTGGAATAGAAATGGGTTGAATACCTGGCACCAAATCAATACCGAAATTAATATCTCTATCGGGTGGCATACCCAGCAAATCTATAGGAAACACATCCGAAAAGTCTCGCACTACCGGTACTAAATCAATAGAGGGAGTGTCTGCATCAACATCTCTTACAAAAGCCAAATATGATAGACACCCCTTCCCAATCATTCGTTGGGCCCTTAAGTAAGAAATTACTTTATTGGGAACATAATCTTGAGAACCTTTCCACTCGACCTTTGGAAATCCTGGCATCGCCAGCATTACGATTTTTGCGTGCTAGTCCAGAACAACATGACATGGAGACAACCAATCCATACCCAATATCACATCGAAGTCAACCATACTGAGTAATAGGAGATCAACTCTAGTCTCCAGTTCCCCAATAGTTACCACACATGACCGATACATACGGTCCACAATAATACTATCGCCCACCAGCATAGATACACGAATAAATGAAATTAAGGATTCAAGGGGCATATCCAGATAACGAGCAAAATATGATAAAACATACGAATATATTAAACCAGGGTCAAATAAATAAAAGTTTCCCCGTGACATACCGAGACAATACATGTGATCACTACATATAAAGCAATGGCATATGGTCTAGTGGGAAAAGCATAGAATCGGGCCTGGCCGCCACCTGTTCAGCCTCCCCCTCTAGGGCGACCCCTAGATGACTAAGCTCCACCCGAGCTGGCTGGGCGGTCGATGAAGTAATTGGTGCTAAAGTTGAAGGTTGACTCCTCTGCTGAGCTGAACCTCCTAAGAGGCGGGGATAATACCTCTTGATATGACCCAAATCTCCACACTCAAAGCAACCTCTCCCTACGAATGGCGATAGGGATCGAAGGGAGTCCCGAGCACCTGGATAACTGCTAGAAGGATCCGACATAGATGAACCCTGAGCTAGTGGTGCATAAGACGAACTCTTAGATGGAAGGGCGCTGAGAGTTGTACGAACCATGGCTAGATGATGCACCACGGTGAATCGGGCGAGCCGTTAAAGCATACCCATAAGGACAACCCCTACCGTGGTAGAACTGACCTACAGAAGGAACACTGCTAAAATCACCTGATCCACGAGACCTCTTGGCCTCCCTCTCGATCCGCTCCTGGTTGTAGACCAACTCTATCTGCTGAGCAATGTCAACAACCTCATCAAAAGTAGCACCAAACACCCTCTCTCTAGTGATAGGTACTCGTAACAAAAATGTGAGGCCATCAATGAACCTCCTAATCCTCTCCCTATCAGCAGGAACCAACCAAACCGTATAATGGGCCAACTCAAAAAACCTCATCTCGTATTGCGTCACAGTCATATCATCTTGTCGCAACTGCTCAAATTGTTTGTGCATCTCCACTATGTGAGACTGCAGCACGAACTTCTCCAAGAAGAGAACGGAGAACTCTTTCCATGTAAGTGGTGTTGCACCGATCGGCCTACGCCACTCATAATCCTCCCACCAGGTGATGGCAGCCCTAGAAAATTGAAAAATAGTGCACGAGACAGGAACCACATATTCCTGAGCAGGTGCAACTGGCTGGGCTGGTGGTGCCCCCAGTGTCTGGAGTCCCTGCATTACCTGCTCGGGTGTGTGGACGGCGGGAGTCTGAGCACCTTCTCCGGCCTGAGAAGTAGATGTTGCAGCTCGAACAGAGACCGCCTGAGCAAGGCTAGTGCAAACTGTCAATATCTGGCCAAAGTCTCCTAAAGGCCAGGAATCACAATAGGCACAGCTGGTGCCTGAGCTGGCCTTGTCGGCTCAGCTATATCTGGAATCTGCTGCTAAGCTGTAGCAATTGGTGGTGCTACAGGTGCTATTCCAACTGCTTTACGAGCTACACCTCAACCTCTACATCGGCCCCGGCCTTTACCACGGCCCCAACCTCTCGCGACTCTGACTGGTGGCACCGGTGGCTGGCCGTCCAATCCAGAAGTACGTGTCCTCACCATCTGTGAGAGAATGGAATAACAGAAATTTAGTTTCCAGAATCAACAAGTTCGCACGATAGAATACAAGAAAGTGAATTTTCCTAAGGGTTCTGTAGCCTCTCAAAGATAAGTACAGACGTCTCTGTAACGATCTGCAAGACTCTACTAAACCTGCTCTTGACTCGTGAGACCTATGTAACCTAGGATCTGATACCAACTCGTCACGAAACCAAAATCTCACCTGTCGTGATGGCGCCTATTGTGGAACTAGGCAAGCCTCAGCTCAACATCTCAACACAGTAAAACTTTGAAAATAAAGATGGAAGCAAATAAGGTTTAAGAAAATACCTTTTTAATAACATAAATAATCCGAAATATGATACAATCTATCCAAAACCAAGGTGTCATGGAGTATATGAGCGTCTATATGAAATAAAAACTGAAATGCAGATAAAGATAATGAAGGAGAGTCAAGGTCTGCGAATGCCATACAACTACCTCGATAGTCTCCTGGATCTAACTCCTCAATCAGCAGCCGCCATGACTAGAAGTAACAAGCCCAAACTTTGGACTGAAAGGTAGTGACGAACTCAACCAGCACAGGTCAAACAGAAATAACAACAAAAATGTAGGCATGCTTTCAAGTTAAATAGATAACTCAAATAGTAAAATAGATCAGATCTAAACAGTGTGAAGAATATAACTCTTCTACTTCTACATGCCAATGCACATGCTGTATGTGATGCACCATGCTGACAACCTCATGTGCTCACACTCTCAAATGCTTAACCACTCGGCACTGTATATGGACCATATGGCCCAGGGAAGATCCATCCCGGAATATATACATCACTGACCATCAATCACCTAGTACCGAGAAAGGCCGATCCAGCCTTGTGGAGAAGATCCATCTCCAGGTATCAAATGCTTCGGATAAGATCCATGTCTAAGGAAGATCCATCCCTCAAAAATATCAACCGCGCTCACTGGGAATGTGTACAGACTTTAGAGGGGCTCCTGCAGCCTAAGCGCTACCATAAATTAGTATAACCGTCGCGGCATGCAGCCCGATCCCATAATTGTCACTCATAATCAGGCTCTCGGCCTCACTCAGTCAGCAATCTCTCCAGTCTCTCTCGCGGGCTCATAATGGCATGAAAACTAGCCCGAAACAATGATATGATGTATCAATAAATAACAACTAAGACTAAGATATGATATGAAATGAATGAATATGACTGAGTAAAAAATATCAATAAAATCGGTAAGATAACAACAAGAAACGACCACTATGGGTCCCAACAGTACGAGTATAAAGCCTAAACATGATATTTAGCATGATTGATAGCTCAATTACTTTATCACGTGATGAAAATATAGATATCGATAAGATAAGATCACTATACAGTGCCATGGAACCAACCAGGTCACAATTCTCATGGTGCACGCAAGCACGCCCGTCACTTGGCATGTGCGTCACCTTAATACCAATCACATATCACATAATTTGGGGTCTCTAACCCTCAGAACCAAGTTTGAAAGTGTTACTTACCTCAATCCGATAAAAACTTTACTCCAAAATGCCTTTGCCTCTCAAATCGGTCTTCAAACGTCTCGAATCTAGTCACAATAAATTTTATTCAATCAATACAAATTATAAAAATTAATTCCATATGAAATTCTATATTTTCCAATAAAAATCCGAAATCGCACTTAAAAATCACACATGCTGGCCCACATCTCAAAACCCAACAAAACTTACGGAATATGAACGCCCATCCAACCACGAGTCCGATCATACCAATTTTACTAAAATCCAACATCAACTCGACCTCCAAATCCTCAATCTTATTTTCAAATCCCTAGGTCCATATTCCCGATTTACACCTCAAAAATACGTAATCTAGTCGTATTATTTGATGATAATTCAATATTATGGAGTAGAAATAATCACAAGTTGCTTACCTCAAGATTTCCCGTGAATTCTCGCTCAAATATCGCCTCAACCGTGTTGGAAATGCCCAAAAATGGCCAAAGCTCGCAACTCCTCTAATTTTATTTTATCTAGGGTTTTTCGCACCTACGACCAGCTTAGCCGCACCTGCGGCCTCACGGGTGCAAGAATTTCCCTCGCTCCTGCGGCTAACATCGCACCTGCGGCTAACATCGCACCTGCGGACAGAAGTCCTTTTCTATGGACTCGCTTCTACGACGAGTCAAAACTGCTCCCTTTCCGCTTCTGCGGTTGTTCAGCCGCATCTACTACCTCGCAGGTGCGGAAAAATCTTTGCACCTGCGCAACCTGCCCCTGCCTTTCACTCCTGGATGCTTCTACGGTGATCCTTGCGCACCTGCGATGTTGCACCGGTGCTCAAAGCTTTGCATGTACGGTTACACTAGAAGCAAAATTTCTAAATTTTCCTAAGTCCAACTTTCCAATCCGTTAACCATCCGAAACTCACCCGAGACCCTCGATACCTCAATCAAATATACCAACAAGTCCTAAAATATGATACAAACTTAGTCAAAACTTCAAATCACATCAAACAATGTTAAAACCATGAATCACATCCTAATTCAAGCTTAATGAAAACTAACGAATTCTAACTTCTATATTCGATGTCAAAACCTATCAAATCAAGTCCGATTGACCTCAAATTTTGCAAATAAGTCATAATATAAAAATCTATGAAAATTTTCAGAACTGGATTCCGACCCTAATATCAAAAAGTCAACTCCCCGATCAAACTTCCAACTTAAATTTCTTATTTTTGCCATTTCAAGCCTAATTTAGCTATGGACCTCAAAATAAATATTCGGAAACACTCCTAAACCCGAAATCCTCACACAGAGCTATTGGAATCAGTAAAAATCCATTTTGGGGTTCTCGTGCCCCTTTTTTTCTTGCAAAATCGGGTTTATGACATTTGGTATGGGACAACTTGTTCCTTTTAGGAGTTGGGTTTTTGCAATTTTGAAGAGTCGCCACCTAATGATTTAAGGTGCATTAGGACACCAATGGGTTTCGATTCTAAGTTTCATTTGAATAACGAGAGATAGGGTAAGGGCTTAAAATTATCCCAAGGGGAAGGTGTTAGGCACCCCTCAGGATACACTAGTGTGGTTTCCGGCCAGATAATTTATTGTGAATTTAACAAATAGACAAGTATGGGCTCGGATATTAGGGGATTTAAACGCATAAAAAGAAAGAACAATTAAAAGAAGAGTCTTAAAAAGGAATTTGTAAATAAAGGGAAAGGGGGGTCCTAGGTTTATATTTAATATGGATCACATCAATGTGATATCCGGTATGACACTCCTAAAAAGAGGGGATACACGTGGTATTAGTGCACCGGTCATCATATCCATATCTACCCTTCCCACCCTATTAAGGTATTAAAGCGCGGATTGGTCTCTATTACTATTGCATGCTATTACCCGTCCCATTCCTATCAGTTCCGGAGGAGTTTAGGACTACTATTCCTAAAGGGGAAGGATACTAGGCTGGTTGGTTTTAAAGGGTAAAAATTTAAAGTGACATATAAAACACATACTGCATGTTGTGGAAAGCATATAAACAGATAAAGGCCCATATACACCTTCTTAAACAAAAGAACATAACTAGCATGAGTTGCACATACTTTTTAGGTCTGATTAAATTACTAAAGACGAGAGGAGTTTGATTATTGAAGCAAATCTGTTTATTACATAACTCAGATAAGAAGTCCGAATCTGGCATGCTTGCTGGTTGTAGCAATTAACAAAGGCAGATTTAGTTTTTTTGTGGTTATTACTCTAAAGCTTGCCTAAGCGTTTAGATGAGATCTTATAGGCATGATATCTAATTGATTCAGAATGTGGCGAAAAAGTAATAACTCAAAATGAATTGTTTAAAATCCTATAGGCATGCTTTCTAAACCTCGTTAAAGAAGGGAATTAGATTATTTAAAACCGATTCATAATAGACTGATTTAAATTAGACCAACTCGGGATTCTATAGGCAATGGTATCTAATACAATTGATTTTAATCCCTATAGGCATGATATCTAACATTGAATGATTTCAACATCATGAACATGATACTTACTTATAGCCGTTTAGAACCTAAAACATGATATCTAAGTGGTATGCAGAATTTTAAATAAGTCCTATAGGCAGGTCATCTAGGTGTGAAATTGATCATGAAAGGAATTAAAAATAAATCCTACATACATGATGTCTAGATGCAGAATTGAACATGCAGGATTTAAAACCAGTCCTATAGACATGTTTTTTTCTAAATGCAAAATTAAATTGTTCAGAACATAAGTCCTATAGGCATGTTTTTCTAAATGCAGAATCGAATTGTTCAGAGCATAAGTCCTATAAGCATGTTTTTCTAAATGCAGAATCGAATTTTTCAGAACATAAGTCCTATAGGCATGTTCTCTACCCTTGAGCATACATAATCACCCAAACCTTTTCACTAGCCAGCCCCAAATGTTTATTACAAAAATCAGAAATAATGAATTACACTAGAAAAGTACGAAAAAAAATTACAACTAGAGGAAGCCTGATTCTTGACTTTCTCTCTGAGTTATGGAATAAACCACCTCAAAAATGCCATTGATCCAAAGCCTTTCTTAGACTTGAGTGTGTCGGAGTTCCCTTAGGGTATCAATGGCAGTGCTCACACCCAAGTTACATAACCAGAATAGGGATGAGTGCAGTGTGGAAATGTCAGCCCTTATGTGTCCAAGTTCAGAGTGAGCTCATGGGTCCCAAGGCAGGGCTCACATAAGGGGGGAGGGGGACATAACATAAGTCTAAGAAGATGGTGAAAGTGCAGAAATAGAGTTTCAAGAACTGAGGGAATATAGGAGAGGAAAGGATGATAGGGAGACAACCATTAGCATTTTACAAAGTTAACAATTTCATACAAAGGGGTCAGGGGATTGGGAGTCCATTGCAATGAGCCTATACACTTAGGTATGGGTTAGCATTGGGCATGCACAGCAATGGGAAGTGCTGACATGCCTGCAACCCAATCACAACATATGAGATAAACATGGACGTTATGATCCCAGGGAAATCAGGTTTGGGTCATGCACAATAATGTCCAATGTTGTCATGCCCCAAACCAACCACAAGTATTAAACACATTGGGGTAGGGATTTAGGATTCACAAGTCATGATATATTAATTCAGAACAGGAAAAAGAGGAAGTTACGTCATGCTTTAATAATGGTACTGGGTTAAATACAAATAGTAGACAAGCAAGGATGCAAGAAACAGTAAACAAGCATGTCGTTGTTGGTGCAGAAACTTAATTAGAACATACCAGTAAGAAGTGCAAATGCATAGAAAAATAAGCAAGTTTCCCATAGCCTAGCCTTGGCTTTCAGCCGGCTAGGTAAGGCAGCAATATAGTAGTAAAGAGAGAGAGAGAGAGAGAGAGAGAGAGAGAGAGAGAGAAAGAGAAAGATTTAGTGGAGTGTGTGTTTGAACTCAAGTGTTTTATGCCTTGTGTTCATGTCCTTGAAACAAAAGAAGCACAGGGTATTTATAATTTTTGAAAACGAGTAAGAGAGAGGTAATAAGCTATAAACATGGAAACAATCATGATTCAGAATCAATTATACAAGTGATTGCCTTTAATTAAAGGATCACTTGCTTAACAGGTAGTGACAGGTTCAAAATAAGGAAGGAAATCAATTTGTCAGCAGACTAACATTTTCCATAAAAGAAGTAGTGAAACATTAAGTAAGCAATCGAGTCTAGGTATAGAAATACTCTAATTTTGGAAAGGATTCAGTAAGGCAAAACAGGAAAAGAAATCAGTTAACCTTAACAGGCGAGTGAAATCATAATTTCACAAAGGAAAAGTTTGAAATCAGTCACAAGTTTGAAGATCAGTCAAAGAAGGAAACTCAACATATAAGTAAGGTGCATAAACACTATACATGCGAGGCCAAGCCTATTGGCAAGAGGAAATAACATACAATAGTAGCACAAAATTCAGTAGATAGCAATATTCGAAGCATGATAGTCTAGTAGGTCAAGTCACATTGAATCATAGAATATCAAAGGCATGCAAAGATCTCACAGTAGCAGGTGAGGAAAACCCCCTTTTAAAAATTAGGGTTTTGAGCATAATCGAGTTTTAGAGATGATAGAAAACCAGAGTCAGAAGAGTCACACAAAGGAATAAACGATTTTAAAATAAAGAACTTCAAATCGAGTCATGCACTTAAACGAATAGTCTTAGACTCAAAGCCATAGGATTTTCAACAACAGTTGAGTTTTAAAAGAGGATAAACAAACAAATCGGACAAAACTCAAGCAAACAAGCATTCGTCTAATAAACAGTCAAAAGAAATTAGGGCTTTTAACATGCAAACTCAGGTAGAAGAACGATATGAGCAAACATAGCAAAACATGTCAAAAATCAGAGAAAAGTTTTGAAATAACTTAACAAGAACCCTAATCGGAAAAGATAAGGGGTTTTGAAAGCAGAGTTTTAAAAAGAAACTTCGAGAAAAACGCTTAGAAGTCTAAAGCAAACATAGATCTGAAGCAGATCCAAGAGCAATCGAAAGAACCTTAGAGGTTAGGGTTTCAGAAGAACCCCAAGTGGCGAAAAAGGCCTTGAAAACCATCGATCTAAGCAGGAGAGTCAAAAGTATGACTCGAATAGCCATGGCTGGCCAGAGAAAGGTCAGAGACGACCGGAGAATAGTCATCAAGCAAAGACTGGACAAAACCCTTTTAGGATTTAGTCATGAGACCACAAGAACGAACACGTAGGGGCCATGAGAGGTTGATACAGGTCTCCGATGACCTTGGAAGGCCATGGATTAGAGCTGATTAGGGTGGCGGCGGCTACGATTTGATGTGGTTGTAGAGAGGATTTGGGAGAGGAGGGGTTTCAAAGGCGGCGGATTATGAAGAATGAAAAGGGTTTGGGGGGTCTTTGGGTTTAATTAGGAAAAGATTTCAAATTAGCTCTCATTTCCTTAACCTTCATTTTTTGGATTATCTTGTAATTTTCTCTTGATGTAGTGAGCTATGGTGGTATAGTCTACCATACTATTATCAAATGTTAGCCCACAGTTTTCATGAGGCCTTAAGGTTTTAATTCTAACCCCAGGACTTTTTCCATCTCCAAATATTACTTTTATCTACCATTAACTCTTTCCTGGTTGCCAGTTCTGGTATATCTTTGAAATTCATCCCCTAAACTAACTCTTTGAAGTCATTCAGACAATTCATTTTTCTTTTGCGCATCAATTGACTCTAATTATTCAGAGTCATACTCTTCAGAATCATGCACATATTCAGACTCACTCTCACACTCACTACAATCTATTCCAACTTCATTAATTCTAGATAAAAAAGATTCAATATTTTGGGATATATTTGGAACATCTACAACTACCTCACATTCATCTACATCAAATATATCAATTATACAGTATTCATCAGATACAAGAGACATTAACTTCCTAATATCATCATACTCTACTATTTTATAATAAGTTCCTTAAGGACTAGTTACTATCAATTATTGAACATATATAAAACCAAACTTATAAATAAACTTATCAACTATGTATTTAAAGAACAGTAAATCAGGAGCATACCCTTTCCAAAAATGAACTAGTTTCTTGCTATAGAGGAGATGTGCTTCCTTGATCCACTCACAATCATGATTGAATCTCAAGTCAATATTAACCATTTTAATAATCTAAAAATAATTAATTAAAAATATCAATATCTGGATAATATTAAAAAGAAGAAAGCAAATTAGGAAATAAAATAACTGAAAATAGGGACCACAAGAATAAACAAAACCAACAAGGGACCCCTCACATAGAAACATCATTAATTGAGAATAAATAAACCAACAAGGGACCTCCCCCTCCCCCAAACCAAAAAATATATACATTCTAACTGTTTTAGAACCAATAAACCAACAAGGGACCACATTAATGAATGGTGCATATTAAAAAATCTGAAAAGGAACCATATTTTCACGCACACACCCGACATAAATCAAAATGCTTGTTGACAAACAATATGCAGAAGGAAACAAAGAACCCATCTTCCAACTTATGAATTAACTGTATAACATAGAGGTACCCAAAACAATAAACAAAAACCGAAATGTATTAAACCCTAACCACCATTTGGGGACCATATGTTAAAAGCACATGCATACAAAATAAACACCTGAGTGACACAATAAACAACAAAATATATCAGGAATACACACACGCAAACACAAAAATTTTCATTTCAAAGAATATCCAAAAACCCTAAAGTCAACACATAGTGGTTTAAAAAGGATACGACTAACACAAAAACATTGAAATAAACAATAAATGTAAGAGAAAACGACATAACTACCCGAAGATTTTACCTAGAAAGCCTCGTGCATTACTAACAAGCCGACATTGTAGTGAGACAGAAGAGGGATTTGTTTTGGTTCAGACAGAATTTTAGGTGTTAATGGGATATGATTTGTGGTGCGTGTCTAATTAATTGAAGGATATTGGGTCGGGTAACGGGGCAGTTCAGGAAATATATGGGTTTATTTTATTTTGGGTGGGTTAGTCGTTTAGGAGGCGACACGTGGCTCGCAGTTTAAAATAAGAATATTTGTTCCTGGAACTATGATGGTAGGGACCCTAGAGGCCACATAGTGAAATGGAATTATTTCAAAGCTAAAAGGATATAAATTTCCCTTTTTCGGTGATTAAACGAGAATATTAGGAAAGATAGTTATAATAAGGTGAAAATATATAATTGTAACTGTTATAATAAGGTGAAAATATATGCTATTAATTAACATAGTTAAGCTCCCGTTTAGCGATAAATTTTAGCTATTTTTTTCTAATTTTTTAAAAATAGTTTTTGTTCATGAAATATGATCAGATTTTGATAAAAATTTGAATGTTTTTTCAGGTTCCCAAAAATTGATTTTGGGTAATTTTTTGGGGAAGCTTTCTTACACTCACAAAACTTCAATTTTCCCAAATAAAATGCATGAGCAAATACAACTTCAACTTCCATTTTTTTTTTCTATACAACTTTAAAAAAAATCAAGTTTCAACCAAATCTATGTCCAAATACTAGCTAAGTAAGAAAATTTTAAGTTCAGACAAATGTCATGCATATGTGTGAATTTAAGTATCGATATAAATAAGTTTTTTTTGGATACTTTTTCCTGTATCCGGTTCTTGCTTAGAGTTCCACTTTAGAGGGCAAAAGCTTCCTACAAAAATGTGACTCGATTTTCAGGACTCGGAATACCTCTAGCTAATGATGAATGAGTGCTTACTAAAATTACGGGTAGAAAAATGTACTCATTCCATTTCAATTTAGCTGATGTAATTTGACTTGGCACAAAGTTTAAAAAAAAAAAGACTTCTAAAATATGTGGTCCTAAAAGTTTAAGGGGCAAAAGCTTTATGTGACCACAGCATTTGTGTAGCTATAAAAACTTCTCATTAAAGGTAAAATGAGTAAAATAAAAAGTTTAAAGTTAAATTATTTTCAAATATAAAAATGTATCATTCTTTTTTGAATGGACTAATATAAAAAGTGTCATTTAAATTAAAAATGGAGGAAGTATCTTTATTTCATGAAAAAAGAAAAATACTGAGCTTTAAGTTCTCTAATGTTTAATTAAATGATCTTTGGAGATCTGTGAAAAAAGAAGATTCGTCTGTACTTACAATTGTTAAATCACATTCTCAATGGGTTATGTTATAACGTTAAAATTTTATACTTATTGAAATTTTAGTTATGTTTTATACGCATACACATACATAAATGTTCGTCAACATTATTGATTTTGATTGAATCCATTGTACAGAGGGGTTGCATTCACCCCTGCCTATCATAGCTCATAATCACGAGTTAAGGCCAGAACTTGCATAATTGCCATTATCCTGTGGGAAAAATAACTAACAAGAGCGACAACTACAACACTTGGTGTGATATCAAGTAAGCTTTCATTTACCAAGTATTAGAACAAAATGTGACAAGGCTAATATTTTTTGTTAGTTAAGATTCTTGTAATGTCCCCAATATTTCTCTAGTTTGATAATCGGGACTTAATGTTTACAAACTTGTAATTATTTGCCCTAATGTTCCAAGATTGAACAAACTTCCATTGAATGCCTTGATGAACGGAGCAAGCTTAGACAAGTGGTTCGTTATATTAGTCTAGGTATACGCAAGTTGTCTAGACACTGTAGCAATACTAATAAAAAGAAGAAAAAAAGGAGGATTACAAAAGCAATAAAGGATGTTATTTATGATGTCAGAGCAAGAAAAAGTTTTACGGGCAAAGATAAAGTAGCTATAGCTGCAGTGTTTTGGGGCAAAATCATCAATTCATCTGATAGCATCACTGGAAAGAACAATAACTAGGGGCGGTGCTAGCTCGTATACATGTTCGGCTGAACCAATAACTTTGTTTCAAATCATGTATTTGTCTTAAGAAATCTGTAGAATATATACAAATTATTAATTTAGAACACAATAACTTAAATGAACTAAAATTGCGAACTCATAAGCTTCAAAACGTAGCTCCGCTTCTGCAGATAACAATACACTCACTAGGATGCAACATGGAACTGCCAAAGAGACCAGCAATGGTAGATATGTTGAAATTACATGTACCTTTTGTGGGATATAACTTCCTATTACATATCAGAAAGGCCAAATACATACATCTTGATATCCTGTTTAGGCCATAAATAAGCATCTGTTTCCAACTTCTGCTTCATGTGTTTGCAATTTCTGTAAATCACAGGCCCATGTAAACAAAGGGCACCTTAATGATCACAACAGAGCACATCACAAGTAAATCTAAAATTTCTTGTTTTGCACAGAATATATCACTGTCCAAGCCTGCATATACATTATTTGATTCAATAACCAATGCACACAAAAAACATCCATTCCACTGTTTGATTCACTAAACCTTGTTGTGAAAATACTCAAACCTATAATCTTCTAACAAAGAAATTATAAGAGACAATCAAAATACCAACTTTGCATTTTAGCAATTTCTTGTTGAATCCTAAAACATTGTCGTCAAGATAGTTTTCTTGCGGAAACAAATTAACTTTTTAATGATGGCAGTGTCCGAACTTACTTGCATGCACCTCGACTATTTCACGGGATATATATGTTACCTCCCATCAGCACACAAGATAGTTTTCTTGCGGAAACAAATCAACTTTGTCTTATGATGGCAGTGACCGAACTTACTTGCGTGCACCTCGACTATTCCACATGATATATATGTTACCTTCTATCAGCACAAATACAGAATAACTCTACCCGATAGGAAGAAATCACCTTAGTTTAAAAAATCTAACTTTTAACTGAAAGCCTTGCATAGAAAGCTTCCCTTCAGCTACTCATGGAACTTCACTTTCAATAATTTACTATACTATTTAGCTCAACTATTTAAAATCCACATTAACACCAAGCTAAAGACATACAACATTACAACCGAAGTTTATTCCAAGTTCAATTGATTTACTATTCTATGTAACACTGACGATATACGATTACAAAACACATGACTACATGAAAAAACCCCAAACATGAAACCCTAAATCATTAATCGTAAGAAGTAAAAGACAAATTTACACTTCTTTACTTTCAAATTACCTTTTTTCCTATACAATTTTACTCCTGCTAACCACAGCTAGGGTTTTAACTTGCTGTTCGCTGTAACGGCGCTTGAGGTAACAGTCGAGGATCTCCATAACGCAAACGAACCGCTTCATCTCCTCTAATTGGCGGCTCAACTCGGCTTCTCGAGACCTGGCTCGCTCAAGTCGCGCCTCCGTCTCGGCTAACCGGTCTCGGAGGTTATTGATTACTACAGTATTCTCGTTCGCCGCCGGTGTAGTTCGGGTCCGGGTCCGGGTCGGGTTGGTTAAGGCGTCTTTTGACGGGAATTGTTGACTGCCGTAGCACATTTTTTTCCGAGGGAATTTTGGAGTAGTTGTGTTAATGCTAATGATTTGGAACCTGTTTTGGTAGAAGGGGAGGTGATTAAATGGGAATATTAGGAAAGGTGTAGAGAATCAACGGTGATTATCTCTTGCTTAATTTAGACCATCTGATCTTAGCAAACACTAAGGCCTCGTTTTTTTTTTTTTTTAAGATTAAGACCGTTTGAATTTGAATACACATCTCAATATAAAGATGTGTATTAAGATTAAGATATTTGAATCTGAATACACATTTGAATATATTAAGATGTGAATTCAGATCTGAATACTAAATAATTAAGATTGTTTGATTTTTAACATCTAAATAAATAAAATTTATCTTTATTTTTGAAAATTAATAAATATAAAATTCAAATGAAATACTAATCAATCTAATATTCTATCAATAAAATATATAATTTTTTAAAATATAATAGTTGTTGGTAGTGATGGCTAACGGATGAATGTCGACTAGAGGCGGTGGTTGGTGATAGTTTTGGTTGATGATGGTGGTTCATGCTAGTAGCTAGTAGTGATTGGTAGTGGTAGCGATTATGATTGAGGATAGTGGTGGTGGGTGGTGATAGTTAATAATGGCGGGTGGTGGTAGTAGTTGTGATTAAGGAAGGTAGTGGGTGAGTGATGGTAGATTATAATGATGGGTAGTGCCGGCTGTGGTTATTAATGATGATGAGGGTAGTTAGTTGTGGTAGTTGAGGTGGATGAGTGTTGATTGTGAGTGAGAATGATGGTGGTCGGAATGGTGGGGATGGTGGGTGGTGATGGTCGATAATGGTGGCGGCTATGATTGAGGATGATGGTGGCGTCGTGGTGGTGGTGGTGGTTGAGTATGATGGTGGTGATGGCATGATGGTAGTTGATAATGATAGGCGGTGGCGACAATTAATAATGAATATGCGATAGCATCTTAATGAAATTAAGTCTCTATTATAGATCTTAATCATACATACCTATTCAAACTCATTAAGTGATTGTGAATTAAAAAAAACGCACTTAATGATTAAGATACGAGTAATTAAGATTCAAACTTAAAAAAACAAAAGCACTTAATATTTGAGATCTGAATGATTAAGATTCAGACCTCCATTAAGTGCAAGTAAATGAGGCCTAAGTTTAGCCCAAATATATCAATTATTTAACTGATATAATAAGGTGAAAATATATACTAACATAATTAAGTTCCCGTTTGGCCATAGATTATAGCTATTTTTTTTATAAAAAAAAAATTGAAAACATTGTTTGTTGATGAAATATGATCAAATTTAAGTTCCCAAAAATTGGTTTCGGACAATTTTTGAAGAAAAAAAATCTTCCACTCACAAACCTTTAATTTTTTTCAAATTAAATGCATGTCCAAACACAACTTCAACTTCCAAAAAATTATTTATTACACAACTTTAACAATTTTTTTATCAAGTTTCAACCAAATCTATGTCCAAGCACTAGCTAAGTAAGAAAATTTTATGTTCAAACACATGTCATGCATCTATTTGATTTTAAGCATCGGTACAAATAAGTTTTTTTTGGATATCTTTAGCGGTATCCGTGCTCGCTTTGGGATCTGACTAACTCCGATTCATGTCAAAGAGTTCCACTTTAGAGGGCAAAAGTTTCCTACACAAATGTGACTCGATTCTATTTTTCATTTTTTTCGATCTTGTACCTTAGTACACTGAACACCAACCCAATCTCGACCAAAAAAAAAAAGGAAAAGCAAGGTGAAGGCTTTCCTTTCATTACTCTTTCCACGACAAAGTCAGCATCTTAGCCAAAAGAGCAAGGATTTCTTCCTCTGCACCTGCTGCTATTGATGTGTCTACTCCAGACAAGTCAAAAGTTGTTGATAAACCGGCGGCTGCTTCAAAGCTTCAGATGCCAACTAGTCGGTCGCGCTCTTACCTTCTCTCTTCTCTATGAGTATGCTTACAAAGCACCACCAATCCCTTTGAACAAGATTCGAGCAAGCTTGGATCAGTTGTGCTTGAGGGTGATTAGAGGAAATCAAATGAATCATAACATTCTCAGACTCGGAATACCTCTAATTAATGATGGATGAGTGCTTACTAAAATTACGGGTAGAAAAATATATTTCATGAGAAAAGAAAAAAATTATTTTTATATATTTCACGAGAAAAGAAAAATATGTCTTTATATATTTCATGAGAAAAGAAAGATACTGAGCTTTAAATTCTCTAATGTTTAATCAAATGATCTTTAGCACTGTTTTAAAAGGCTTTTCTAGGACTCGCCTTCGGGCTCGCCCCGGGGCGGGGCACTATCAAAACGCCTTGAGACTCATGTGTGGGGCTTAGTTCTCTGAGGCTTACGCTCCCAAGCGCCCGACGGTGCGCCCTAAACACGCCTAACGCTCAACGCTCGGGACTCGCCCAACAGTTCCTATATAAATCATGTGTTGAATTCACTAATTTGTATTGTTAACTCTCAAAATTATTTAACAAATAAATGATTAAAGTTATTCTTATCTATAGAAATATGAAAATTGTGAATAACTCAAATCACAAAACATATTATTGCATACATATTTACTAATTGAGAACATCGTAAGGGTGAATATTTCTTCTAAAAATAGATAACCAAAATTTGTATCTTTACGTGATAGATCTTCATGTCTTAAATCTGTGTTTCTCAAAATTATCATACATTTTTTATTTTACTATTTAAAAATAATTTTATATTATTCATGAAGGAGTAATATTTTAAATTACGGTATTGAAAAATTTATTGTGTATTTACTTTTAAAGAGGTAATATATGCAGTTTGATAATACTTTTTAAGAAATTATAATTTTTAATTGATTGAAAGTTAATAGGTTGGAGTTAATTTATATTTCATAGTAACTTTAACAGTAGTATTATTTATATTTTATGCTTGTAAAATATGCTAAATATTTTATTTTATATGAGTTTTTTAATTTTTTTTAGTTTTTTTGAACTTTTAATGCATCTTTTATATTTTATTGTGTTATAATACTATATTATTAATTCATAAATTTAAAAAATTAAAGATCCGTGGGGCTTACGCCCCAGGTCTCGAGGCTTTCGCCTCGCCCCGTATTAAGTAAAACGCCCCGCCTTACACCCTCGCCTTTTAAAACACTGATCTTTAGAGATATGGGGGGGGGGGGGGTGAGATTTGTCTGTACTTACAATTGTTAAATCATGTTCTCAATAGGTTATGTTTTGAATCCATTGTTGTATATATAAATTAGAAACAAGCCTAAACAAATTTAAAACGTTAAGATAATCTAGATTAATCTAGCCCCCAAGACTTTGGCCTAGTTGTAAAACCCAACTTGTGACTGTGGATTAAACGCTGTCATGAATTCGAACTTTATGTTAGCGGATAGAGTTATTCGGTATTTATTTTAGGGGGTGGTAACAGATACCTTGTGAAATTAATCGAGGAGTATGTATATGTTAATTGTTAAAAAAGCATAATAGATGAATATGTTAGTGATTAGGAAGGTGAAATCAGTCTTTAATATACATCAAATTAATTGCTAATCTGAATAAGAAGCTAAAATGAATAGGAAACTTGCACCTTAATCAAGAATTTAAGATAGTTTTTCAACTAGACTAGATTGACATTGTTTTTACTTCATAGCATTCTAATTAATTACAGCTTTTTAACGTCTTGGTCCTATAATTATTGTTTGTTTTACTGTCATGCTAAAACACTATATTTATTTACAAAGAAATACTAGAAAACAATCAAGAATAGTTCCTGAGTATTATTGATGTATTCTCTGCTTGAATTGAAATGACACACTCCTCATCAGCTCTAAAGTTTAATATTTGGTCAAATAGTATGTCTCGTATTGTTGTTATCCCATCTCCAAGGGAAGTAACAACAACACAACATTGATCCCATATTTGCCCATTGATTCAGCTCCTTGAAACTCGTGGACGGAGCTGTTGTTGCTGCCATTTTCCGGCGCCGGTGAGTGATTGAGCGCCAAGTTTACAAAGCAATGCTCTTGCGATTGTGGAACAAATCGAACCCTAAAAGCACGCAGAAGCAATGGAATTATTACAATTTTGATTGGTTTACCCGAACCCCCTTTGCCAAAATATTATACCATACATATAAGGTAAAATCTGATTTTTACCTCTATATATTATATTTTGAATCTCCTTGACACAGCCCAAAAATATAACTTGGTGATTAAGAGGGTTCAAAATCTAAAGCCTTTGTAAGATCATTGGTTCAAGTCCCACTAATTACAATTTTTTTAAACTTTTTTTGTTTTTAACCCCTCTACTAAAATCTTGCCTTCGCTACTTTTTGAAGGGCGACAGCACATTGGCAATGGGACTTGGGGAAGGGATGACATGAAAAGAAAAATTAGTGAAAAAAGAAGAGAAAATGAGTGAAAAAGAAAAGAAAAAGGAGGGAAAAAAAGTAAAATTAAGTGGTGCGACGTAGCAAAATTATAGGGAGAGTGCAAAACACTTATGCAACTGGTGATCTATGTCGAGGAGGTATTAATTTTATTTTGAACAGGAATAGGAGGGTAAAAATCACCCGTTTAGTTTAAGCGTTCAAATATATTTTATGGACAAATTTAAGGCGGTCTTTATGTATTTTTCCTTTAATTAATTTAATTTACCTATTGACCTATTGTATTTACCATCAATTGATATGGTGAATAGAAAGAATCTTTACACCCTTATCTAGAGATTTAGGTAGGAAATAATATATTTATTTTTGATTAAAAAAAAAACCTTTTTTGAGCTATAGGAATCTCAAGCAGTACGTTATAAAATGTCAATGGTTATAATATTCAAAACCTACCGTATTTCTGATGAATCGTTAATAGTTTCCAACTTTTCCCCTCTTTGTGATTCAACTTTTTAAATGATGATTAAATTATTTTTTTTGTAGAAATTAAGCCGTAATGTTGACTTTTAGAAGCTGGAATATTTGGAGAAGGGAAAAAAACGAAGGCCAAAGAACTTTGGTTATTGTCGTCGAAAATGTTGGCAAGGGGAAAAACTGATGAAGTTGTCGTGGAAAATGTTGGTTAGGAACTTAGGGGGAAAAATGATGAAGTTGATCATGGAATATTAGGAGATTGCGTATCAGATCGAGGCGGAGCTAGCTTATTAGATACGGGTTCGGTCAAATTCAGTCATTTTTGTTTAAATTTTATATTTGTACTAGAAAATTTATTAAATATGTATAATTATCTAATTGTAAATCCAATAACTAAGATTGATTGTGAACTATGCAATATATTCAAAACACATAACTTCAAATTTTAACTCCGCCTCTAATATTAGAAAACAGAAAAAAAAAGAAAAGTAATCAAAAGGTATATATATTTGACAAGTTTGTCCAAAGTTTTATGCCTCTCTTTTTGACTGTCTTGTATTCGTTTTTTTTTTTTTTTGAGTACTAATAGGATTTTATATATTAACTCCAAAAAAGAGTTTAATATATTACAATCCGTAGGGTCACTTGTGGTGACATTGGAGTTAGGTATCCCCATAGACAAATCGCGATTATCACATACAATATTTTGATTTCCTAGAGTTCTAAACATAGTGCAAACTGAAGTAGGTAGTTGTTTAGAAAAGTTGCATTCCCCTCGATCTCATGTCCGTAGTTAATTGTTGTATCACAAAAAAAGATGGTTCAGCAAACAGTTTTGTTCTTCCGGATTGTTTTCTTGATTTTTGGCATCTTTTCAATTATTGTATTTCCTTGTCTGAAATTATATCGTAGTAAAAGGCCCTTCTCCTAGCACATTAATGACCTGCAAAAGTAAATAAGATTAGCAAGAACAGCGTGCCCATTATTTAGTGCGTTTATTACCTCCATCGAGTCAGTTTCCACTTCTAATGGGAATAGATCAAACCTTGCCGCCAGTTGCAGCCCCTCTTGGATTGCCTGCAGTTGTACTAGCTAGTTGATACGACGGACTTGGATTTAGTTTAATTATTTTATTTTATTTCAAAAATTAAAAGTTACCGTGTAGAATTAGTTATTTACTTGGATTAATACATTTCCACGAGCCAACCAAGAAAGCAAGAAGTAACTTCCACAAAGTGTGTGCATCTTCCAAGATGGTTCAAAGAAATTACTCCAATGACTCAAATTCATGTCTTTTTCTACTTGATTGACGTGACATTTGTCCTCTATTCAAATTACACACACACAAAAAGGACCTCTCTCTATATATAAACATTACACACACACACACTACACAACAAGAACCTCACTTTAGTCTTCAAATTAAAATCTCTTCCTCTCTTCTATTTTATTATGTATACATCAATGAGAATCGATCATTATGGAAATACTAAAAGAAGAAGAGCCCCTCCTCCTCCTATAACAAATTCTACACCATTTATATTAATTTGTGTTCAAACCCTCTTAATCCTATTCAACACATTTGGAATAATCTACAGAGCTTATAGTAATAGCCAATACTCTTTCTTAGCTTTCATTTTCTTTGTATATTTCAGTTATTTCTTGGCTAATTACTTGTCCTCTATATATCAAAGCCAGAAAAATTCATGGGAGAAGAAATTATTGGGACTTGGTATATGGTTCTTGATTTCAGCCATTATATTTGGGTTTATTTATCAGTTTTATCCACTTTTTGGATTTTGGGTTGGTCTTCCTATTTATATTATAGCCATAACTAGCAGTGGAGTTTTGTTTTATGACTATGTTATTTGTGATAATGATAAAGATGATGGTAAATGGAGGTGCTTTAGTGGGGATGATAGAAAGAGGAGTTATTATGCAGAAAAATGGGAAGTCATTTGGGAAAAAGTTTGAGTTGTTACTAGAAAATTACAAGAATGTTTGTCTGTAATCAGAATCCCAATGTTATGTATGAGACATTATAATTTCCAATAAATACGAGAAAGGCAATTATAAGTCAGTAGACATCTCTATAACAGTATCCATATATAATAACAATTCACTATAAAAGTCAAGTTTTTTCGGAACCAATTTTTATATTATGTTATAATATATATTCTCTATAACAACACTTCGCTATAACATCCAAAAATATTCGGAACAAACGAGGCTATTATAGAGAAGTTTGACTGTATGTGCAGAGTAACAACTTATTCAAAATATTTATTTACATCAGCTCAATAAATATATGATATGTATTTTTATACTTTTGTCACTAACAATAATTAATTAGAGTAATATACACCTGAATTGATGATTTAACTATGGTAAATTAGTATTATTTTACGTAAATATCAAATGTCAATAAATTTGTTATGAATAACCTTTAAAAATGCGAAAAGCTATCTTCTTAATTAAAATGTGAAATTACCTCATGGAAATTTAGCTCATTTCCATGAGCCCACCACGAAAGCAACGAGTAGGTTCAAGTTTCAACTATATACGTGAGGCATCTTCCAAGAAAATTCCCCCCAATGACTTTAACATATGGACTTGAGTACTCCTTTCAAGTCCTTTTCAAGACTCGAAAGTTGTTCCTTTATTTATTCACTCCATATATAATAAAGATATGTTACAGGCAATCCATATATACTAGAAGAAAACCCACCTTTAGCCCAAAAAACATAGCTCAGTGATCAAGGGGTAATATCCACCCTGATTCTCCAATGAGCGAATGAAGGTGTATACGGTTAAAATCGAGCTTATCCGATTTTACTATTCGATCAAAATCAGAGAGTTGAATCGATGGTTAGCCTCGTAGTGGAGCAGATCAAAGTGACAAAGACAAGGTATCAAGTTCGAGAATTGAAGTACCTGCCGAAATCGAGGCCGGCAACGATCGAGACCAAAAGGGGCATACTCCGAGCAAAACACAATAATAGGAAAGCGAGACATTCGTGACTGGTTGAAGATCATGGCGGGAATCTCAGAATGGATCGAATCAAAGGCAGTTGTTTAGGCTAATCATATGATTTATTTCCATAATTAGAATTGCACCATAGATAGGATTCCTCTACTATATAAAAAGGGTCCTAATCATTTTGTAAGCATACCACACTCTGAGATATCAAAGCAATATAACGCCTTTTCTATAGTTCATATTCTTGTTCATCAGCTTGTTATATTTAAACTATTCTTGCACAATTTAGTTCGAGGGGATTCAAGCTCGAGGGCTGAATTCTGTTCAAACACTGATTTGCTTTATAATATTGTTAATTTCTATTACTGCTCTTTGCATTTATCAATTGGTATTACGTGAAATCACATATTCTTAAAACCACATTATAAGTTTAATTGTTATTGATCACGCTCAACTATGCCTTATAAAAAGGACAATGCGGACGTTGCAAATATAACCTGAGTATTCCGCCCAGAGTCGAATCCACAGAGAATTAACCTATCAATCACAATCTTTAGAACTACTAAACTCTTGAGAACCAACTTCCCCAGACGTTTTAATCACCGTTGATGGTTTCTTTACTAACTAAAATTGCAAGTAAATAACAAGCTGTAAACTAAAATGCTAAGGTTGTAAACAATAATGAGAAAATGCTAAGGTAATGACTTCCTCTATTGATGGAATCCCTTCTGTTTATGCTTCATACTAATTGACCAACACACCTCTATCAATCATGAACGCTCATCCTACCACAAATCTCTCCCGAGTAATCACAGTAATATACTCAATGCACTCTCCCGAGATACACTAGCTAGCTTTAATTAACACAGTTCACTTCAGATTGCACTCAAGGCTTCGTTATCCCTAATCCCGCCTTTAAACCCGCAGTTATAGATCCCTCTTATACTTTGGGAGTAATGTTGTTCAACAATAACCTAAATATGCACTCTCTCCCGAGTTATGCACACTAAATAGGCACAGCTAATTGAGGATCATGTCAATTAACTACAACAAGAACATAGTTGAACAAATAAAGATTGAAACTAGCAATTTGTATTCACATAAACAAGAAGTTCATTCCCCAATAGGTTCCATCAAAACCTTAGACAAAGGATTTAACTATTCATAACTATGGGTAAACAAACTAAGATAAGATTCATCATAAACTAGCAATAAAAATCAAAGAAAAGAAGAAAGATGTTTTGGGTGATCTCTCACAATTGTTTTTCTTGCCAAAATACTCTAAAATTCAATACATGCCTCTCTTGGGCGGAGTCTAGTGTTTAAAATAGGGTTTTGGGCTAAAAATCCCTTGTTTTGCACTTTAGTCCCTGAACTTTCTCGCGCCTGCCGCGGTTCTTCCACCGCGACCAAACAGCTCCTCTGAATCTCCTTCTGTCCGCGAGCAATCTTCACCGCGGTTCTGCCGCGGTCGCGGTGGAAATGCAGCAGAATCATTTCTCTGATTCTTCAGCTTGTTTTTGCGTGGTTCACTTGGGATATTTCACGGATGACCTCTCTTTCTTCAATTTTTGACTCCAAAAGTACTCCCTAACCTTCCCTAGTCATATATAACCTGCAAGTCATGAAAAAACACTAATAAGAGCATTTTGTTATCACTTTTATTATCAAAACTATGCAAGAAGGCGGTTATTTAGAGCTTGAATCTAGTTAAATTCACCTATTATCAGTTATCCAATTTTAAGGGTAAACAAAAGGGGAAACACGGATCCAGGAGATTGTGGTCGAGGTCAAAGACTCTTCATATCGTGACCCGGAAGAGTAAACGGTATCTCCGACATCGGACATGGCAAAGTGATATGCTCGAGCCGAGTGTAAGTTCTAGATCTCGGGAGACATGGTTAACGATTATGCATGATGGATAAAGGGTCATGATACCCGCCCTCAACCGGATATCACAATGCGAATCTCACTCGATGTCGATTATCAATCAACAATTATCGAGAAAAGAAGATTTTTACATTTTTTAGACTTATAATAGGACTGAAACTCTCCTACCATGTGAAGGAGAAGTTTTTCTTTTATCTCACACATTGTAACACGCATTCCAAGGCAATAAAAGTTTATTTTTGTTCTCTAAGCTAATGTTGCCAGCTTATTTACTAGTTTTGTTCTTTATTCACGATTGGGCCTAAATCGATGGCACAATCGAGGACGAGCTCATTTTCAATCCAAGATCGGTCTTGTCCTTAACATTGCGAGTGATTTGGTTGTTTGTTTCATCTTTAATTCATTATCTATTATTTTAACAATAGTAGATAAATCACAAAATACAGTGATATTCGGTTGTATTAAAAAATTACAGACTTTCGGAATACATAAATACATGCGAAAAAATAATGTATTTTTGAAAGGGTATTAAAAAATCAATTATTGTTCCTTCTCTTACATTATTTTCTTTATACAATTGATAGTAATACTTACCATTTTTATCATTTGCTAATTGACGTAATTCTGTAACTCTAATACTTTGCCATGTTGAATTATATGCCCACATCACAAATGAAAGTTGAGCTTATGACCAAAATACCATTTGGTAAAATTGTTATATTTATTTGAGCCACCAAATGATAGAGGTCCAATTGGTGGATGAAATTGAAACATGGAACAGTCAAGTGTCTAATCAACATTATTGTAGGCCTACTTTGAAATTTTCAGTTTTTCACATGTTTCTTTCCCAATTTGTTTTCCTGAATAATTGCTATCCTATAATATTTTGTAGCAAATATAAATTGGTAATTTGGAATACTCTTTTACCGATATATTTTTATATCTTCGACAAATCACTAATAGCTAGTTTGGCCAAAAATACTTTTTTCAAAGTTAAAGGCCGAGCTTTTCGAAGAAAAAAATTACTTTTGCGAAGATACACTTAAATAGCACTTTTTTAAAATTACCTTAAAATATAATTTTAAGGTAAATTGGAACTTCAAAATGAAAACTGAGGATACAATTGTAAAAAGGCGAAATACATAAACAATCCCTCCAAGTTGTCCACAACAGTCATTTAAACACCTTAACTTGTTATGTGACCGGATAGACACCTCTGCATGGTATAAGTATATTCTTTTAAACCCCTTACGCTGACATAACAAATTTTGTGTGTTACACTTACATCTAAGCGCGTGAAATCTTTAAAATTAGGCTTATCTTTTTTTTTCTTCATAAAATCAATGTGGACCCCACTATTACACCACCCCATCTGGACGGGGAGGCTATTGCCGACGATGGAGGGTGTCGGAGAGAGAGAAGATCTCGGCGAGGCTTCAATTCCAACGAGCTCAATACTCAACCAAAATACACCAAACTTCACAATTAAGTTGACAGTGATGTTAAGAGCAAACCTCAATATTTATTAGACAAAAACATCGACAAATTGAGGGTTTCAAAATTCGATTCCTGTCACACCTCCTTTTTCACCTGCGCCACCGCAAAGGGGCGTAAAGGGAGTTTTTCCAATTAAAGGACAATCGAAACGGAATTTATTATTTAATTCAGAGTCGCCACTTGGGAGATTTATAGTGTCCCAAGTCACCGGTTGAATCCCGAATCGAGGAAAAGATTGACTCTGTATTACAGTCCGCGAACCAGATATCCGAGTAAGGAATTCTGTTAACCCGGGAGAAGGTGTTAGGCATTCCCGAGTTCCGTGGTTCTAGCACGGTCGCTCAACTGTCATATTCGGTTTGTTTATCTGGTTTTAATACCTGTTGAACTTATGTGCAAATTTTAACTGTTTACCGCTTTTATTATTATTATTATTATTATTTTAACGAAAATTGCAACGTCGTGAAAATACACCTCGAACCACGTCACATCAATGAACCCGTGGTTATTGACACATTTCAACTCTGTTGAGGTTTGGATTTGGGTCACATAAATGTGCACCCGAGTTTAAGAAAGTAAATTATTAAAGGCGCGCCTAAAGCGACTAGCGTATCATTATTTTGGGTAAGGCCGTGAAATTTTGATAAACGGCTCATCCCGAAGTCTAAGTAATTTTACCAACACGTATAGAGGGCCCCGCAGCTTGTGTATTTTCGTTTGTCGAGGCTCCTCTCATTCCGTATTTTTAAAAGAAATTTGCAACATCGTGGAAATGCATCTCGAACCATGTCACAATCAATGTACCCGTGATTAGCGGCACATTTCGACTTCGTTGAGATTTGGATTTGGGTCACATAAATGTGCACCCGGGTTTAAGAAGGTAATGTTATTTAAAGTACGCGCCTAAAGAGACTAACGCGGGGTTATTTTGGGAAATGGACATGAAGTTCGCTAAACGGCCGATCCCAAGTTCTAAGTAATTAATACATACATTTGTGAGGGCCCCGCAATCTATGCATTTTACTAGGCGAGGCTCATCTCGTTTATTTTTAAAAAGGTCAATCCTAAAGTTACTACATTTTTTCTATTAAGTTCGTCTCTAAAATAAAAGAGAAGAAGTCCTAATTAGTTACTTGTTTATAAAAGCGGGCTTCGAGTTCAAGTTCGAGTCCAAACAAAAGGACGGACCTTTTAGTTTGAACTTGCTACCTAACTCAAAGTGCCAACCTTATATTGTGTTAACTATATACTGAAACCTTTAAATCAGGCCCAAATTAAATGGGCCAACTAATTCTACATGTGAACGAACAACAGGTGGGCCTTGAGGCAAGCCCAAAACCGAATGGGGCGTGCCAAGATGCGTAGGAGAGATCGAGGGATCGAGCCCCTGAAGTCAACCATTTACTTATCCACATGTCATTAGGTAAGCATCCTGATTTTATAGTAAAAGCAGTACGTCGTTCTACTTGGAACAACTTGAACAAAATAACCACAACACTCTTTATGGGCCAATTTTAACATGCCATGATGTAGCAAAATAAACAGTCCTATTTTAGTACAAAACACATGACGACCATTACTAAAGGTTTATTGCAATGTGAATCGCTTTCGAATGACTTCACGAAACAAATTACCAAAACTGAAATTAATCTAACTATCCTATTAACCTAACATAAAACTAAATACAACCACTGCTCGAGATCACAGGCTTATATACATTAAAGACATATCGAGTGATAATCTAGCTAATAAAGAAACAGTTTCAGTTTATTTATACAGTCATGTCAAATAGAACTAACAGCTGCATTTCCATTTCATCTCAACTTCAACTTCAAATTCGAGCTTACATCAACACATGTTTTTTAGAATGTGTACCTGGAAATGGAATACAATGGAGAAGAAGAAGGAGTGATCAACACAACAGATAGCACAACACAACAACAACAGTAACAGATATCCAGCAGCAACTCAGGAAAACCAGTTAAAAATTCCCCAGCTTTACCAAACAGCAACACAAACAAATCAACACAGCAATAACAACACCAAAAATAAACCTAACTTGAAACCAACTTCAAACCAACTTCAAACCAAAAGAGTAGCAGGAAGTAGTCTAAGAGTCAAATTTAACTAAACAACACACTAGTTTCAACTTCAGAAAGGAAACCAAACAGCGACAACAAACCCAGCTTACTCAAAATCAAATCAGCAACAACTCTGTAGCCCAATGGCACAGTAACAAACTCCATGAATGCCTAACCTTTTTTCCTTTTAAACTGATTCTCCTAAGCTAAAGAAGAAACAAGAACTGACTTAACATCTATCCTAGACTGATTTTAGGACCCTTTTCCATTGATTTTCAAACGTGTGACTTCTTGAAAGAGTGGTGTTTTCAAAAGCCAACCCTTTTTAAACTCTCGAACAGTGATCTTTTTTCAGATTCCAAAGCCCCCTTAAGATTTCCAGAATATTTTTTTTCTAAGGTCTCCCCAAAAGAAAAGCCAGACCAGACTAAAAGGGTCCTCCCCCAATTCTGTCCAGACCCCTATTTATACCCAAACTTTTTTAAACCTCTAGCACTTAGGAGCATTCAGCTAATTAAGAGAGTGTTTCTGCCCATGATATTCCCTGACAACCACTACTACATGTTTTTCTTTTTTTTAATCCAAGGTTATGGGTGACTTAACTTATTTAATCAACTTCCCATGCCATTAAGCCTTGTTCCCCACTATTACTAAACAATTCATTAGTTTATTGGTACTTTAATACCCTACTGACAGCCATTCAAACTAAAGCATTTTTCAAGTTTTGACACCCCAAATTGCCTCTGTGATGCCCTGAATAACTATTCTACCTCAAACCCCTGCGACCACATCAGCTATAACCAATTCCTAAATAAGAAACCTAATCACTGATTAACCTAAACTAATCCTTAATTAATGACTGAAAACAAATGAACTGACTCTAAACCAATAAACACATCAACTATAACCAATTCACAACTAAATTCAAACAATGACTCAATCAAAATTTAAGCAGTATGAATCAAATTATTATCAGGTTATTCTAACATTCAAGACTGTAAAACTAATCGGCGACATATATCGAATCGACTACACTAATTACAACACATACAATCAATAGCAAATAATCAGAATCGAACAGGCACAGAGGTGATTCGAGTCATATTGATAGAAACGGGATTTATTATTTAATTCAGAGTCGCCACTTGGGAGATTTATGGTGTCCCAAGTCACCGGTTGAATCCCGAATCGAGGAAAATATTGACTCTATATTACAGTTCGCGAACCAGAAATCCGAGTAAGGAATTCTGTTAACCCGGGAGAAGGTGTTAGGCATTCCTGAGTTCCGTGGTTCTAGCACGGTCGCTCAATCGTCATATTCGGCTTGTTTATCTGGTTTTAATACCTATTGAACCTATGTGCAAATTTTAACTGTTTACCGCTTTTATTATTATTATTTTTAACGAGAATTGCAACGTCGTGAAAATACACCTCGAACCACATCACATCAATGCACCCGTGGTTATTGACACATTTCAACTCTGTTGAGGTTTGGATTTGGGTCACATAAATATGCACCCGAGTTTAAGAAAGTAAATTATTAAAGGCGCGCCTAAAGCGACTAGCGTATCATTATTTTGGGTAAGGCCGTGAAATTTTGATAAACGGCCCATCCCGAAGTCTAAATAATTCTACCAACACGTATAGAGGGCCCCGCAACTTGTGTATTTTCGTTTGTCGAGGCTCATCTCATTCCGTATTTTTAAAAGGAATTTGCAACGTTGTGGAAATGCATCTCGAACCATGTCACAATCAATATACCCGTGATTAGCGATACATTTCGACTTCGTTGAGATTTGGATTTGGGTCACATAAATGTGCACCCGGGTTTAAGAAGGTAATGTTATTTAAAGTACGCGCCTAAAGAGACTAACGCGGGGTTATTTTTGGAAATGGTCGTGAAGTTCGCTAAGCGGCCGATCCCGAGTTCTAAGTAATTAATACATACATTTGTGAGGGCCCCGCAATCTATGCGTTTTACTAGGCTCATCTCATCTCATTTTTTTAAAAAGGCCAATCCTAAAGTGACTACATTTTTTCTATTAAGTTCGTTTCTAAAATAAAAAAGAAGAAGTCCTAATTAGTTACATGTTTATAAAAGCGGGCTTCGAGTTCAAGTTCTAGTCCAAACAAAAGGACGAACCTTTTAGTTTGAACCTGCTACCTAACTCAAAGCCCCAAACTTATATTATGTTAACTATATACTGAAACCTTTAAATCAGGCCCAAATTAAATGGGCCAACTAATTCTACATGTGAACGAACAACAGGTGGGCCTTGAGGCAAGCCCAAAACCGAATGGGGCGTGCCAAGATGCGTAGGAGAGATCGAGGGATCGAGCCCCTGAAGTCAAGCATTTACTTATCCACATGTCATTAGGTAAGCATCCTGATTTTATAGTAAAAGCAGTACGTCGTTCTACTTGGAACAACTTGAACAAAATAACCACAACACTCTTTATGGGCCAATTTTAACATGCCATGATGTAGCAAAATAAACAGTCCTATTTTAGTACAAAACACATGACGACCATTACTAAAGGTTTATTGCAATGTGAATCGCTTTCGAATGACTTCACGAAACAAATTACCAAAACTGAAATTAATCTAACTATCCTATTAAACATAAAACTAAATACAACCACTGCTCGAGATCACAGGCTTATATACATTAAAGACATATCGAGTGATAATCTAGCTAATAAAGAAACAGTTTCAGTTTATTTATACAGTCATGTCAAATAGAACTAACAGCTGCATTTCCATTTCATCTCAACTTCAACTTCAAATTCGAGCTTACATCAACACATGTTTTTTAGAATGTGTACCTGGAAATGGAATACAATGGAGAAGAAGAAGGAGTGATCAACACAACAGATAGCACAACACAACAACAACAGTAACAGATATCCAGCAGCAACTCAGGAAAACCAGTTAAAAATTCCCCAGCTTTACCAAACAGCAACACAAACAAATCAACACAGCAATAACAACACCAAAAATAAACCTAACTTGAAACCAACTTCAAACCAACTTCAAACCAAAAGAGTAGCAGGAAGTAGTCTAAGAGTCAACTTTAACTAGACAACACACTAGTTTCAACTTCAGAAAGGAAACCAAACAGCGACAACAAACCCAGCTTACTCAAAATCAAATCAGCAACAACTCTGTAGCCCAATGGCACAGTAACAAACTCCATGAATGCCTAACCTTTTTTCCTTTTAAACTGATTCTCCTAAGCTAAAGAAGAAACAAGAACTGACTTAACATCTATCCTAGACTGATTTTAGGACCCTTTTCCATTGATTTTCAAACGTGTGACTTCTTGAAAGAGTGGTGTTTTCAAAAGCCAACCCTTTTTAAACTCTCGAACGGTGATCTTTTTTCAGATTCCAAAGCCCCCTTAAGATTTCCAGAATATTTTTTTTCTAAGGTCTCCCCAAAAGAAAAGCCAGACCAGACTAAAAGGGTCCTCCCCCAATTCTGTCCAGACCCCTATTTATACCCAAACTTTTTTAAACCTCTAGCACTTAGGAGCATTCAACTAATTAAGAGAGTGTTTCTGCCCATGATATTCCCTGACAACCACTACTACATGTTTTTCTTTTTTTTAATCCAAGGTTATGGGTGACTTAACTTATTTAATCAACTTCCCATGCCATTAAGCCTTGTTCCCCACTATTACTAAACAATTCATTAGTTTATTGGTACTTTAATACCCTACTGACAGCCATTCAAACTAAAGCATTTTTCAAGTTTTGACACCCCAAATTGCCTCTGTGATGCCCTGAATAACTATTCTACCTCAAACCCCTGCGACCACATCAGCTATAACCAATTCCTAAATAAGAAACCTAATCACTGATTAACCTAAACTAATCCTTAATTAATGACTGAAAACAAATGAACTGACTCTAAACAAATAAACACATCAACTATAACCAATTCACAACTAAATTCAAACAATGACTCAATCAAAATTTAAGCAGTATGAATCAAATTATTATCAGGTTATTCTAACATTCAAGACTGTAAAACTAATCGGCGACATATATCGAATCGACTACACTAATTACAACACATACAATCAATAGCAAATAATCAGAATCGAACAGGCACAGAGGTGATTCGAGTCATATTGATAGAAACGGGATTTATTATTTAATTCAGAGTCGCCACTTGGGAGATTTATGGTGTCCCAAGTCACCGGTTGAATCCCGAATCGAGGAAAATATTGAATCTATATTACAGTTTGCGAACCAGAAATCCGAGTAAGGAATTCTGTTAACCCGGGAGAAGGTGTTAGGCATTCCCGAGTTCCGTGGTTCTAGCACGGTCGCTCAATCGTCATATTCGGCTTGTTTATCTGGTTTTAATACCTATTGAACCTATGTGCAAATTTTAACTGTTTACCGCTTTTATTATTATTATTTTTAACGAGAATTGCAACGTCGTGAAAATACACCTCGAACCACATCACATCAATGCACCCGTGGTTATTGACACATTTCAACTCTGTTGAGGTTTGGATTTGGGTCACATAAATATGCACCCGAGTTTAAGAAAGTAAATTATTAAAGGCGCGCCTAAAGCGACTAGCGTATCATTATTTTGGGTAAGGCCGTGAAATTTTGATAAACGGCCCATCCCGAAGTCTAAATAATTCTACCAACACGTATAGAGGGCCCCGCAACTTGTGTATTTTCGTTTGTCGAGGCTCATCTCATTCCATATTTTTAAAAGGAATTTGCAACGTTGTGGAAATGCATCTCGAACCATGTCACAATCAATATACCCGTGATTAGCGATACATTTCGACTTCGTTGAAATTTGGATTTGGGTCACATAAATGTGCACCCGGGTTTAAGAAGGTAATGTTATTTAAAGTACGCGCCTAAAGAGACTAACGCGGGGTTATTTTTGGAAATGGTCGTGAAGTTCGCTAAGCGGCCGATCCCGAGTTCTAAGTAATTAATACATACATTTGTGAGGGCCCCGCAATCTATGCATTTTACTAGGCGAGGCTCATCTCGTTTATTTTTAAAAAGGTCAATCCTAAAGTTACTACATTTTTTCTATTAAGTTCGTCTCTAAAATAAAAGAGAAGAAGTCCTAATTAGTTACTTGTTTATAAAAGCGGGCTTCGAGTTCAAGTTCGAGTCCAAACAAAAGGACGGACCTTTTAGTTTGAACTTGCTACCTAACTCAAAGTGCCAACCTTATATTGTGTTAACTATATACTGAAACCTTTAAATCAGGCCCAAATTAAATGGGCCAACTAATTCTACATGTGAACGAACAACAGGTGGGCCTTGAGGCAAGCCCAAAACCGAATGGGGCGTGCCAAGATGCGTAGGAGAGATCGAGGGATCGAGCCCCTGAAGTCAAGCATTTACTTATCCACATGTCATTAGGTAAGCATCCTGATTTTATAGTAAAAGCAGTACGTCGTTCTACTTGGAACAACTTGAACAAAATAACCACAACACTCTTTATGGGCCAATTTTAACATGCCATGATGTAGCAAATAAATAGTCATATTTTAGTACAAAACACATAACGACCATTACTAAAGGTTTATTGCAATGTGAATCACTTTCAAATGACTTCACGAAACAAATTACCAAAACTGAAATTAATCTAACTATCCTATTAACCTAACATAAAACTAAATACAACCACTGCTCGAGATCACAGACTTATATACATTCAAGACATATCGAGTGACAATCTAGCTAATAAAGAAACATTTTCAGTTTATTTATACAGTCATGTCAAATAGAACTAACAACTGCATTTCCATTTCATCTCAACTTCAACTTCAAATTCGAGCTTACATCAACACAGGTTTTTTAGAATGTGTACCTGGAAATGGAATACAATGGAGAAGAAGAAGGAGTAATTAGCACAACAGATAGCACAACATAACAGCAACAGATATCCAGCAGCAACTCAGGAAAACCAGTTAAAAATTCCCCTGCTATACCAAACAATAACACAAACAAACCAACACAGCAGTAACAACACCCAAAATAAACCTAACTTGAAACCAACTTCAAACCAAAAGAGTAGCAGAAAGCAGTCCAAGAGTCAACTTTAACTAGACAACACACTAGTTTCAACTTCAGGAAGGAAACCAAACAGCTACAACAAACCCAGCTTACTCAAAATCAAATCAGCAACAACTCTGGACCCCAATGGCACAGTAACAAACTCCATGAATACCTAACATTTTTTCCTTTTAAACTGATTCTCCCAAGCTAAAGAAGAAAAAAGAACTGACTTAACATCTATCCTAGACTGATTTTAGGACCCTTTTCCATTGATTTTCAAACGTGTGACTTCTTGAAAGAGTGGTGTTTTCAAAAGCCAACCCTTTTTAAACTCTCAAACAATGATCTTTTTTCAGATTCCAAAGCCCCCTTAAGATTTCCAGAATGTTTTTTTTTCTAAGGTCTCCCCAAAAGTAAAGCCAAACCAGACTAAAAGGGTCCTCCCCCAATTCTGTCCAGACCCCTATTTATACCCAAACTTTTTTAACCCTCTAGCTCTTAGGAGCATTCAGCTAATTAAGAGAGTGTTTCTGCCCATGATATTCTATGACAACCACTACTACATGTTTTCCTCTTTTTTAATCCAAGGTTATGGGTGACTTAACTTATTTAATCAACTTCTCATGCCATTAAGCCTTGTTCCCCACTATTACAAAATAATTCATTAGTTTATTGGTACTTTAATACCCTACTGACAGCCATTCAAACTAAAGCATTTTTCAAGTTTTGACACCCCAAATTGCCCCTGTGATGCCCTGAACAACTATTCTACCTCAAACCTCTGCGACCACATCAGCTATAACCAATTACTATATAAGAAACCTAATCACTGATTAACCTAAACTAATCCTTAATTAATGACTGAAAACAAATGAACTGACTCTAAACCAATAAACACATCAGCTATAACCAATTCACAACTAAATTCAAACAATGACTCAATTAAAATTTAAGCAGTATGAATCAAATTATTATCAGGTTATTCTAACATTCAAGACTGTAAAACTAATCGGCGACACTTATTGAATCGACTATACTAATTACAACACATACAATCAATAGCAAATAATTAAAATCGAACAGGCACAGAGGTGATTCGAGTCATATTGATAGAAACAAGGATTTATAATGAAACTTAACTAGTCGACGGAGCTCATTCAAATCGATTATATAGTTTATTATATACTCGACCATGACCAGAAAATGTTCGACCAAATAAAATGTCTTTGAAGAAGGACAAAATCAATCGACAAAAAATTAAAAAATCAATAAAACTACACTAAACAAATAAACAGATATAAACAAATACAAAATGGAACAAACAGGAAAGGAAAAATACCTCAAGAACTCGGAAATTGGACGACCCTGACTTGGACTCTGACTCGGACCTTTTTTGAGGTCGAACGGACCTTAATCGAGTGTTCTCAACTGAGAACACTTCGACTAAGGTCCACTGGACACCCAAATTCCTTTAATTCGGACAAACTCCAGCCTTTGATTTTCTAGGGTTCTTGGGGTTTGATTTGGGGTTCGAACGGTTTTAGCCTGATTCGAACCAAACAAAAGGTGGTTTGGTAACGAGGGAGGCCTAGGGGCATCATGGTGTGAGTTTGGGGCTGGTTGGGGTAGTTTCAAGTTTTGCTCGAATCTTCGATTGAATATTCGAGAAGCTACAGGCTGATTCGAGCAAAACGGATAAGGGATTCGTGGAGATGGTGGTTAGGTGCTCTAGGGGTGTTAGTTTCATGGCCAACACCATCGTTGCCGCCGACTTTCAGGCGAAGGGGTTTCAGGGCGGCTAGGGTTTCAGGGGAGGTCTGTTTGGTTTAGTCTCTGAGAGAGACGAGATAGGAACAGGGGGTATGGCTTAGGGGGGTGTGGGGTGAGAGGTTGGACTTATATACGGGGGAGGGAAATTTAATCCTGGTTAGATCAATTAAGATCAACGGCCAGGATCAAGGAGATTAACCAATACGGCGTCGTTTGGTTTAAATAGGGGGGTCTGTTTGAACCGGGTAACGGGTCGGGTTCGGTTCTTGGATATGGGTATTGATTTATGACAGTTGGATGTGGCTTGGTTGAATGGCTGAGATTTTTTGCCATTGAAACGACGTAGTTTGGTTCCTATACTACGTCATTTCACCATCATGTGAGAGGAGCTGCCTGGATCGGGTTTGGGACATGCCATTGGGCCAGGGATTTGAGCCCAATCCGATTTTCCTTCCTAGTTTTCATTTTTGTTTTCTTTTCTTTTTTTTATTTTCTTCCTAAATTATTTTCTAAAATTATAAACCAAGTTAAAAATACTACTTATCTTCTAATAACAATTATCACATATAATTAAATGCCAATTAACAATAAAATCACATAATTCAACATTAAATGCTAAAAGTGCAAAGTACATTATTTTGTATGATTTTCATTTTCGTAAAATAAATCACTGGTTAATTAATCCTAAATTGTAAATGTAAATGCAACACATATATTTTTGTATTTTTCAGTAGTAAAAATAGAATAAACATGCATAGACAAATACAAATAAATCACAAGCAATACACAACTATTTTATTTTGAATTTTTATGGGAGTAGTTCTTGTAGGGCAAAAATCACGTGCTCATAGCTGCCCCTCTTTGTCCGGAACACAAAGAGTTTTCGTGCAAAGATAAAGTGAGCGGATACAAGCGATTTTTGCCCGTTCGGCTACTTCGTGTGAAGCATTTTTTGAAAAAATTTAACCGAACCTTTGCTTCGAAGGTTTCCTACATATCTCTAGCTAAAAGGGAATCAGGTTAATGTAGTTCGGAAAGTTTGGTAGCTGGGACCACCATGGGACTTGCAATTTTGCTGTTACTACTGCTGCATGTTGTTACTACTGCTTTCCGGCCTCCTTATTACACCGTGCTAAAAGAAAAACAAGAAGCTAGACTAAACTAGGGATTACAACATCTTATATATCTTCAAACTTGCTCTTGTAGTCTTCCTTCTGATTTCTGCAGCGGAATTTATGCTGGGGATATTTTGTTGTAACCCTCCGCTTTACTGATTTCTGACTTGAAATTGAGTGTAGTCCTCCGTTCTACAGGCGGGCTCCTGACTTCAAACTTGAAATTTATTCCTGTTCTACAGGCGGGCTCCTGACTTGTTCTGAAATGTACTCATTTGTTCTACAGGCGGGCTCCTGACTCCAACAACAATTTAAAGATAAAACAGCCTCCATTCTTCAGGCGGGCTCCTGACTTCAACTACAACTTAAAGATATAACACCTCCATTCTCCAGGCGAGCTCCTGACTTCCAACACGACTTAAAAATATAACACCTCCATTCTCCGGGTGGGCTCCTGACTTTAATGAACCTTAAAATGTAACACCTCCGTTCTCCAGGCGGGCTCCTGACTTCAACAACTTCTTAAAAATATAACACCTCCGTTCTCCAGGCGGGCTTCTGACTTCGACTACTTAAAAAATATAACACCTCCATTCTCCAGGCGGGTTCCTGACCTCAACAATTTCTTAAAAACATAACACCTCCATTCTCTCCAGGCGGGCTCCTGACTTCGACAATTTCTTAAAAATATAACACCTCCATTCTCCAGGAGGGCTCCTGACTTCAACAACTTCCTAAAAATATAACACCTCCATTCTCCAGGCGGGCTCCTGACTTCAACAACTTCCTAAAAGTATAACACCTCTATTCTCTAGGCGGACTCCTGACTTCGACTACAACTTAAAAATATAACACCTCCATTTTTCAGGCGGGCTCCTGACTTCAAATACAACTTAAAAATATAACACCTCCATTTTTCAGGCGGGCTCCTGACTTTAACTTCAACTTGAAATGACAACAATCTCTATTCTCCAGGCGAGCTCCTGACTTCAACTTCAACTTGAAATGACAACAATCTCTATTCTCCAGGCGAGCTCCTGACTTCAGCTATAGCTCAAGATGTAATACCTCCATTCTCCAGGCGGGCTCCTGACTTCACTACTTCCCAAAACATAATACCTCCATTCTCCAGGCGGGCTCCTGACTTCAACTACTTCTTAAAAATATAGCACCTCCATTCTCCAGGCGGGCTCCTGCCTTCAATGACTTCTAAGAAATGCGTTTTATTGTTGTTGCTCCTTCCTGCCTCCTGAACCATTTTCCTTCTAACTTGAAATTATCTTCTTTCAGAACTGCTTCCCTCAACACTGGTGTTTCATTCCTCTGAAAACTGCTGGGGATAACACCGGTATTTTATTCAAAAATATGTTATTTTCCTCCTTCAAAGACTACTTCCCTTAAAGCTGGTATTTTCCTTCCTCTGAAACTGCTTCCCTTAAGCCTTGTGTTATCTTTCTTCCGAAATTGCTTCCTTTAAAACTTGTTTGGCCTTCTTCTGAAAACTGCTAGGGATACCATTTTTTCCCAAACTTGTGTTATCTTTCTTCTTCCCCAAATGGGTACCGGACCTCCAGAAAATTTTCAAAATGAAAGAAAATTTTCTGCCCCAGTTTGACAATATTTCTTGTATCATGATGTCTTTTCATCATCTATAACATTTCATGTCCCTGCTTCAAATCAAAGAAAAATTTTGTTAGTTTAAAACGTGGTGGATGGTCGTGCCACTCCTGCTGGGGATGGTTTTCTCTTTCTCCTTTCCCAGCTTTGTGTTCCATTACATTACCAAAGCTTGTTGGGGATGAGATTATTTGTTGGGGATGATATTCCTGTTGGCGATCATATTCCTGCCGGGGATGGTTTTCCCCCTCTTCTTTCCCTGCTCCTTGTTGTCTGACCCTCTTGGAACTTGGTCGATAATCTGCCATGGATGCTCTTGTTTCTTGACGATTCTTTATTCACCAATTGTTGCTTCCCACTTTTCTCCATACTCTCCCCGAAATCCTAGACCCATCCATCATTTGGTCTTGCAACGAACGTCTTTCTTGTTCCATTGCATTATCTTTGGCCCATCCTATCCATATTGTGTTTTTGCACCATCTTGGCAACTGGTAATAAGCTCTGAAAATCCTTTTCAAAAACAAACTGTTGGGGAGATAAAGTCTTTAAAAATAAAAAATGATGAATTCAAGAAAATAAGAGAAGAATAGTTTTCTGAAAAATGTTGGGGAGAAGAAAAAAAAAGAAAAAACTTATCTGAATGGTACAACGGATCCCAATGATCACGTCGTGCATTTTGGATTAACCAACCCAGTCTATTTATATCAATCAATCTTTTTGATGGCCTTACTTTGTTGGGGATATGTAAGCACCCAATTCTTTTGTCGACTCAACATCTTTGCACTGCTTGATGCCTCGACAGATCCTTTCCGTCAATCTTATCTTGTTTGCCTCTTTTGACCCCTTGTCGCCTCATAGTGCCCTTCGAGGGTTTTTCACTAATAAGACTCTCTCATTTCCCTCAACTCCCGTCGCCTTATGGTGGCTGTGAAGGTTTTCACCGATAAGACTCTCTCGTTTTATTTCTCTCAACTTCCGTCGCCTTATGGTGCCTGTAGAGGTTTTCACCGATAAGACTCTCTCATTTTATTTTATTTTTTCAGCTGGGGATTGAAGTGTTACCGATATGACTCTCTGTTCTGGGGATTCTTTCGGCTATCAATTCATTTCCAGCTTATGATCCTCTTCTCTGCTAGGGATCAGAGTGTTATTCCTGACTTATATTTGCATGACTTGGCACTTCTCGGATACTGATCGGGAGGTCTTTTTTGGACATCAATATGGGTTTTTGTGTATGGCTAAAAGAAAAGGGGTATCAAAAGGTTCAAAGTAATTTTGATGGGTAAAACATTACAACTCTTGGAATCAAACTTCCTTCCCAAAATTACAAACATAACTTCTGTCCCAGTTTCTTAATTGGGGGATTTTTATTTTTGTTACACTATGACCGAGCCGTGAGGCGTCTACGTATCCTTTTTGAGGACTCAGGTCAAACGTAGTTCCCAATTTCTTTGTTTTTCTTGTGACTTTTCTTTTGTCTTTATTATCATTATTTTTCTCTTCTCTTTTTCTTTCATTTTCATCACTGATTCCAAAAGAGTGGTATGAAAGAATAAATAAGGCTCAAAAGGGGAAGCAAAGGTTAAAGTGTTTGGATGGAAGAACAAATTGTCTCCGTCATTTCATTCTTCGATACCATGCCAAATGCAAACAGACAACAATTACAATTAAAAGAATTCATACATAATATCTCTTAACTGTGTCAGAATTGATAGCCATGTCGACGCATTTCCCTTCGATATCTGTTAAACATAAAGTGTCATTGGACAACACTCTGGTTACAATGAATGACCCTTGCCAATTCGGGACGAACTTGCCCTTTGCCTCAGCCTGATGTGGGAGGATGCGTTTCAGCACTTGCTGGCCCACTTCAAACCTCCGGGGACGCACCTTTTTGTTGTATGCTCTTGCCATTCTCTTTTGATATAACTGGCCATGACATACAGCTGCCAATCTCTTTTCATCAATCAAGTTAACTGCTCCAAATGGGTTTTGACCCACTCGTCCTCATCAATCTCAGCCTCAGCGACAATCCGAAGGGATGGAATTTCAACTTCCGCCGGTATCACTGCTTCAGTTCCGTATACCAACAAATAAGGAGTTGCACCTACTGAATGTGAGCACGTGATTTTTGTTTCGCGCGACAATCGCTCCAAAAGAAATAAAAATAATAACAAATGGTCCTGCTGTACAATTTTTGGATTTTTACATGGCACTTTGTTAATTATTTATGATTTTTGCCCATTTTATTTTATTAAAACAAAATACAAAAAATGTATGTGTCATGCGTAATTTGAACCGTAATCCGGTTGTTAAATAGAAAATCATAAATAGGCATCTTTGTCCGTGATTTTTGTTTTGTTTGATTTTACCTGCTTCAAACATTTTAATATGTGTGTAAATAATTGTATTAAGTGTGTATTTAATTTTAATTTGATTTACTTGGGTTTTGTTTTAAAAAATAAAAAAATATATAAAAAATATATAATAAAAAGTGCAGAATTGGTTTAAAATCAGTTGGGCCTATTTTCGTTTTAATTTGAGGCCCAAACCCAAACCCAAAACCCCATATGTAACCCGGTCCATACCAGCTGATACCCAGAACTTCCAAACGACACCGTTTTAACCTGGTCTGATCTGGGCCATTGATCTCAGATTGATCAACGGCCAAGATCACTTCCTCATAACCCACTGATGAACCCGACCCGTTCCACCCGGACCGACCCAAACCCCTTTAGGATGAAATGACACCGTCCCCCACCAGCCAAGAGATCCCGACCCTTCATCGTACCCCATCCAACGGCTAGGAATCAACCCCTCACTAACTATATAAACCTATAACCTTTACCCTGCCCCCCTATCTGAACCCCCTGCCTTAGGTCGTCTTCACCCCAGACCTCGGGCCTTCAAACCCTAGCCGCCCCTGTATACTTTCACCATGAAAGCCGGCGGCATGGACGCCGGTGACCCCACCCTTAACACCGTAGATGCTCCTCACCATCCTGAACCCAAATCCACCAATCACACACTTCGAATCCCCTCCCACCTTCTCGAATCTTCATTTGAAGATTCGAGTCGGAACCTGATTTACACCAATCGGCCTCAACTTCACACCAGACACTCCCCAGACCCCCCTCGTGACCAAACCATGCTTGGTTTGGTCCGAATCTGACCAGGGAAGCATGAATCCCGGATCTAATTTTTGGAACCTTAGGGTTCCTCGTCACTGGTCCGTATCTCGTTTAAACCAAGAGATTAAGGTCTAATGGACCTTAATCGATGAGAAACACTTCGATTAAAGTCCGTTCAGCCTTAAGAAAGGTCTGTTCGAGTCCAAGCTAATGTTTTTGATTTTTCGGGTTTTAAGGTGAGTTTTGCTTTCTTTTCTTTATTTTGTTTTAGTCCATGTGATTGTTTAAAAGGCCGTTCATGTTTTGTGAAATTTGTGTTTCGAATTTTACCAACTGTGTCCTGTCCACCTTGCTTGAACCTCTGCGTTTGATTGAGTCCTTCTTCTACTTGTTCTGATAATGCGTATGTATGTATGTGTTGTGCAATTAGCTGAATCTCAAATTTGAACCGATTAACTGACTCCTCGAGTACAATTCTGTTTGGTCAGTACAATTCAAATCATGTGTCGATACTGTTAAATGTCTGATTTTTGGCTACGATTGTGCATGTTATGACTAATATAGTCGAGTCGACATGTGTCGTCAATTAGTTTCAACTGTCTGAACAATAACAAATCGATTTGCTTCTGTTAAACATTGCCTGAATCAATTAAGAACTAAGTTTAGTTACTTATAGTTGTTAATGTGATTTCAGAAACCTAAGGTTTGGTCTGTAATTGCAATCTGAATTGATGGCATGTGCACTTGTGCACAACATGTGCATAAAGGCCCTTTTTGAAGTAAAATAGTTTTGACAGCATATGCTGTCAGACTACATTTTGCTGCCCATATTCTGCTTAGTTCAGAAATATTAAACCTTACTTAAAAGTAAGTCTGCCAGGGAATATCATGGGTTTGTGTTCTTATTTAAATAGTAAGTGGAATCTGAAAATAGAATATCACGTAGGAGGGTGTTCTGATTGTCTAAAACAGGCTGTTAAAGGGGTGATTGGAGGCTTATAAAAGGGAGGTCTTCCATCAGTTTAAGGGATCAGAGAAGAAAGAAAAAAAAACCTGGATATTAGAGAGAAAAAAAAAGAGATACACATATATACATAGAGAAGATAAGAGAGGGCAAGAATACACACACACAGACAGACATTGATAATAATAGAGTGAATTGAGAGGGAACATTTTTAGGAGAGTTGAGTTCTGAAAAACAGAAAACTGGAAAAGAATTCTTATGGATAGCCAAAAATAGATTTCAAGACTGAAATTGTACATTGGATTTTGAAAAGAAATAGATAGTAAGAGGAATAAAGATACAGAAATCAGAAACTGGTTTTTCTTCCTGCTTTTGTTCAATTCTTAGCCTGCTCAGCCTATTCAGCCAATTTTCCTTTCTTTCAAGTATCAGCTAAAGTGTGTTGGTTTGGTTTGCCTTGGTTGATTCCCTTGGAATTGGATTGTCTGGATTTCTGTTTCCTACTGCATTGTCTACTGCTGCCTTTCTGCCATTTTTATCGGTCCTAACTGTATCTTGCACTGGGAGCTGTCCTATTTGTACCTGCTGTTACTGCTGCTGTTTGGTGTTGCTTCTATTGTCCTACTGACCCCCTGCTTCTTCTGTTGTATCCAACATCCAGGTACATACTAAGACTTTGCATCTGATGTAACAATGAAAGCATGAAATCAAAGATATGCAGGAGTTTAATCATTCGTTTGCTGCAGTTACAGTTTTTATTTTACGAATGTTATTAAGATCTGTGTAATTTGTTTAGTTTGTAATTCAATAAAGAAACACGTTAGGTAGCCTTGTACTTAATCGCAGTTTAGTCCGTCCTAAATTGTGATTTCGTTTGCTTAATGGGTTGTCTAATGAGGAGTGTATGAGTGTTTTAACACACAGATAATTAGGTAACTTTTCAATTAATATTCTGCATGTATAGGAAAGAATGCTTTAAGCTTGCCAGATATGACATTTAGTTTTATTGAATCTTTGTAGATAGTTCACAGGATCCTGTTCAAACTCTATTAGTAATAGTTTCCGATAAGTTAATTCCACTGATTTGGTTTAAATAAGCGAGTTTCAAACTCGGATTTGAAGAACATTTATCATAAGCTTTTAACAGTTCTATTAATCTTGTATATTAATTTCCCCTGACAATTTAACAACATGCTCATCCATGAAATAAGGCACAAAATAACTCACGCCTCATAAAATCAGATAATCAAGTAAGGATCTGAAGCTGGTCAAGCATGTAATTAGCACATAATCCTCTTTCTTTCATTTTATTAGAGACAAATGTAATAGAAATGTAGACGCTTTAGGATATCCTTTCTAAAATAGGGATAAGCCTCGCCAAATAAAATATAAATTGCGGGGCCCTCAACAACTAAACATAATAAATATTTAGAATTCAGGACAGGCCGTTTAGTAAATTTCATGGCCTTTCCCAAAAATAATAACGCGTTAGGCTCTTTAGACGCGGTTTAATTAAATTACATTCTTAAATTCGGGTGCGCATTTATGTGACCCAAATTCAAATCTCAACGAAGTCGAAATGTGTTAACAACTACGGGTGCATTGATTGTGACGTGGTTCGAGATGCATTTTCATGACATTGCAATTCTATAAAAATAAATGATAATAATAAAAGCGGTTTAAACTTAATAAAAGCACGTAAGTCATAACATGTATTTAAATCAGATATTTAGCCATTATAACAATTTAAGCGACCGTGCTAGAACCACGGGATTCGAGGGTGCCTAACACCTTCCCTCGGGTCAACAGAATTCCTTACTTAGAATTTCTGGTTCGCAGACTTCATTTGGAAAAGTCGAAAATTTCCTCGATTTGGGATTCAAGATAAACCGGTGACTTGGGACACCAAAAGCCAAACCTTTCCCAAGTGGCGACTCTGAATTAAATAAATAATCCCATTTCGAATATTGTCACTTAAATTGGAAAAACTCCCCTCGCGCATTTATCCTTCGGGGCCGGGCGCGCAAAAAGGAGGTGTGACAGCTCTGGCGACTCCGCTGGGGAAGTAACCCAGAACCACTGGTTCAGGGTTCAAGAATTCGAGCTTAGAATAATTGTTATTTTTGGCTTTATTATCTGATCTTTATTACATGTTTTGACATAACGTGCTGCAATGTTTGTTTTTTACTGCTTTGATATTATCTGAACTGCATATAAACTGTGCCGAACCCTTCTCTCTTCACCTCCGGGGAGAAGCTCGCTGGTTGAGGCTCCCTATTCTGTTAGTGTCGATACCTGAAATAAGAAAGAGGACGGATAAGTTACGAAGCCGGACGGCCTTTTGGTTCCCGGTAAGTTGCCCCTCCTCGACTCGAGTTGTCCGCTCGGGTACACAGTCTAGAACATCTACCCAGGTTATAAACCTAGTATAACGAAACCTTTTGCCGGATCCCTAGTAGGAACGCTTATCTGCATCATGTTGCATTTGACATAGGGGACTCAACACAGGGGTTGGGTCCGTCTAGGACAGGCAACCTGGAATGAAAAGACCATCCTGCTGCATCCCGTTTGTTGTGCGCATCTATTTACTTCGAATCTGCATGTTGACCGGTTTCCGAAAATTTCAAAAATAGCAGAGTAGGGAGATAATTACTTATTCTTTTTTAAAAATAAAAACCATGTCCGCGTAATATCAAACCTAACCGGAATTTTCTAAAAAATATAAACAAAAAAACTGATAAAAAAAAGAGCTTGCCTTTCAGTTCGACTATTCATTTTAATCACTTTCAAAATAAAAAAAAATATAAATAAAATGTTTCATTTGTAGCATTTTTTTTTTAAAAAATTTTCAAAATTTCAAAAAAAGAGGAAGTTTAAAATGTGTCTCTTTTTAAAAATAAATAATAAAATGAAAAACAAAACATATAACAAAATTTCAAAAAAAAAAGGGTTATTCTTCTTTTCTTTAAAGGATTTTATTTTTGTTTCCCCTATTTTGATCTGACCGAACTACGCCGGTTTGATTCTCGCACGGGTTGAGATACGTAGGCAACCCTCGGCGGGTCCAACCTCCCGTTTTTGCAAAAAAAAAAAAAAAAAAAATCTAGATAATTTTAATTTTTGAGTCTAATAAAGTTTATCACCCTAAATAAATGTACAGGATGAGCACGATACAAAACGAACCGTTTTCAATAATGACCAAGATCCCTTTTGAGTTGCGATTATGGTGGAACGACTTAGGCAAGGAGGGGCAAGGCAAAGTGAGGAAATATCTGAAAAATCTCCCGGATTTACTAGACATTCAGCCTCGGGGCGATATTATCAGATCATTGGTCACTTACTGGGATTCGGCGCACAAAGTATTCCATTTTTCAGACTTCGAACTCACCCCGACGTTGGAAGAAATAGCGGGATACATTGGGGGTGATGAAGCTCCGTTAAGGTTCAAGTACTTGATTGCACCTAGGGCCGTCACGATACACCGGTTTTTGGATTTTCTGAAGATACCCCGAACATTTCACCATCCAGATCTTGCCAAAGGTTTCTGCAGTCTCCATCTCATGTATGCCAGATACGGTCATGAAGGCGGTTTCAATAAGCCGGATTTCAAACTATGTAGTAAAGGCAACCGACAAAAGTGGGACGAACACAGACAGTTAGCTTTCATAACGGCCTTCTTAGGTCTTATAGTGTTCCCGAGGAAGGACGGCAACATCGATCTAAAAATAACTGGGGTTGTCAGTACTTTGCTCACCCAAGATAAGAGTACTCTAGCGCCTATGATTATGGCTGACATTTTTCGGGCTCTCACTGCTTGTCGAGCCAGGGGCGACTTTTTCGAAGGATGTAACCTACTGTTGCAAATATGGATGACCGATCACTTATGCCGCCGCTCTCCGCTCTTGGGTTACGGTTCGCCTGAGAAGACTTGCATTGGAGAATTCTACACTAGAGTCAAAGGTTTCAATCTACCTGAGGGCGTCACATCATGGACCTCATTTTTCCGAACTCTCACTGCTAGCCAAATCCAATGGACGCTCGGATGGTCGCCTGTTGAGGAAATCATATATATGCCAGCAACCAGGCCCCACTTTCTGTTAATGGGACTTAAAAGCATCCAACCCTACGCCCCATATCGGGTTCTGAGGCAACTTGGGAGGTATCAAGTGGTGCCGAAAGATGAAGATCTGAGTACCCAAGTGATTGAGATCAGTCCAGATGGGCGTTTCCCCGAAGAAGAAGTTCGCCAAATCTGGAGTGAGTGCCAACATCTGACGGCAGGAACCTGTGTGATAGATATAGCAAAAGGGGAAGTTGCCCCAGGGTATCACGCTTGGTTCAGAGGCGACCTGTCTTGCGAAAGACCAGCTAAGAGACCGCATCTCAAAGACTTTGTAGAATCATCCCAAGGGCAATGGAATTGGTTAGCGAAAGAAAAGGAGTATCGGGCAGAGATCGGTGATTTGAAGCTACAAATTGACAGTCTGAAGTTCAATAACAGCATACAAATCGCGGCGGATCAAAGTGAAAAGAATAAATTGGTCCAAGAGAATGAAGAACTTAAGGCCCAAATCCAAAAATTGAGATTGTCTCTTGATGAACAGCCCAGAAGTCGATCAGACCAGCAGTTGATTAAGGGTTTAAAAAGAGAAGTCGCGGAGTGGCGAGATGGTTTAGAAGAATCAGGAAAGGTTATGGCAAAGCTCAAGGCACAGTGGGGAATAAGAATAGAGAAGCATCGCCGACATTTGAACCAATCGAAACGCGACCACGAGAAAACTGTTGCCAAAATGAAGAAAGAGATGGCTATACTTGAGATCAAAGCAGCTGATCAGGCCAAGAATTTCCAAATTGAGAGCAGATACTGGTATGACTCATTAGCCCAGATGAAGTTGGAAGTACGGCGACTGAAGCATCAGCATATACAGGATGCTCAGGTGTTCAGGATATGTAGCGATCAGATAAAATGCCTACTCATAGAGAAGAAGCAAACCAGAGATAGGATCAGGGCCATTGCCCATGCCATCACCAGACGGTGTCTACGATGTGAGAACATGACCAGCGTTACCGTCCTCTCGGCAGTGATGAGTTATGTCAAACAAACCATGCATGAGCTGGAGCAACTTGAGAGGGATCTCACACCTAGGACCGCGGCGAGGCCGAATGATGCCCAGCAGACACCAATTTTCAAAACCATAATGCACTCATAAGTCAAGTCTGTATCTTAGCATCTTCTGCCTGTTTTTCCCATCAGGGTGATTTTTAGTCTATTCTGAGTCCAGGTTTATTTTCAAAGTTTGCTCTTTCTTTTGCAAAATGTAGTTTTTAATAGACCATTTCAACAATAAAGAGGTTGTTTCTTTTACGCTCATTTGTGTTTTTCGAACTACGTAATGATCTGATTCACGTAGGCATCGTGATACGTAGGCAATCCTCATCGGATCCGGTCGCATTTCTTTTACTGCAAAATAAAAAAATAATAATAATAATAATAAAAAAAAACTAATAAGAGGAAAATGCCGGAATGACGCATGCTCTCGTAACAAACATGTAGTAATCCACTTAACTGTATAGGTGCATCATGCCCAACGTGAGATTGACTACCTGTTATTTGCTGCAAATTAACCGTGCGTTTGTCGTTGAGTACTCCAGGGTTTTTGAAAAGACGGTTGGTTTGGTGAAAGTCTGGCCTCGCACTCATACTTCACGAGGTCAAGGAGAAGTGTTCAACTACCTGTTGTTAGGACCAGAAGCAGTACTCACACTTACTTCACCAGGTCAAAAGGAAGTGTGGAAATGTCTTCAGAAATTCCATTGCAAACAATCCCTGTTTCCGAGGAGAGCTCGATCTCAGCCGTCCTCACACCTGAATCCGCAACTGCGGAGGAAAATAGAATCCTACGGCTCCGCATGTTGGAAATGTTGGACGACTGGAATAATGGGAAAGAGCCGCCAAGTGTCGTCCCCGGGTTCCCTGAATTATTCTCCAGGTCAAGTGGGACTTCTAATGTCCCCATAAATTATCCTGCTACCCCATTCGGGTACCCAGCCACCTCAGCCTTCTCTGCTGGATCGCCTTCTGAGCCTCATCCCCAAATGTCAGCCACCGATGCAAGCATGAACATCTTTACTGCATCACCTTGCCCGATTACGGCACAGCCTGCCACGTACAAGCCAAGCTTTGACTCATCCTCTTTTACATTCCAAGCACCATCGTTCTCAATGGAACCAACTAGGTTCGCTACCAGCACTAATCCTCTACCGCCTCAGTGCGAGCTTGCACCCAGGCAGGATCAGAACTCCAGAATTGCAGAACAAAATGAGAATGCCAAGAGAATGAGAAGCCTTGAACAAAGTTTGAAGAATATGCAAGGATTAAGCAGACAGAAAAGCGTCTCTTACGCCGACCTATGCATGTTCCCTCACGTGCACCTGCCAACGGGCTTCAAGACCCCAAAGTTCGAGAAATACGATGGGCACGGTGACCCCATTGCACATCTTAAGAAATATTGCAACCAATTGCGGGGAGCCGGCGGAAAAGAAGAATTGCTAATGGCATATTTTGGGGAAAGTCTAGTAGGGATAGCTTCAGAATGGTATATGGACCAGGAAATGTCCCGATGGCATATATGGGATGATCTCGCCAAAGATTTTGTGAAACAATTCTAGTATAACATCGACATTGCACCAGACCGAAATTCTCTGTCGAATTTAAAGAAGAAACCTTCAGAAAGCTTCAGAGAATATGCTATTAAGTGGCGTGAACAGGCGTCAAGAGTGAAGCCTCCCATGGATGAAGTGGAAATGGTCACTACTTTTCTCCAGGCTCAAGAATCTGACTATTTCCAAAACATGATGTCAGCCATGGGTAAGCCATTCGCGAAAGCGATCAAGATTGGAGAGATGGTGGAAAATGGTCTGAAAACAGGTAGGATTCTGAGTCAAGCAGCCATAAGGGCAACCTCCCAGGCCGTCCAAAGCGGGTCTGGAGGAATGACAAGAGGGAAGAATAAAGAAGAAACGACTATGGCAGCCTCGGAAGCAAGGGGGTATCATCATCCCAGGCCCCGTTTCCCGGAAAGAATCCCACAACACTACTACCCCCACTCAAATTTGGCATATGCTCATCAACCTTATATGGTCATGAATGCCCAGCCTTATGCCCATCCACCACAACAAGCCAACCGAGGCCCAGCTCCACCTCCCAGAAATCAGCCTCCTTACCGCAACCACTATAACCCACAACCCCCGCAGAATAACTTCCGCCCTCAAGAGCCACCCCGAAGGCGGACTTTCATGCCCATCGGTGAACCATACTCAACTTTGTTCCCGAAGCTAGTCCAGTTGGGTTTCTTGCAACCAATCCCTCAAACAAGGCAAAACCCGACGTCACCTTCTTACAAAGCTGGAGTCAGATGCGCCTATCATTCAGGGGCCGAGGGACATGATACAAATGACTGCTGGTCGTTGAAAAGAGTGGTCGAAAATTTGATAGAGCAAGGGAAAATAGTGCTAAGGGACGAGGAGATCCCGAATGTAACTAACAATCCATTACCTGCTCACAATAATGGGCCGCTGATCGGAATGATTTGTGAAGACAAAGAGTTCGACCCTGCTCTGAAAGCCATAATTGCCATTGTCGACACGGGGAAGAGGCCCGAAACAGACCAGAAACCAGAAAAGGGGGAGGAGGCCAAAGCTATAAAGAAAGAGCCTGAAAAGAAGGTGGAGAAGAAAGTGGTACCGGTAAAGGATGGAGTTCTTTACATACCACGAGGTCGAGCTGAGAAGACGCAGAACTTCAGAATCAAAAAGGCAAAACCTATGTACGTGCCGAAAGGGGCCTATGTGGTCTGGGGGACGATTCAACCACCTCGGCTGAATGAGCCAGTGGTTATCGGACGCGTGCCACAAAAGCCAATGACCAACCCGTCCACAGTGCCGTGGAATTATCAAAAGACTTTGGTAATGTACAAAGGTAAAGAGGTCATGGGAGAACTTCCAGAAAATACTTTCATTGGAAGGTATTCAAATACCCAAGAACTGAACAACGCCACACAAAGGCGCTTCCCGCCAAAGAAGCCCGTAAGTGTTGAAGAAGCGGAAGTGTTCTTCCAATAAATGAAAATGCCGGATTACGAAGTGATAGATCAACTGCGCAAGTACCCCGAGCAAGTGTCCATGCTGTCATTGTTAATGAGGTCGACTGAGCATCAAAAGATCTTACTAAAGACCCTGAATGAAGCATATGTGCCAGTTGAAACCTCGGTAGAACAATTAGAGCGGATGGCAGAAAGATTCTTCGCCGTCAACCAAATCTCTTTCAGCAAGAACGATCTACCCCCGGAAGGAGCGACACACAACAAGGCTTTGCATCTAACAGTTAAATGCGAAGACTATTATGTCAAGCGGGTAATGTTGGATGGGGGCTCAGGCGTTGACATTTGCCCGCTCTCCACGCTACAAAGAATGAAAATTGGGACCGGAAGAAACCGACCCAACAATGTCTGCGTAAGGGCTTTCGACGGTATCAAGAGAGATACCATGGGAGAAATAGACCTGTTGTTGGTCATAGGACCAGTCGAATTTCAAGTAACCTTCCAGGTGCTCGACATGGATACATCCTACAATTTTCTCCTTGGCAGACCTTGGATCCATGCGGCAGGAGCCGTGCCTTCCACTCTTCACCAAATGGTGAAGTTCGAGTACGAAGACCAAGAGATCGTGGTCCATGGGGAAGATGAGCATGCCATTTATCGGGACCCATCCATCCCATATCTGGAACCGAGAGAAGGGAGCGAACATACGGTCTATCAAGCTTTTGAGATTGTACTGGCAGAGCAGCACGAAGAGGGAATACCCTGCCCCCAGCCTTTCTTGTCTAACGCCTCGGTTATGGTGGCCAAAGAGATGATCCGGCACGGATTTAGGCCAGGGAAATGGCTTGGACGAACCCTTCAGGGAATAACAGAACCCATTACCTTGCCAGTCACCAAGAAACCTTTTGGACTAGGCTTCAAACCTACTCCAGCAGATGAAGAGTGGGCAAAGAAGAGGAGAAATGAGGGTTGGAAGTTACCTCAACCATTGCCGGATTTGTATGAAACTTTCATCAGGCCAAGATACACCGAAGAAGAGGACGATGAGGTCTTCACGGCTGAGGAAATTGAGGAGATATGTGGGGCAATGAGAGAAATGCTCTACGAGACTCACATGGTTCAACCAGGTGAAGGCACAAGCACTGCTGAGATGCTGTACGTGGGGCCGAACACCAAACTTCAAAACTGGGAGGCCACGCCATTCCCGACTAGACGGAAGTCCGGGTACACCTGTCCTGCCACCTTTCCTGTGTCACAAGTTATCTCCAGGACATAACTTGAACGTTTTTTCCTTTCAATTGTTGTTTTGAATTCCTAAGTTGTAAACATTATTGTCTTCCAACTTTCCAAAGAAAATAAAAAAAAATCATCATTGCTTTCCCATTCTTTCTTTTGTCCTGATTTTTGTTATTTTTCCTTTTATCTTTCTTTTCAGTTATAATAATGCGGCTTTAAATATGACATGCTTGCGGACTTCACGCCCAGATCACAATGAGCTATTTAACTGCGAATTAATGAACCCAGAACCAGAATATGATGCGGAAGAAGCTTTTAGGGAAATAAACCAAGAGTTGGAATATTTTGAGAATAAACCTAAGCCAAATCTGAATGACACCGAACCAGTTAATTTAGGAACTCCTGAAGAAATCCGGGAGACCAAGATAAGCATTCACACGGACAAGAAAACGCGAGAGGCGATAATTCAACTTCTTTTTAAATTTAAAGTCGTGTTTGCTTGGTCATATGATGACATGCCGGGACTAGGTGTTGATCTAGTGGTTCATAAATTGCCGATTCATCCTGATTGTCCTCCAGTTCAACAAAAGCAACGAAAGTTCAAACTGAGGTCAGTGACAAGATTAAGGAGGAGATCACCAAACAACTGAAAACGGGAGTGATTCGGGTAGTCCAATATACAACATGGTTGGCGAATATGGTTCCAGTACCAAAAAAGGACGGGAAAACTCGGGTATGTGTAGATTACCGAGATCTGAACAGAGCAAGTCCTAAAGATAATTTCCCGCTGCCCAACATCCACATCCTCGTTGATAATTGTGCCAAACACGAGATACAGTATTTTGTAGATTGTTACGCTGGGTATCATCAGGTATTGATGGATGAAGAGGACGTCGAGAAAACTGCCTTCACCACGCCTTGGGGCACCTACTGTTATCAGGTCATGCCATTTGGTTTGAAGAATGCTGGGGATACTTACATGAGGGCCATGACTGCCATTTTTCATGACATGATGCATCAGGAAATAGAGGTGTACGTGGACGACGTGATAGTCAAGTCCAGGACGCAGGATAATCACATCCAAGACCTGAGGAAATTCTTCGAGAGATTAAGGAAGTATGACTTGAAGCTGAACCCAGCCAAATGTGCTTTCGGAGTTCCGTCAGGCAAACTTTTGGGCTTCATCGTAAGCAAGAGAGGTATCGAGCTAGATCCAACTAAGATAAAATCCATCAGAGATCTACCTTCCCCGAGAACAAAGAAAGACGTGATGAGTCTGTTGGGCAGGTTGAACTACATCAGTCGGTTTATTGCCCAACTGACAAGCACGTGTGAGCCCATATTCAAGCCGTTAAGGAAAGATGCGACGATTAAATGGACAACTGAGTGTCAAGAAGCCTTTGATAAAGTCAAAGAATACCTTTCGAATCCCCCAGTCTTGGTCCCTCCAGAACCGGGGAGGCCACTTTTCTTGTATCTGACAGTCTTGGAGAACTCTTTCGGTTGCGTCCTCGGGCAACACGACGTAACTGGAAAGAAGGAGCAAGCAATCTACTACTTGAGCAAGAAATTCACCGGCTACGAGGCCAAATACACTTTGCTGGAAAGGACATGCTGCGCTCTCACGTGGGTTGCTCAAAAGCTGAGACATTATCTCCAATCCCACACTACGTTCCTCATAAGCAGGTTGGATCCTTTGAAGTATATATTTCAGAAACCAATGCCTACTGGGAGACTGGCTAAATGGCAAATCTTGCTTACGGAATTCGACATAGTCTATGTCACTCGCACGACAATGAAAGCCCAGGCGCTAGCAGATTATTTGGCCGAAAATCCGGTCGATGAGGAATACCAGCCATTGGATACCTGCTTTCCAGATGAAGAAATAAACACCGTAGAAGTGGTCTCGGAGGAAGCTCATGTTTGGAAGATGTTCTTTGATGGAGCCGTGAACGCCAAGGGTGTAGGGATTGGGGCAATTTTGATCTCGCCTTCTGGTCAGCATTATCCCGCCACAGCTAGACTTCGTTTCTTTTGCACAAATAATACAGCTGAGTATGAAGCCTGCATCATGGGCATGCATATGGCAATCGATCAGGATGTCAAAGACTTACTGATTATGGGAGATTCTGACCTGATTATCCGGCAAGCCCAAGGCGAATGGGAAACTCGGGATGTCAAACTTATCCCTTACCGACAGCATGTGGAGGACCTCGGCAAGCGCTTTACATCAATAGAGTTTAGGTATATCCCGAGGTGTCACAATGAACTGGCAGACGCACTCGCTACTCTTGCTTCAATGCTACCCTACCCGGGCAACGCCCACGTCGATCTTTTGGAAATCCAAATCAGGGAACGACACAGTTACTGCAATGTAATCGAGGCGGGATCAAATACGCAGCCTTGGTACCATGACATCAAGAGGTTCTTGAAAACGCAAGAATATCCCGAGCATGCTACTGGAGATCAAAAGAGGACCATTAGGCGACATGCAAGTGGTTTCTTTCTGAGCGGTGAATTGTTGTATAAGAGGACCCCGGACCTCAATCTTCTAAGATGTGTCGATATCGAGGAGGCAAGAAAGATCATGCACGAAGTACACGCAGGTGTGTGCGGACCTCACATGAACGGGTATGTTTTAGCAAAGAAAATCCTTCGAGCAGGTTATTACTGGATGACCATGGAAAAGGATTGCTTTAGCTTCGTTCGGAAGTGTCATCAGTGTCAGGTGCACGGTGATTTGATTCATGCACCTCCAACGGAGCTGCATCCCATGTCTGCACCCTGGCCATTTGTCGCCTGGGGCATGGACGTCATTGGACCAATCGAACCAAAAGCTTCAAATGGACACAGGTTTATACTGGTTGCCATCGATTACTTCACGAAATGGGTAGAGGCTGTCACTCTCAAGTCGGTCACTAAAAAAGCTGTAGTGGATTTTGTACACTCAAATCTTATCTGTCGTTTCGGTATTCCTGCGACTATCATTACAGATAACGCAGCAAACTTGAACAGTCACTTGATGGGAGATGTATGCGAGCAATTCAAAATAACGCATAGGAACTCTACTCCTTATCGGCCAAAGGCCAATGGTGCTGTAGAAGCGACGAATAAGAACATCAAGAAGATTTTGAGAAAAACAATCCAAGGTTCCCGACAGTGGCATGAGCAGTTACCATTTGCGTTGTTGGGATATCGTACTACGGTACGCACGTCAGTAGGAGCGACTCCTTATCTTTTGGTTTATGGGACCGAGGCGGTAATACCAGCAGAGGTAGAAATTCCTTCGCTTCGAACCATTGTCGAAGCAGAAATCGAAGACAGCGAGTGGGTCAAGACTCGGTTAGAGCAATTGACTTTGATTGATGAAAAGCGAATGGCCGCGGTTTGTCACAGACAGTTGTACCAACGAAGGATGGCCCGTGCTTACAACAAAAAAGTCCGACCCAGGAATTTCGAAGTAGGTCAGCTGGTACTGAGGCGTATTCTGCCGCATCATGAGGAAGCAAAAGGGAAGTTTGCTCCAAATTGGAAAGGCCCATACATCATAAGGAAGATATTGCCGAGAGGAGCATTGTATTTAGGTGATATCGAAGGAAATGACCCCGAAACAGCAGTAAATGCGGATGCAGTCAAGAGATACTACGTCTGAATTATACTCCAGTAGTCTTGACACATTTGAAATGAAGGAGGGTTTATTCCCCACTACTCCCCAAACACTACCCAATTCTCTCTACAAGCCTTTGAGCCGCTTACAATAAAAAAAATAAAAAAATTTGAGTGACTAAAAAAAAAAACCAAACAAAACAAAAATTGATTGAGGCCTGAACTACGTTTGACTTGATTCCGAAAGGATACGTAGGCAGCCTCTCCCTGAGGTTCAGTCACACCAACAATAAAATCCCATTCACCCTGAAATTGAAACCGGGGCACATCGAGCAGTTTAGAATGTAGTATCATCTACCTCTCTTTACCAAGCACAAGCCTTCAAATCAATTACCAAAGAGAGTGGGAAACCAATAAGCGTCACAAATGGCGACCGACACACTCTGAATTGAGAGAGATAAAATGAGAGAGTCTCGTCGGTGAAAACCTTCGGGCACCGCGAGGCGACGAGAGTAGAGAGACCAAAATGAGAGAGCTTGTTTAGCAAAAACTCACAAAGAGTGCTATCAAGCGATGACAGGAAGAGAAATGAGAGAGGTCAGCCAGCGAAAACCCGCAAAGGGCGCTGTTGGCCGAAAGAATGACTCCACCCAAGAAGGTTTCGGCAAAGTTCCACCAGGTTTGGAATCACAGATCCGTTCTGGTTCAGGGAGACGCAAGCCCATGGAAAGTCAGGCGTCCAATCCAAAGAGCATGTCATGTCATTTAAAGCCAGCATTATCTTCCTCAGATAAGTCTTTCTCGTCCCGAAGGGGACACTCCTTTTCTGAAATTCGTTTTATCTTTTCTTTGTTTTTCTTCGAATCTCTTTTATATTTAAGACCAAGTTCTAGATGTACCGGAAAGGACAAGTGGCAGGTTTGGTTGCACGGAATTCCGTTTCATGAAGGAAAACGCCTCGTTTCGTTGGTACGTTTGTCCAAGCCTGATGAATCATGATGTTTGATGGCGTTCAAAGTAAAGAGGGAAAAAGAGAAATTTCCCCCAGCAAGTCCGCCTTCGGACGAATCCCCACAGAGTCTCCCTTTGTACAATCCCCCACAAAGTCTCCCCAATATATATATAAAAAAATAAATAAAAATAAAAATAAAAATAAAAAAAAATCCCCGTTGAAATTTCCCCAGCACATCCCCAGCGAGTCCCTTTGTAAAAATTCCCCAACAAGCTTACCCCAACCAAGCCTAGAAAGCCCGCTTCGAAACAAATCCCCAGCATGCCCCATTGTACAAAAATCCACACAAAGAATCCACTTTGTAAATATTCCCCCATAGGGTTTCCTTTGTACAAATCCCCATAGAATACCTCCAATAAAATCCCCGTTGAGAACCTCCAAGCAAAACGGGACACAAAAAAAAAAAGAGAAAAGAAAAAAGAGCCTTACGAGGCAAATCATCACAGAATGTGGAAATATAAGCCTGAGCAGTCTAAAGGGTTTCGGCATATGAATCAAATCAATGGTGGGACCTCGCAACAGAATGAAGACGCAACAAAGCAACCGGGAACGATCAAGGTCACCAAACTGACCGTCATTTCCGAACTAACAATTGTTCTTTGTCTGAAAAGTTGAAACAGGTATGATCCAAGACAACCGTGCAAGAAGCAGGTGTCGCCCAAAGAAGAAGGTACATGGGTACAAGAAATGTTTCGGCAATAAGGAATTCACTCGAAAAGGTAAGTTTCCACGAAACTCCCTTTTATCTTCTACTAAAACAAGAAAATTCAAAAAAAAAGGGTCAGTTGTTGTTCTCGAATTTTGTCCCCAGCCAGTCAGCATTAGGGTTTTAAAACCCTAAACTGAATTTTTCCTTTAGTCAGCATTAGGGTTTTAAACCCTAAAATGAACTTTTTCCTTGCAGTCAACATTAGGGTTTTAAACCCTAAACTGAACTTTTTTCCATTCAGCCAGCATTAGGGTTTTAAACCCTAAACTGAAATTTTCCTTTAGTCAGCATTAGGGTTTTAAACCCTAAACTGAACTTTTTTCCATTCAGCCAGCATTAGGGTTTTAAACCCTAAACTGAGCTTTTCCATTCAGTCAGCACTAGGGTTTTAAACCCTAAACTGAATTTTTCCTTTAGTCAGCATTAGGGTTTTAAACCCTAAACTGAACTTTTTTCCATTCAGCCAGCATTAGGGTTTTAAACCCTAAACTGAGCTTTTCCATACAATCAGCATTAGGGTTTTAAACCCTAAACTGAATTTTTCCTTTAGTCAGCATTAGGGTTTTAAACCGTAAACTGAACTTTTTTCCATTCAGCCAGCATTAGGGTTTTAAACCCTAAACTGAGCTTTTCCATGCAGTCAGCATTAGGGTTTTAAACCCTAAACTGAATTTTTCCTTTAGTCAGCATTAGGGTTTTAAACCCTAAACTGAACTTTTTTCCATTCAGCCAGCATTAGGGTTTTAAACCCTAAACTGAGCTTTTCCATGCAATCAGCATTAAGGTTTTAAACCCTAAACTGAACTTTTTTCCATTCAGCCAGCATTAGGGTTTTAAACCCTAAACTAAGCTTTTCCATGCAATCAGCATTAGGGTTTTAAACCCTAAATTGAACTCTTTCCTTTCAATCAGCATTAGGGTTTTAGACCCTAAACTGAGTTTTTCCTTTAGCCAGCATTAGGGTTTTAAACCCTAAACTGAACTTTTTCCATTCAGCCAACATTAGGGTTTTAAACCCTAAACTGAGCTTTTTCATGCAATCGGCATTAGGGTTTTAAACCCTAAACTGAATTTTCCATTTAGTCAGCATTAGGGTTTTGAACCCTAAACTGAACTTTCCCCCCCAGTTGGTCAGTATTAGAGTTTCAACTCTAAAACCGAACTTCTCCCCAGCTAGTCGATATTAGGGCTCCAACCCTGAACTGAGAATGCATATCCTCTTTCATCAATTTTATAAACTTCCTGGCGAATAATTCACGAAATTTTCCTAGTGAAACTGGGGCAGAAAATTTCGTTCATTTGTTTTTCCCGCAGGTATAACCTCGAGCCACATCGAAACGACCCACAAGATGAGTCTCAACTCAGAATCTAAGAAGAAAAAGAAAAAAAATATGTCCCGAGACACCGGAGAAAATGGAAGGCGGATCGCTCCAAGATTTGATCAAGATCCCGAATTCTACCTACCCCGTCATATTCAGTATCGCAGAAATAAATAAGTGCCTACAACTTGCAAGCATCAAGATTCAGATCGGAGTCTGCAAGCAGAATCAGCTAAGACCCAAGATCAAGTCGCAAAAGAATCATAGATAGGAATCTTGTAACTAGCAGTTGACATGCATATAAGTGTTTAGTTCAGTTTCAATTGTTCTTTGGTTGTAATAAGGCGGTTAGTAAAGCAGCGGTGACAACAGCAACAGCAGTAACAACAAGCATTGCAATCCCATGGTACTCCCAGCTACCCAAAGTTTCCCGAACTACATTGACCTGATTCCTGTTCAACCCAGGATATGTAGGAAATCTTTGAGGCAAAGATTCGGTCAGATCTTTCAAAAACATGCTTCACACGGAGTAGTCCATAGGCAAAAATCGCTCATACACGCTCACTTTATCTTTGCACGAAAACTCTTCGTGTTTCCGAACAAAGAGGGGCAGCTGTGAGCACGTGATTTTTGTTTCGCGCGACAATCGCTCCAAAAGAAATAAAAATAATAACAAATGGTCCTGCTGTACAATTTTTGGATTTTTACATGGCACTTTGTTAATTATTTATGATTTTTGCCCATTTTATTTTATTAAAACAAAATACAAAAAAATGTATGTGTCATGCGTAATTTGAACCGTAATTCGGTTGTTAAATAGAAAATCATAAATAGGCATCTTTGTCCGTGATTTTTGTTTTGTTTGATTTTACCTGCTTCAAACATTTTAATATGTGTGTAAATAATTGTATTAAGTGTTTATTTAATTTTAATTTGATTTACTTGGGTTTTGTTTTAAAAAATAAAAATATATATAAAAAATATATAATAAAAAGTGCAGAATTGGTTTAAAATCAGTTGGGCCTATTTTCGTTTTAATTTGAGGCCCAAACCCAAACCCAAAACCCCATATGTAACCCGGTCCATACCAGCTGATACCCAGAACTTCCAAACGACACCGTTTTAACCTGGTCTGATCTGGGCCATTGATCTCAGATTGATCAACGGCCAAGATCACTTCCCCATAACCCACTGATGAACCCGACCCGTTCCACCCGAACCGACCCAAACCCTTTTAGGATGAAACGACACCGTCCCCCACCAACCAAGAGATCCTGACCCTTCATCGTACCCCATCCAACGGTTAGGAATCAACCCCTCACTAACTATATAAACCTATAACCTTTACCCTGCCCCCCTATCCGAACCCCTGCCTTAGGTCGTCTTCACCCCAGACCTCGGGCCTTCAAACCCTAGCCGCCCCTGTATACTTTCACCATGAAAGCCGGCGGCATGGACGCCGGTGACCCCACCCTTAACACCGTAGATGCTCCTCACCATCCTGAACCCAAATCCACCAATCACACACTTCGAATCCCCTCCCACCTTCTCGAATCTTCATTTGAAGATTCGAGTCGGAACCTGATTTACACCAATCGGCCTCAACTTCACACCAGACACTCCCCAGACCCCCCTCGTGACCAAACCATGCTTGGTTTGGTCCGAATCTGACTAGGGAAGCATGAATCCCGGATCTAATTTTTAGAACCTTAGGGTTCCTCGTCACTGGTCTGTATCTCGTTTAAACCAAGAGATTAAGGTCTAATGGACCTTAATCGAAGTGTTTCTCATATGAGAAACACTTCGATTAAAGTCCGTTTAGCCTTAAGAAAGGTCTGTTCAAGTCCAAGCTAAGGTTTTTGATTTTTCGGGTTTTAAGGTGAGTTTTGCTTTCTTTTATTTATTTTGTTTTAGTCCATGTGATTGTTTAAAAGGCCGTTCATGTTTTGTGAAATTTGTGTTTCGAATTTTACCAACTGTGTCCTGTCCACCTTGCTTGAACCTCTGTGTTTGATTGAGTCCTTCTTCTACTTGTTCTGATAATGCGTATGTATGTATGTATGTGTTGTGCAATTAGCTGAATCTCAAATTTGAACCGATTAACTGACTCTTCGAGTACAATTCTGTTTGGTCAGTACAATTCAAATCATGTGTCGATACTGTTAAATGTCTGATTTTTGGCTACGATTGTGCATGTTATGACTAATATAGTCGAGTCGACATGTGTCGTCAATTAGTTTCAACTGTCTGAACAATAACAAATCGATTTGCTTCTGTTAAACATTGCCTGAATCAATTAAGAACTAAGTTTAGTTACTTATAGTTGTTAATGTGATTTCAGAAACCTAAGGTTTGGTCTGTAATTGCAATCTGAATTGATGGCATGTGCACTTGTGCACAACATGTGCATAAAAGCCCTTTTTGAATTAAAATAGTTTTGACAGCATATGCTGTCAGACTACTTTCTGCTGCCCATATTCTACTTAGTTCAGAAATATTAAACCTTACTTAAAAGTAAGTCTGCCAGGGAATATCATGGGTTTGTGTTCTTATTTAAATAGTAAGTGGAATCTGAAAATAGGATATCACGTGGGAGGGTGTTCTGATTGTCTTAAACAGGCTGTTAAAGGGGTGATTGGAGGCTTATAAAAGGAAGGTCTTCCATCAGTTTAAGGGATCAGAGAAGAAAGAAAAAAAAACCTGGATATTAGAGAGAAAAAAAAGAGATACACATATATACATAGAGAAGATAAGAGAGGGCAAGAATACACACACACAGACAAACATTGATAATAACAGAGTGAATTGAGAGGGAACATTTTTAGGAGAGTTGAGTTCTGAAAAACAGAAAACTGGAAAAGAATTCTTTTGGATAGCCAAAAATAGATTTCAAGACTGAAATTGGACAATGGATTTTGAAAAGAAATAGATAGTAAGAGGAATAAAGATACAGAAATCAGAAACTGGTTTTTCTTCCTGCTTTTGTTCAATTCTTAGCCTGCTCAGCCTATTCAGCCAGTTTTCCTTTCTTTCAAGTATCAGCTAAAGTGTGTTGGTTTGGTTTGCCTTGGTTGATTCCCTTGGAATTGGATTGTCTGGATTTCTGTTTCCTATTGCATTGTCTGCTGCTGCCTTTCTGCCATTTTTATCGGTCCTAACTGTATCTTGCACTGGGAGCTGTCCTATTTGTACCTGCTGTTACTGCTGCTGTTTGGTGTTGCTTCTATTGTCCTACTGACCCCCTGCTTCTTCTGTTGTATCCAACATCCAGGTACATACTAAGACTTTGCATCTGATGTAACAATGAAAGCATGAAATCAAAGATATGCAGGAGTTTAATCATTCGTTTGCTGCAGTTACAGTTTTTATTTTACGAATGTTATTAAGATCTGTGTAATTTGTTTAGTTTGTAATTCAATAAAGAAACACGTTAGGTAGCCTTGTACTTAATCGCAGTTTAGTCCGTCCTAAATTGTGATTTCGTTTACTTAATGGGTTGTCTAATAAGGAGTGTATGAGTGTTTTAACACACAGATAATTAGGTAACTTTTCAATTAATATTCTGCATGTATAGGAAAGAATGCTTTAAGCTTGCCAGATATGACATTTAGTTTTATTGAATCTTTGTAGATAGTTCACAGGATCCTGTTCAAACTCTATTAGTAATAGTTTCCGATAAGTAATTCCACTAATTTGGTTTAAATAAGCGAGTTTCAAACTCGGATTTGAAGAACATTTATCATAAGCTTTTAACAGTTCTATTAATCTTGTATATTAATTTCCCCTGACAATTTAACAACATGATCATTCATGAAATAAGGCACAAAATAACTCACGCCTCATAAAATCAGATAATCAAGTAAGGATCTGAAACTGGTCAAGCATGTAATTAGCACATAATCCTCTTTCTTTCATTTTATTAGAGACAAATGTAATAGAAATGTAGACGCTTTAGGATATCCTTTCTAAAATAGGGATAAGCCTCGCCAAATAAAATATAAATTGCGGGGCCCTCAACAACTAAACATAATAAATATTTAGAATTCAGGACATGCCGTTTAGTAAATTTCATGGCCTTTCCCAAAAATAATAACGCGTTAGGCTCTTTAGACGCGGTTTAATTAAATTACATTCTTAAATTCGGGTGCGCATTTATGTGACCCAAATTCAAATCTCAACGGAGTCGAAATGTGTTAACAACTACGGGTGCATTGATTGTGACGTGGTTCGAGATGCATTTTCACGACGTTGCAATTCTATAAAAATAAATGATAATAATAAAAGCGGTTTAAACTTAATAAAAGCACGTAAGTCATAACATGTATTTAAATCAGATATTTAGCCATTATAACAATTTAAGCGACCGTGCTAGAACCACGGGATTCGAGGGTGCCTAACACCTTCCCTCGGGTCAACAGAATTCCTTACTTAGAATTTCTGGTTCACAGACTTCATTTGGAAAAGTCAAAAATTTCCTCGATTTGGGATTCAAGATAAACTGGTGACTTGGGACACCAAAAGCCAAACCTTTCCCAAGTGGCGACTCTGAATTAAATAAATAATCCCATTTCGAATATTGTCACTTAAATTGGAAAAACTCCCCTCGCGCATTTATCCTTCGGGGCCGGGCGTGCAAAAAGGAGGTGTGACACTGAAGTACGAACAGTGGTGTGATAACCCAACAACGCAAATTGTAATTTTTCATGCCATTGCCTCGAACCTTCTACCATTTTCCGAAGTATCATCTTTATGTTTTTGTTGGCTGCCTCAACTACTCCATTCGCCTTGGGACGATATGGGGTGGAATTGCGGTGTGTAATCTTGAACTGCTGACATACTTCTTTCATCAAACCGCTGTTAAGAGTAGCACCATTGTCCGTGATAATCACTTTTGGGATCTCAAATCTACAGATGATATGGGAATGAACAAAATCTACCACTGCCTTCTTGGTTACCGACTTGAAAGTTTTAGCTTCAACCCACTTAGTGAAATAATCGATGGTCACCAGAATGAACCTATGACCGTTGGTAGCTGCCGGCTCAATAGGTCCAATGACATCCATGCCCCAGGCAACAAATGGCCATGGTGCTGACATTGTATGCAATTCTGTCGGCGGAGAATGAATCAGATCTCCGTGTATCTGACACTGATGGCATTTCCGCATGAAACTGATACAATCACGCTCCAAGTGAGCCAATAGTACCCTGCTCGAAGAATCTTCTTCGCCAATACATATCCGCTCATATGTGGCCCACAAACTTCAGCATGTACCTCTGTCATAACTGTCGTGGCTTGACTAGCATCTATACATCTCAGCAATCCCAAATCTGGTGTTCTTTTGTACAACACTCCTCCACTAAGGAAAAATCCATTTGCCAGTCGCCGAATGGCTCTTTTTTGGTCTCCGGTGGCCTGCTCCGGGTATAGCCCCATCCTGAGGTATTCCTTGACATCATAGAACCATGGTTCGCCATCCAGTTCTTCCTCTAACATATTGCAATAAGCATGTTGATCACGAACCTGAATATGCAACGGGTCAACATGAATTTTGTCTGGGTGGTGCAACATTAATGCTAAGGTGGCCAAAGCATCGACAATCTCATTATGAACTCTTGGGATGTGTCTGAACTCCACTGATCTAAATCGCTTGCTCAGATCGTGCAAACATTGTCGATATGGTATGAGCTTCAAATCCCTCATTTCCCATTCACCCTGAATCTGATGCACCAGGAGGTCCGAGCCTCCCAAGACCAAGACGTCCTGGACATCTATGTCTGCAGCTAGCCGTAGACCCAAAATGCATGCCTCATACTCAGCCATGTTGTTAGTACAATAGAAACGCAGCTGAGCCGTAACAGGATAATGATGTCATGTTTCAGAAATAAGTACCGCTCCTATTCCAACTCCCTTCGCATTTGCAGCTCCATCGAAAAAAAGTTTCCATCCTGGTTCCTTGGTCATTTCCAACTCATCTATATGCATCACTTCTTAATCAGGAAAATACGTCCTCAAGGGCTCGTATTCTTCATCAACAGGATTCTCAGCCAAGTGATCAGCCAATGCTTGGGCCTTCATGGCCGTCCTCATCATATAGATGATGTCGAATTCTGTGAGTAATATATGCCATTTCGCCAATCTCCCTGTGGGCATAGGCTTCTGGAACATATACTTCAGTGGATCCAAGCGTGAAATGAGATAAGTAGTATACGATGACAGATAATGCTTCAATTTCTAGGCCACCCAAGTTAGGGCACAACATGTCTTCTCGAGTTGAGTGTACTTAACCTCATAGCCTTTAAACTTCTTGCTGAGATAATAGATGGCTTGCTCCTTCCTTCCTGTAATGTCGTGTTGCCCCAGTACGCAGCCAAACAAATTCTCCAGGACCGTTAGATAAAGAATTAACGGTCTTCCCGGCTCACGTGGAACCAACACAGGTGGATTTGATAAGTATCCTTTGATTTGGTCAAATGCTTCCTGACATTCTGCCGTCCATTCTACCGCATCATCTTTCTTCAGTAGCCGAAAAATGGGTTCACAAGTTGCTGTGAGTTGAGCAATAAACCTGCTGATATAATTCAACCTTCCCAATAGACTCATTACTTCTGTCTTGTTCTTTGGCGGTGGCAAATCTTGGATGGATTTGATTTTTGACGGGTCCAACTCAATGCCTCGCCGACTGACGATGAATCCCAACAGCTTTCCAGATGGAACACCAAATGCACATTTGTCCGGGTTGAGCTTAATATCGTACCTTCAAAGTCTTTGGAAAAACTTCCTTAGGTTTGCTACGTGGTCTTCCTGATGCTTGGATTTTATGATCACATCGTCCATGTATTCCTCAATCTCTTTGTGTTTCATGTCATGAAACACAGTAGTCATTGCTCTCATGTACGTTGCCCCAGCATTCTTCAAACCAAATGGCATTACCCGGTAGCAATAAGTCCCCTACAGCGTAACGAAAGCCGTCTTTTTCGCATCTTCTTCATCCATCAGAATCTGATGATACCCAGCATAGCAATCCACAAAAGACCCGATCTCACGTCCGGCACAATTATCGATCAATATATGGATGTTGGGTAATGGAAAGTTATCCTTTGGGCTTGCCATGTTCAGATTGCGATAATCGATACACACCCTGATCTTCCCATCTTTCTTCGGCACTGGCACTACATTAGCCAACCAATCAGGATATCGAGTGACCCGAATAACCTTTGCTTGCAGCTTCTAGGTTACTTCCTCTTTAATCTTCACACTCATGTCTGTTTTGAACTTCCTCAATTTCTGCTTGACGGGAGGGCATACTGGGTTAATGGGCAATTTGTGAACCACTAAATCTGTGATTAACCCCGGCATGTCATCATACGACCATGCAAAAACGTCTTTGAACTCAATAAGTGCTTTGATTAGTTCTTTCCTGATATTCGGTGCAATGTGGATACTTATTTTAGTTTCCCTGATATCATCTGCATCCCCTAAATTGATGGCTTCTATGTCATTTAAGTTGGGCTTGGATTTCTCTTCAAATTGGCTTAACTCTCTGTTTATCTCTTCGAAGGCTTCATCCTCATCGTATTCCGATTCATCATCATAATCGACCTCTTGTACAATTAGTTCGGAATCAGATTGATTTTTTAGACTGGGTTGAAGATCCGTTGTGTATGCCATGTCATTAGAACCAATATAAAGAGAACTGTTCAGAAAGAGAAAAGAAGAAAACAAAATTAGAACAAAATAAGAAGAGAAAAGCTTTCACTTTATTAAAATACGGGATAACAGAGTTTCACACTTTGCCGAATACAAAACAAAACTGGATTACAGCCCTGGAATAATCCAAAAACAAGAAAGAAAAATCAGAGCCCACTACCAAGACTCCCTCCGAGTAGGAAGGGGAGTAGCCATCCAATTGTTGATATTTGCCCTAGGCCCCACAAACTGTACATCTAACCTACTGGACCCTTCTCCAGCTTCTATCATGTTGACATCGGCGAACAGCCTTTCAAAGCCCTCATTCAAATCTCCATCTGGCCCAATCAGTGGTCCGAGAACTTTCGGGACCGACAACTTTCTGATACCTGCTCTGACAAATGATCTGGATAGGCGCGGGATTGGCTTGGGAAGGACCCAAACTCTTTTCTTCAACTTGCGGGCCCGTCTCACATCCACCGCTGTAGGATTGAACCCCAACCCAAAGGTATCCAGATTTTTGGGCAAAGAAACCGGCTGAACAATACCCTGAATATCAGCCCCTAAACCTTTGCCTGGCACAAACCCGTTCTTTAACATCTCCGAGGCTACCATGACAGTTGCAGCTGCTATTTTGGAAAGTGGGATGCTTTCACCTTCGGGAACTTTGTCCACTAAAACCGTATCGAAAACCTGGTAAACCCACGGTCCCTTATCATCATCAGTCTCTATGAAGAGTACGATGGCATCACTTACTGTGCTTGCATTGTCTTCCCCATGTACTACGATCTCTTGCCTATCCCACTCGAATTTGACCATCTGATGTAATGTAGAAGTCACTGCTTTGGCGGCGTGGATCCAGGGTCGCCCCAACAGAAGATTATATGACACTGCCACGTCTAACACTTGAAACTTCATGGTGAACTCAACTAGACCAATTGTTAATTCAAGTATGATGTCACCCACTGTGTCTGTACCACCACCATCAAACCCTCGAACATAGATGTTGTTCTTGTGAATCCTGTCACCATCGACCTTCAGTTTGTTCAATGTGGTCAAAGGACAGATATTGGCACTGGACCCATTATCAATCAGTACTCGAGTGACTACCGAGTCTTCACACCTCACAGTCAAATAGAGGGCTCTATTATGTTCTGTACCCTCCACGGGAAACTCATCGTCTGAAAAAGTGACCCTGTTGACCTCGAAAATCTTGTTTACTATTTTCTCCAGATGGTTCACAGAGATCTTATCCGGAACATGGGCTTCGTTCAAAATTTTCATTAATACCCAGCGGTGCTCATCTGAATGGATCAACAAGGATAACAATGAGATCTGTGTCGGGGCCCTCCTCAACTACTCGACAATGGAGTAATCTTGCGCCTTCATTTTCTTTAAAAATTCTTCCGCCTCTTCCTCGATAACTGGATTCTTTGTCGTTACTGGATTGGCCCTTCTTAACTCTGCGGGAGCAAAACACCTTCCCGAACGAGTTAACCCTTGTGCCTCACATATTTCCTCCACAACTTCCTTCCCCTTATGCGTTACCATTACTTGACTGTAGCTCCATGGTACAGCTTTCTCGCTGATTATCGGCAACTACATTACTGGCCGGATAACAACTGGTCCTATGCATTCCCCGTTCACGACTACTGGCTTGCTTGATATCCCTTGCACCGTTACTTTGACCGGCTCTGGACTCTTGGCAACATCAGACGAACTCTTCCCCATCACCACCACTGGATTGCCTTCTACCCTTTCCGACTGTACTACCGCTTTTCCACTGATCGACTTTTCTTTTGGACTGGCACGGATCATCATTACCGTTTGTAAGGGCTTTTTGAGCTTCCCTCTTTCGTGCACTAGTTCGATCATATGGGCTTCATGGTGTGTCGGCAACGGGTTCTGATTGATGTTATGTGCCTCTGGCTCCTAGACCTCGATCCTATTTGTGTCAATAAGATCTTGTACGGCAGTCTTCAACTTCCAACACTTCTCAGTATCATGCCCGGGAGCTCCCGAACAATATTCACAACTTACCGAGTGGTCCAGATTTTTGGGAAGGGGATTTGGCAATTTGGGCTCCACAGGACTCAATAGGCCTAACTGCCTCAATTTGTGGAACAAAGTAGTATAGGTTTCTCCCAGCGGAGTGAATGTTCTCTGCCTCTGCACCCTTTCATTCCTGAAAGTCTGATTCCCACGGAAACTTGGTCCCGAAGGATTCTTGTAGGCCTTTGGTGGTGGATATGTGTTTTTTGGAGGTGGATATGTGTTTTGTGGAGGTGGATATGTATTTTGTGGAGGTGGATATGTATTTTGGGGAGCCATCGCACGCCATTGCGGGCGAGCCGGGGGCTGGGTGTAAGTTTGGGCATGATGGATAGAGAAATGTGGCTCTTGTGGTGGGTAGTAGGGCTGTGGAGGGCCGTATGGAATGTGTGGGTAATTTGAGTGATGGGGTCTAGGTTGGTAGTGAGGGGGGACCTCTGGATCTGGACCAAGTACCTGCCTCGACTGTTGCGACATCTTCCTTTTTCTTCTTTCCGAGCGCACCTCCCGTGCCGCTCTGGATGGCCTGAGTGGTTGCTTTAATCGCCGAATAGCTCAGGATTTTGTTGGACTTAAGTCCCTCTTCAATCATACCGCCCATTTTTACTACTTCGTTGAAATATTTGCCAACTAACGTCACCAGGACCGAAGTAAGTTGGCTCCTGAGTCTGCAGAAAGTAGTCCACCATTTCCCCTCTCTCATTGGAGGATCAACTCTTGCCGCCTGCTCTCTCCAGCGGAACCCAAATTCTCGGAAGCTTTCCCCGGGCTTCTTCTCAAGTTTCAGCAGTGTGAGATGGTCAAGGACGATCTCAAGGTTGTACTGAAAGTGGCCTGCAAAGGCTTGTGCCAGATCGTCCCAGGTGTACCACCTGCTAGGATCCTGTCTTGTGTACCATTCCAGTGCAGACCCGCTTAGACTTTGACCAAAATGAGCTATCAACAGCTCGTCTTTTCCCCCTGCCCCTCTCATCTTACTGCAAAAACCTCGCAGATGTGCCATTGGATCACCGTGCCCCTCGTATAGATCAAACTTTGACATTTTGAACCCTGCCGACAATTGAATGTCGGGGAATGGGCACAGATCTTTGTAGGCCACACTGACTTGGTTGCCTAACCCATGGATATTCCTGAAGGACTGCTCCAGGCTTTTAAACTTTCGAAGCACTTCGTCTTGCTCTGGGCTGTTAGCCGGCTTTTCAGTCTTTACCGGGATCTCGAAGTGAGTGTTATAAGTATGAGGCTCGGGTGCTTTGAAGGTTGGTTCGGGGGGTAATATTGGTTATCGTGAGCCTGAAACAACGGCTCGCTGGATGATCTTTGCAGCGTGGCTGGTGGGGGTGCCACGAAAACAAGAACATTTGGTGGAGGAGGGTTCTGATTGGGTTGTGAAGCTTGGGGATCATAGGCATTCCTTTCCTGATAGTATTGGTGACTGGGGAAGCTTGTCGAAGGGCCGGGGGGAAGGTATTCCGGCGTGTGTCCTGGTGGGAGAGTGGGAGTAACGGGAGGGTCGGGCATTTTTTGTACCCTAGCTAAGGCCAACTGCATTTCTTTCCTCTCCTGTCTCATCTTATCCATTTCCTCCTTCAGCATTTGATTCTCCATTCTTTCATCCTCGACACTTTGGTCTGAACTAGTCATGCTTTTTAGTATGGGCCCTTTGGATCTTGTTTGGTAATGGTAATCTGCCAGAACGTTCTAACAAACTAACTGGTTCGAAATCTCTGGATTAACAACAAACTTGTTAGCATTAGAGTTTAACACATATTGCAATTTCACGTTGGGGGATGCAACGTTCCTAGACAGTTTAACCATTTCTAACATGTCTTTGCTTCGACCGCATGCGTCATTCCGGCTTACTTTGTTTGTGCCTTGTTTAAGTGTTTCTGAAACTTTCTTTATCTCTCTCTTTATTTATTTCTTTTCCTTTCTTTTATTCACTTTGCCTTTTCTCTTTTTCTTTTTAGTGGTGGTCGAATCTTATGTGTATTGGCTACGTATCATGTCCCTGCATGAATCAGACCGCGCGTAGTTCTGCCACAAGTGCGGAAAATAAAGACACCACTTTTGGATTTTCAACCTTTACTAGCAAAACTTTTTATTACCAAGCAAAACATTTTTGAAAGGAAATTGACATACTTGATACAGACTACAGACTTTATGCCAAAAAGGGAAATACAAACTCCGACGAACAACAGACTTTGAAGATAAGGAAAATACAGACTCAAACTATGAATGTTTCAGAGTTTTGAATTTTGGCGCCCGCGGGGCGTCGTTCGGCCTCGCCGCGGGCTTTGGTGCAAGGCCCCTTTGCAGATATTTCAAATCTTCCATGATCTGGTGGACATAAATCATTATTGAAGCAAAGAAGGCGGTACGGGACATATACTCACAAGCTAAGCACTTTATGGTGATGTAGTGCCCGATATCGTCGATTCTTCCCTTGATTCTGTCCCTTTCCATAAGCAATCGCTCTATTTGTTGATTCCGCGTCCCCAACATTTGAGCGTTGTAAAGGAGTTGATCCTGAAACTCATTCATCTGTTTCTCCATTCGGGCCATTAGATCATAGTAGTGCTTCCTATCTGCTCTGGCATCTCGGGCTTGTCTGAAGATCCGCTCTTTGAGAGTGGATATTGTTCCTCTCAATATAGCGATGTTCCTTTCGTAGTCCCTCTTCATTTGTTGCATAGACCATGCTCGCTCTTCTGCCTTCTTTATCCATTTCACCTGAATTCTCGCTAGCCCAACTTTAGATTTTTCCAGGTCTTCTTGATACCTGAGGACTTTCTTCTTTAGACCGTTTATGAGCCTTTCATCAGCCCGGCTTCTCTTTGGGTTTCTGGTAGCTATTTTCATTTCCTGGATTTGAGCTTTGAGGACCTCGTTTTCCTGAGCTGGTTTTCTCTTTTCTCCCTCATCTGCAGCGATATGCAAATCTTTCTCAAATTTCAAATCTATAACTTGCTTCTCCAACTTGCCTATTGTAACCCTGTACTCGTGCTCTTTAGCCAACCAATCCCACTGTTCTTGCGACGCCTTGACGAATTCTTGGAGATGGGGTCTTTTAGCTGGCCTTTCGTGCTCAAGTTCTCTCATGTACCAAGCAAGGTATCCTGGTGCCACTTCGCCTTTGGCCTGATCCAGCACACAAGTATCTGCTTTTAAACATTGGCATTCATTCCAGATCTGACGGACTATTGCTTTAGGGAACTGTCCGTCAGGGCTAATCTCAATTACTTGAGCACTAAGATCTTCCTCCTGTGGCACTGTTTGGCATCTCCCAAGTTGTCTCAAAACCCGATATGGCGCGTAAGGCTTAAATAGAAAGTGGGTCCTAGCTGCCGGCATATGGATGACCTCGTCAACGGGCAACCATCCTAGTGTCCACTGTATTTGGCTGGCGGTGAGGATCCGAAAGAATGATTTCCACGCCGTAACTCTCTCGGGTAGACTGACCCCATTGATTCTTGTGTAGAACTCTTCTATGCAAGTTTTCTTCGAGGAACCATAACTCAAGAGCTGGGAACGGTGGCAGAGATGCTCAGTCATCCATATTTGTAGCAACAAGTTACACCCCTCGAAAAAGTTCCATCTGGCTTTGCAGACTGTGAGAGCTCGGAAGATATCAGATACTATCATAGGCGCAAGAGTGCTTTCATCTTGAGTGAGCAAGGTACTGACAACCCCAGCTATTTTCAGATCAATGTTTCCGTCTTTCCTTGGAAATACCAAAAGGCCCAAAAAGGTTATCATAAATGCCACTCATCTATGCTCGTCCCATTTCTGACGGTTACTTTTGCTGCACAACTTATTACACGGGTTGTTGAATCCTCCGACATGACTGTATCTATCGTATATGAAGCACGGATTACAAAAACCTGCGGCCAAATCTAGGTTATGGACCGGCCTGGGTATCTTTAACGAATCTAAAAACCGATGCACAGTGACAGCTCTTGGAGTAACCAGGTATCTTTGCCTCCACGGAACTTCAGCATTTCCGATGTACCCAGCTATTTCCTCCAAAGTCGGGGTGAGTTCAAAATCGGAGAAGTGGAAGACATTGTGTGTCGGGTCCCAGCAGGTGACCAAAGCTCTTATGATATCCCCCCGAGGCTGGATTTCCAATAAACCTGTAAGACCATTTAGATATTTCTTGACCTCATCTTGCCCTTCACCACCTAAATCATCCCACCATAGCCGCAACTTGAAAGGGATTTTAGTCGTTATTGAAAAAGGTTCATTTTGCATCGTGCTCGTCCTGCACATTTATTAAGGTGATTAAGCAAAAAATAAAATTTATTTGACTCAACCAATTGGCTATTTTTTTAATTTTTCACAGATTAAAAGAAAGATCCGATTCCGAACATGGCCTTTCAGCACTTCGGGAACGAAGATTTTGAGGCTGGATGAGTCAACCGCTCAAAAATCCAAAAAATGACTACAAGTGGCCGTTTATGCAAAGTCAGCCTTCCGGCGTCCCTTTTGGGAACATTCGGCTATTTTGACAAAAATGGCGTCACCCGACTTATTTATGACGAAAATTAAAATTTTGACATTTTTGTAAAGGGGAGGTTGGACCCGATGAGGGTTGCCTACGTATCCCGCACCCTGTGAGAATCAAACCGGCGTAGTTCGGGTAGATAAAACAAACTTCTTTTGAAAAAAAGACTCTTTTCAATGGCAAATAAAACCATTTTTCATAAACAAAAGCCTTTTTTTTTATTTTCTCAAAAATTCGATAGAGTTTCGATGCTATTTGGACATTGATTTTTTCAAAACAGGCGATTAACTACCTCTATCTCTCTTTCCTTAAAGTATTCAAAAGCCGGTCAACATGCAAGTCCGAAGCAAACAAATGCACAGGTAGCAAGTTGGATGCATCAGGATGGTCTTTTGTCGTTTGGGCAGACCTGTCCTAGACAGACCCAACCCCTGTGTTGAGCCTCCAAAGTCAAATGCACATGATGCAAACAAACGTTCCTACTAGGTATCCGGCATGAAGCTGAGTTATTCTAGGTTCGTAACCTGGGTATTTGTTCTAGACTGTGTACCCGAGCGGACAACTCGAGTCGAGGAGGGGGCTACGTACCGGGGACCCGCGAGATCGTCTGGCTTTGTAACTTGTCCGGCCTCTTTCTTATTTCAGGGCATGACACTAACAGAATAGGGAGTCTCAACCAGTAAGCACATCCCCAGAGGTGAGAAGAGAAGGGTTTCGTAGCAGTTTATATACAGTTTGGATAATATCAAAGCGATAAAAGCAACATTTTGCACATTTAGGCCAAAACATGTAATAAGATCAAATAATAAATGAAGCCAAATAATCTATCCTAGACTGATTTTAGGACCCTTTTCCATTGATTTTCAAACGTGTGACTTCTTGAAAGAGTGGTGTTTTCAAAAGCCAACCCTTTTTAAACTCTCAAACAATGATCTTTTTTCAAATTCCAAAGCCCCCTTAAGATTTCCAGGATGTTTTTTTTCTAAGGTCTCCCCAAAAGAAAAGTCAGACCAGACTAAAAGGGTCCTCCCCCAATTCTGTCCAGACCCCTATTTATACCCAAACTTTTTTAACCCTCTAGCTCTTAGGAGCATTCAGCTAATTAAGAGAGTGTTTCTGCCCATGATATTCTATGACAACCACTACTACATGTTTTTCTCATTTTTAATCCAAGGTTATGGGTGACTTAACTTATTTAATCAACTTCCCATGCCATTAAGCCTTGTTCCCCACTATTACTAAACAATTCATTAGTTTATTGGTACTTTAATACCCTACTGACAACCATTCAAACTAAAGCATTTTTCAAGTTTTGACACCCCAAATTGCCCCTGTGATGCCCTGAACAACTATTCTACCTCAAACCCCTGCGACCACATCAGTTATAACCAATTCCTAAATAAGAAACTTAATCACTGATTAACCTAAACTAATCCTTAATTAATGACTGAAAACAAATGAACTGACTCTAAACCAATAAACACATCATCTATAACCAATTCACAACTAAATTCAAACAATGACTCAATCAAAATTTAAGCAGTATGAATCAAATTATTATCAGGTTATTCTAACATTCAAGACTGTAAAACTAATCGACGACACTTATCGAATCGACTACACGAATTACAACACATACAATCAATAGCAAATAATCAGAATCGAACAGGCACAGAGGTGATTCGAGTCATATTGATAGAAACAGAGATTTATAATGAAACTTAACTAGTCGACAGAGCTCATTCGAATCGATTATATAGTTTATTATATACTCGACCATGACCAGAAAAAGTTCGACCAAATAAAAGGTCTTTGAAGAAGGACAAAATCAATCGACAAAAAATTGAAAAATCAATAAAACTACACTAAACAAATAAACAGATATAAACAAATACAAAATGGAACAAACAGGAAAGGAAAAATACCTCAAGAACTCGGAAACTGGACGACCCTGACTTGGACTCTGACTCGGACCTTTTTTGAGGTCGAACGGACCTTAATCGAGTGTTCTCAACTGAGAACACTTCGACTAAGGTCCACTAGACACCCAAATTCCTTTAATTCGGACAAACTCCAACCTTTGGTTTTCTAGGGTTCTTGGGGTTTGATTTGGGGTTCGAACGATTTTAGCCTGATTCGAACCAAACCAAAGGTGGTTTGGTAACGAGGGAGGTCTGGGGGCGTCATGGTGTGAGTTTGGGGCTGGTTGGGGTAGTTTCAAGTTTTGCTCGAATCTTCGATTGAAGATTCGAGAAGCTACAGGCTGATTCGAGCAAAACGGATAAGGGATTCGTAGAGAGGGTGGTTAGGTGCTCTAGGGGTGTTAGTTTCATGGCCAACGACATCGTTGCTGCCGGCTTTCAGGCGAAGGGGTTTCAGGGCGGCTAGGGTTTCGGGGGAGGTCTGTTTGGTTTAGTCTCTGAGAGAGACGAGATAGGAATGGGGGGTATGGCTTAGGGGGGTGTGGGGCGAGAGGTTGGACTTATATACGGGGGAGAGAAATTTAATCCCGACCGTTAGAACAATTAAGATCAACAGCCAGGATCAAGGAGATTAACCAATACGGCGTCGTTTGGTTTAAGTAGGGGGGTCTGTTTGAACCGGGTAACGGGTCGGGTTCGGTTCTTGGATATGGGTATTAATCTGTGACCGTTAGATGTGGCTTGGTTGAATGGCTGAGATTTTTTGCCATTGAAACGACGTAGTTTGGTTCCTATACTACGTCGTTTCACCATCCTGTGAGAGGAGCTGCCTGGACCGGGTTTGGGACATGCCATTGGGCCAGGGATTTGAGCCCAATCCGATTTTCCTTCCTAGTTTTCATTTTTGTTTTTGTTTTTTTTAATTTTCTTCCTAAATTATTTTCTAAAATTATAAACCAAGTTAAAAATACTACTTATCTTCTAATAACAATTATCACATATAATTAAATGCCAATTAACAATAAAATCACACAATTCAACATTAAATGCTAAAAATGCAAAGTACATTATTTTTTATAATTTTCATTTTCGTAAAATAAATCACTGGTTAATTAATCCTAAATTGTAAATGTAAATGCAACACATATAATTTTGTATTTTTCAGTAGTAAAAATAGAATAAACATGCACAGACAAATACAAATAAATCACAAGCAATACACAACTATTTTATTTTAAATTTTTGTGGGAGTAGTTCTTGTAGGGCAAAATTCACGTGCTCACAATTCCTAGCTTCAAGTTCTTTCATTTTTAATGGTAAATCTCAAACCGAGTCACGATTTTGCCGTCATCACTTTATAACACCCAATTGAATTCTAGTAAAAGTTTTTAGATCTGATTTTTTCTTCTTTTTAATTCAAGCTTGAAGCTCCTTCAACGGAGGCCAAAATTTTTCCCTCAAAGTAGATTTTTCTCGCAGCAAACCGACGAATGAAATCACTTTAGCCAACCGATCCCATCTCTAAAATTAAAGTAGAATTGACATATTTCGAAAATCTCAAAAATCGATATACACAGTAATAATTTGTTGTTGAACCCACAAAGTTAGATTTTGTCTTTTCAACAAAATGAAGTTAGAATACAAAATTAAACTTGATTAGAGTATTACTACAGTGGAGTATTAAACATAGAATCTTTTATTTGGCAGTGAGAAGCAGTGGAGATAGGAGTTTAGTACGAGATGTCGGGGGGGGGGGGAGGGGGAGAGGGGGAGTGAGAAGGAAGAAGATGGAGAGGGGGTAGGGGGTTGGTTAATAATAAAAAGATTTTTTAATGTGTTTAGTTTATATTTATCAAATTTTTATTATAAATTACACATGTCATTCATTAATTGGTTCATTTGACATGTTATTGGCCAGTGCAACTCACACATATAGTCTGCCAGACAGTGTTCACGAGATACATTTAATAGCCACTTAAAGTGTTTAAGTGGAAATAGTCTCAGTTTAGGTGTTCAACTGACCGTTGTAAATACTTGAAGGGACTGTTTATATATTTCGCCTTGTAAAAACTGATCAAACAAGTCTCAGAAGAGATAGAGACTATGTTATTGTAATTATACCAAGATAAACTATATGTCCAACTAATAAAAACAAATGAACCAAATCGATTTTGTCGCATAAATACATGCTGAAACAGACCTAAGGAGGTGCTTAATTAAATGAAATCCCATATCAACATAGCCAAAAAGGCAAAGTCCAAAGAAAGAACAATCATCTTCTCCCTGCTCCAGTTAAGCATGAATTAAAATAGACACATTACTTAAAAACATAGTACTTATATTACTACAAACATTAAAAACATAGTACTTATTTTACTACAAACATTCTCCAACTCCATATTTTAGCCATGACCCATGAGTATTAACAACTTCCCAAAGCAGACCACCAAAGGATGTGGTGCAGTCGATGAGACTGCTCCTCCCTTAACCAGAGGTCTCGGGTTCGAGCCCTGGGTATGGAAAAATCTTTGGTAGGGAGCACTTCCCCTCAAATGGGGCCCTACGCGGAGCGAATTCGGATATAGTCGGACTCCAATACGGATACCGAACACCGGATGGGACACCAAAAAAAAAAACTTCCCAAAGCAGAGCCCTAGAACTAGCTACATATTCCAAACCAAGCTCCATGATCAGCACTCCAACTCTATTTGCAGCCTCTTTTTTCCACCTGATAGCCCGGGGATGGACCCATATGGTGTCAAAAGGGTTTAGTTGAACCCGCTTTGTTGAAAAATTATACCGTACATATTGAAATATTATATTTAAGCAACCTACAAAGTGAATTTGGTTCGTTGTTTCTTAAAATTTGATAAAAAAGCAAATATATTTGTTGAAATTATTTATAATTAGTTAGTTTTATTTAGTTTAGTGACATTTATTTGTTTTATACTGAATTTTCTAGTTTGGTGTATAGCTCCAAAAAGTTGTTACTTGAATTAGTTTAGTATTTATAGATTTATTCTCTCCGCTCTTCAAATAACAACTTCTTATTAGTAACAAAGAAAACTCTAGATTTATTTAAATATTTTAGAGTTAACAAATTTTGTTACATTGAATTTTTAGAAGTAAAATTTGTTAAATTACTATCTACAAGCAGAGATAGATAAATTTGTTTGTATCTTTTGAAAAATATTTTTAATTTTATTAAAACTATAGAGTGCCAACTTTAGAATAACATCATATTGACATTTTGTTAAGAACAATAAATAAATAAATGATCAAATCTTGGTTGTCATACTCGGCATCATTTATACTATTACTTGTACTAGTCTTTGACTGAACCCGCTTGTGCAAATCTTTAAGTCCGTCACTGTAGTAGCCTCAGAAGAGCATGAGTGTTTCTTCAACTGAAAGCAGAGGAAACAAACAATATAGACTTGAATATAAAAAGAACTGTTACACTCAAATCATATATACCATAAGAAAACCTCACTTTAGTCTTAATTTCATTCTCTCTAAATTCATAGTTCACTCACACCTTCTAGTGCACTACCCGGATTTATTACCTAAACATTCATCCTGAGCAATTTCTTCCAGTGCAGCAGTGTTCGGATGTAACACCCCAAAGTTTTTAGATTAATACTTACATTCTCAATTGACCATCTATATAATGAGGATAAATTTTACTTCGGACTTTCTAAACTAGAATTTGACGATATATAAAAATTGCTTATTTTACATTGTGGTCATATTATAAGGAGGTGACATGATTTTGTTATGTAAAACACCATTTTTATAATTTATGTTAAATTAGTAAGAAACCGGATAAGAGATAAGTAATTTGGGCCCAATTGTTGATCATTATCTAAGTAATATATATATAAAATACAACTTTTCACAAGCATCTCTCATTTCATTCCTTCATGACAAGGAAAACCACAATCCTCTCCCCTTCTTATCTTTAGAAATATTATACCAAAACCTCCAGGTTCTTCAACTAATCAAGTATTGTTTTTGTTAAACCACAAGTTGCCCCGCTCTTTTATGGTAAGTTACTCAATCCGTTTTTACACTAGACAACTATTAGTAGACCAACCAAATCTTTTATGGTGATAAAGTACAGGACAGGTGCTGCCTAGATTTTCTGTTTTACAAATCCTTTATATACTAGTGTTAGTATTTTGATCATAATTTTTTGTACTAAACTGATATGGAGACGATTCAAAATTTTCTGGAACCCTAAGACGTATATCTATAACTTTTATAAAGACCACACAATCAAGTTTTTCTCTTTACATCTTTAGAATTAAGTCACAACACAAGACGGTGGTATTGTCCAATATTTTTATTTTGAAAATTTAGGGTGATTTTTACTAATATCATATTTAATTCGATATGTTAAAATAACTGAACTTGTATATATATTTGATTATGTATTTGATTATGGCCCTTGACAGGGAATTATGGAGGTCGAACATTAAGGTTGTAGGTTAGGGGAAAATTGTGAATATTTCTACAGCACAATAGAGTGAGACTATCCAGTTAGGAGTTAGACTAAGAATGTCATTGGTCGTCTATTGATGCATGGCTTTACCTGCTAGTTTTTACTATACCAGCCATCTATTTCGTATTTTGTATTCTGTATTTCATATCTCTTATATTGCTGTTATTTTATTATGCATTTTTATGGTACTAATATATCGTCTCCTGTTGCTTTTTTGAGCCGAGGGTCTCCTGGAAACAGCCTCTCTACCCTTCGGGGTAGGGGTAAGGTTTGCGTACATATTACCCTCCCCAGACCCCACTTATGGGATTATACTGGGTTGTTGTTGTTGTTGTTGTTGTTGTTGTTGTTGTTGTTGTTGTATACCCCTATAAAATCTAAGGAAAAGTATTTGAGGAAATGGACAGATTTGGTTGGTCTATGGCGTAGATGATTCGTACGTCCTCAAATTGTGATGGAATTATTTTATGGTAAAACACCAAGGTTTGTGTATAAACTTGATCTTGAAATCTCTGTACTTGATGGATATTTGGAAATAAATTGATACTTTACTTCATTTCTCTTCACTTTATATTGTTGTATTGGTTTTATCTCAATATTGCAAGATATTGCTAACTCGCCCACTCTTACGGATTGCTTGATCATTTTGCATTTTTGTGGAAACTTTGTCCTTCTTATGGCAGTGACTTTATCACTTATCTTGGCATGCCTCTTGATTCAGATCTTTTACCATCTTAACTTTGGATTTGTGGTTCGTCTTAAATTATGGAACTTGTCCGTGTTAAGTACGAACTAGGAAGCCATCTTTAATATGATTATTGATTCTCTTGACTATTGAGTTTCTACCCTACTTGATTTGGGGCTTCGGTCCATCTTGATATTTGATTATGCTTGTGTGGTGGCATGACGTACATATTACGCGAAAATGGATATTTGACAAACTCTCTTGGATTGATGTTATATGCTTTCTTGACACTTGAATCTTGAACATTAATATTAATATTTGGAAGCACTTCAAGGTTTGATATTCGATACATTTGGTATATTTGCTTACTTGTTTTAAATTTATGTTTCGTTTGAGCTACCTATGACTAAAAAGGAGAATTAGAGAATCTAATGGCTCCAAGACTAAAGTTTATATGCCACTAAGCTTTATGCTTAACGATTTTGTTTTTTATCATAAGTAATATGCGAAAAGAGATTTGAAGAGGACCTTTTGGAGTAAACTTTTCGGGGGATTATGTATATATCATTTGCATATTCACATAGGGTTTATATAATTTTGGGACTCTACATGATCTATATGTCACACTTGTGTAAGAAATTTTGGAGGCTTGTTGGATCTCAAGACCATATGCTTACTTGAATTTGGTGACTTGTTTTGCTATTCTAGGGGTGTGTTAATAACCCAAGCCTTGTAATATGCTAAATTTTTCCTTTGTCTTATAAATATGTACAAAAGAGAAGACTAGTTATCCTTTTATACTCGCTAGTTTGAGATTCATGTAAAATACGAACATGTAGTGATGTTGAGCGAAAAATATAATTTCGTTAGGAAGTTGCTTTAACGTGGTGATTATTTAAGAAGGGTTGTATCACATTATCTTGATACTTTTATATTGTATTTTATTTAGAATTTTTACGAAGTGTGTTTTCAAAAAAAACAAATATATTGCACTTAAAATCTTTGTCGCATGGTCCTATTTTCGCTACTGAATTTTTATGAATGTCTTTTAGATTAATATCATCTAAACATTGTATGTAGTAAATTAGCTTTGTTTCGTAAGTAGCACCTTTCCAAAATGGGTTGCTATACCGGAACTAACATTTTTGTGTCTTTTTATTCGGGATCTTTTGGGATTGCAACATGGTTCGTACTGAATATGTCTAGTTAGATCATTCCACTTGCACAAGTGTCCAACTTCCCTTTTGCTGTATTCGCTACTAGTATTTGACCCGTCAGTTCGACATTTTTGCAAACACTATCTCTATATGGAAAAACACCATCATTGTTATGGTAGAAGAAAAAAATTTCCCTCCTCCTCCCATCACAAACTCTACACCATTATCATTGATTTACATTCAAATCCTCTTGATCATATTTAACACGATTGGTGTTGGAATGATCTACAGATTATAAAGTAGTAGCCAATATTCTTTCTTCGCTTTTGTTTTCTTTGCATATTTTAGTTACCTCCTGACAAAATACTTCTCATCTGTATATCGAGACCAGAAAAAATATTTGGAGAAGAAATTGTTGAGATTTGTCATGTGGTTCTTGGTTTCTTCCATAAATTTTGGGTTTGTTATCAGTTTTATCCACTTTATGGATTTCCGGTTGGTCTTACTATTTATGCTATTGCCATATCTAGCAGTGCAGTTCTATTTTATGACGACTAAGTCTACTCAAATGACTGGCTTCATTATGCTATCCGGACAAAAATGTATATTTGTGGCTCAAACTTCTCTATTCGAGCGGATTAAGGCTCGTCCGTATGATGATCTATACTTACTGGTTCTTAGAAAGATGGTACTGTGAGGTAAAGCCAAGGAGGTGACTATTATTGGTGATGGTGTTCTGAGGCTCCAGGGTCGCTTATGTGATCCTAATGTTGATTGCATGAGAGAGTTGATTCTGGAAGAGGCTCATATTTCGCATTATTCTATTCATCTAGGTGCCATGAAGATGTATCGTGACATGAGGCAGAATTACTGGTGGTGGCGGATAAAAAAGGACATAGTTGGGTATGTATCGAGGTATCTAAATTACTAGCAGGTTAAGTATGAGCATCAGAGGTCGGGTGATTTACTTCCGCAGATGGTTATACCGGAGTTGAAATGGGAGTGCATCACTATGATTTTGTGGTTGGTTTGCCACGGTTGTTGAGGAAATTTTATGCCATTTTGGTCATTGAATAGACTGACCAAGTCTGTATGCTTTATTCCGGTGATGATTATATATACTTCGGAGAGGTTAGCTCAAGTTTACATGGAGGAGATCGTCCAGTTGTATGGCTTGCCTATTTCCATTATATCGATTAAGGTACTTAGTCCAATTTGTATTTTTGGAGAACGGTACATGGTGAGTTGGGTATCCGGATAGAGCTCAGTAGGGCCTTTTATCCACAAACTGATGGGAAGTGTAGACAATTCAAATTATAGAGGATATGCTTATGGCATGTGTGATTGACTTTAGAGGGTAGTGGGATAGATTTTTGCCATTGGTCGAGTTTGTATATAACAATAGCTATCAGTCCAGTATTGAGATGGCTCCATTTGAGGTTTTGTATGGCTGAAGATGGCATTCCCCTATCGGTTGTTTTGAGTCCGGCGAGGCTAGGCTATATGGTACTGATTTGGTAAATTATGCCTTAGATAAGGTCAAGTTGATTCAGGAGCGACTTCGAACATCTCCATCTAGACATACGAGTTATGCATATCAGAAAGTGTGTGATTTCTTATTTATGTAGGGTGACAAAGTACTTTTGAAGGCCTCACCGATGAAAGGTATCGTGAGATTTGTGAGAAGAGGCAAGTTAATTCTAAGATTCATCAGCTCACTCGAGGTTTTGGAATGAGTTGATGAGGTTGCATATAGGATTGCTTTGCCTCCTAACCTATCGGGAGTTTATCAGGTATTTCATGTGTCTATGCTCCGAAAGTACCATGCTGACAAGTCCTATGTGTTGGATTATAGCACAATTCAGATGGACGAGGGCTTGAGTTACGAGGAGGAGCCAGTTGCCATTATTTGATAGAGAGGTTCGCAAGTTGAGGTCTAAGGAGATTTCAACAGTGAAATGACTTATTAAGTCTCCTTCACTGCTATGAAACTCTGACTTAGGATCTAATTTGCCCATGATGTTTTAGTTGGGTTCATCCCATTGTTATCGGGTATATAACTTGCAAGTTCCCATTAGTGAATTTAAGTCATATCCTGAGATGGATTTAGAACTTGATGTTATTGAATTTCTACAATAATCTCAAGTTAGATTCATAATCAAATTTTCATAGGTATTTAGTAAATTTCACACACACGTACAAAAACAAACAAAAGATTTGGACAGAGTTAAATCGCATAGTGGTGTTCAAAGTTGTTACGACCAAAATAATCCGGTGACATGCGGAAGCTAGTAAAACAAACCATGAGTGACGATAAATCAACCAACAAAAGAGAAATATACCAAACAAGACACAAACATATAACGTGGTTTAGTCAATTTGACCTACGTCCACGGGCGAAGATGAGCAATCCTCTATATAAAAGAGAAAAATATCGAGAGAATAATCTCACGAAGAGGCAAACACAAGTGGCACACGAACACTTATCCGGAAAAGCTCTCCCCCCTAAACAAGTCTCTCAAACCCCATCTGGATACATTATGGATGATACTGAATGAGAAGAAAAGATACTTAATTTATAGAAGTCCCAAGTTTTTCGTCCAAGAAAAAATGACTAGCCAAATATAGAAGAATTATAATTTCCTTCTAAGAAAAAGAAAAACTCAACTATGGTAAATATGTTGTCATTTTCTTCAAGAGATAGGAAAATCAAATATGATAAGAAAATCATGACAAACAACTAACAATTATGAGCAAGATGGCGTGTTTAAATGGAAGTAGTTATCATATTTAGAAAGGCAAGATGAACGATATTCTATTTGTCAAGAAAATATATTTACCTATATTTGCTTATAGTAAACCTGAATCTATGCCATATGAGCATTGGGAATTTGAGCATTTATAGACAATGAATTGAAGATAATATTTGAAATCATATTGTGAATTTTACAATGGGTTGAAGACTGGAGATTTATTCACGGCAAGATTTTCTGATTGCCATTTTGATAAATCAGTATACCCAACATTAGGAGGAGAAAATAAGCAGCTGAAAAAAGAGATAGATTGGAATGCATTATCACTATCTCATTTAGATCCTCGAAGAAATTAATGTGAACAGGAGGTTTAAAGATAATTCATTTGCAAAATATTACAAATCAATCGCTAAATGCATCCACTAACCTACCAAGGATGACTAAGTCACATATTCCAACCGATAATGCTCTCATTTGAGTTGATATCCTGGCAGAACAATCAATTAAAGCAAATGAATCTAAGCCATGGTTGAAATATGGTAGACCAATAGGTTCTAATGACAAAAATCCTCGAAGAAGAAATTGAGCAAATGATCATAATACAGAAGTAGTGGCTCAAGAAGAGCCCCGAGACATAACAAATGATAAGACCTCAAGGGAGGTCCAGGTACCTGAAAATAATGAGAATGACGATATCTCAATAAGTTATGTATCAACGGGAAAAATATGAAACCGAAATAATATTATTATCAATAACAGTTTTACTTATAATGTTAATGTTGAAATAATGTAACAAGATGAGGGTCTTGAACCAAAATCTATTGATGAATGTAGACAGAGAAATGAATGGTCAAAATGGAAAGACGATATCCATTCAAAATTAACTTCACTTGAAAAACATGAAGTCTTCGGATCTATAGTTTGAACACCTGAAGGTATAAAGCCAGTGGGGTAAACATGAATTTTTATACAAAAACAAAATGATAAAATGAAGTCATTAGATATAAAGCGCGACTTGCGATACAAGAATTTTCGCAAAGACCTGACATTGATTATACGGAGACATATTCTCCTGTGGTGGATGCTATCACGTTCAGATATCTTATAAATCTGGAAGTGCATGAAAAACTTGTTATGCGTCTAATAGATGTTGTCACTTGTCACGACCTATTTATATGGATCATTAGACAATGAAAATTTTATAAAAATCTCTAAAGGATTTAAAGTGCATGAAGCATATAAAAGTTTTCGAGAAACTTGTTCAATAAAGCTTCAGAAATCCTTATACGAATTGAAATAATTAGGGCGCATGTGGTATAATCGCTTGAGTGAGTACCTGTTGAAAGAAGGGTACGAGAATGATCCAATTTGTCTTTATAAAAAGGTCTGAATATGAATTTGTTATAATCGTTGTGTATGTTGATGATTTAAATATCATTGGAACTCCTGAGAGCTTCCAAAACCTGTAGATTGTTTGAAGAAAGAATTTGAAATGAATGATCTTGGAAAGACGAGATTTTGTCTACAAATTGATTATATGAAAAATGAAATTTTTGTTCATCAATCAACATACACCGAAAAGATCGTAAAACGATTCTATATGGATAAATCACATCCATTGAGTAGTCCGATGGTTGTAAGATCACTTGATATAAATAAAGACCCATTCCGACCTCATGAAAATGATGAAGAGCTTCTTGATGCCGAAATACCATATCTTAGTACAATTGGGGCATTAATGTATCTTGCCAACAATTCTCGACCACATATAGCTTTCTCAATAAGTTTGTTAATACAATTTAGTTTTTCCCATCACAAAGACACTAGAATATTATTAAGCATATATTCGGATACTTGCGAGGGACCATTGATATGAGTTTATTCTATTCAAATGAGTCTAAGGCAGCATTAGTTGGTTATGCAGATGCAAGATATTTATCTGATCCACATAAAGACCGATCTCAGATAGGTGTAAGGCCCCGTGAAAATTTCTACTCAAAACCCGAAATCTCATAGCACCAAATTGGGACCATGTGTTAGAAATTCGTGCATTAGAAAGTTAAGGAATTATGTTTCCCAGAAAAGTGCATTTATACAGTCCATTATGCGGTCGCATAATGGCTATGCGGACCGCATAGTCGCCGTAGAGTCAGACAGTTAATGGTTAATTTGAGGTCAACTATGCGGCCAATTGTGCGATCGGATAATTAATATGCAGGTCGCATAGTCATCGCATAATCCCCTTGGAATTTTTGTGAGAAGCAGTTCTGCGGTGCATTATGCGACTGCAGAACAGGTATGCAGACCACATTTCTGTCGCATACCCAGACAGTTTGTTCAGGTTTTGGGACCATTTTTGCGGTCCATTTCGCGGGCCGCATGTCCATTATGTGATCGTAGATTTTGTGGGGGCTCCTATTTTCTAACTTTTAAAATCCGACCTCATCCTATTAAAAACACCCATTAGACTTTTTTTATGTCATTCTTACTGCAAATAGAGTGAGAGAGAGAGAGAGAGAGAGCTCTAGAGGGAGAAACTAACTCTCAAACCTTGCCAAAACTTTGAAGACTTTCAAGCAAAATTTGCTAGGCTTTCACCCCAAGAGGTAAGAACTTGAGCCCTAATCTCTGGTTTCGAAATTCACACTAGAATGTGTAATTAGCTTGTGGGTTCATGGGTATAAAAATGGATTTTCTTGCATGCATAAGAGATAACAATGTATGGGGAAGTTATGAGCCAAAAAATAGTAATTGGGGTATAAGATGATGAAAATCTCTCACCAAAGGGTCCTAAAATTACAATGGACACTTAGTACTTGATTGTATACCTAAACGAGCTAGAATATTAATCATGTCTCTAATTCTTGGTTCAATTTGTAATTTTCATAAAATAGATTGAAGTTGTTAAGGGTCCCGAAATTTTGTAAGAATTTAAAGAAAGCTCTATTGAGGTATGTATGGCTAAATCCCCCTCTTATTAAAAATTGAACTCTGTTGGTATGTGTATGTGCAAATATAGTAAGACTAATAACTTGATTGATGTATTGATTGTTATTTTACATGAATTGGTTTTGGAATTGTATATATATAAACATGAAAAGTGTGCCTCAATGTGTGCAAAGTACTATCCTAGATATTTGAAGATGTGCAAAGAATATGAACCAGGTGTTGAAATTGCCTAGACTTCACATCAAGATTTAAAACTGAGATTGTCATGCTAACTATGTGAAATCTTACCTATGCTTGCAACTTAAATTGCTTTTGTATGTGCCTATGATCATAAATTGCAAGGTTGGCATTGAAAGTAGAAATGATACGATAATTGTGGCTTTAGTGCCAATGAATTGATATAATAAATATGAAATAAAGATTCAAACGAGATGATTAATGAGAAAGGAACAACGCCTAGGTAAGGCAGCCTAGCCGATCGGGCCGTGATCGGATACCATGCCGCACAAATGGTAGTAATGTGCTGATATTGAATTCCAAAAAGGAGAATAAGATTGTGCTTGAGGTATATGTCTCAGATGAGGCAACCTAGCCAATCGGGTTGTAATCGGACTCCGCTCAAGATAGTTGTGGTATGTGAATAATGATGAACAGTATGAAATGTCCCAAACTAAAGCTATGGAAATGATGTGAAAGTTATATGATTATTTTATGTGATGATGTGGTGCTCGGTTAAAGCTTTTGATTGTCTCTTGTGATTTCCTTGTTCTTCTATGATAGTTCTTTCTAATAAGCTGGTGTTTAGTTATACATACTAGTACTATTCCATGATACTAACGTCCCTTTTGTTGGGGGCGCTATATTTTCAAATGAATGTAGATGGCTCCATAGCGGACAATGCCTATCGCGCGTAGCAGAGTATCCTCCTCACATAGTCTTGGTGAACCCCTTCCTCTTTCAAGGGGGTATATTGCACATCTTTTGTTGTGGACTTCCACTTTTGAGGTATAGCTGGGGCCTTATTGCCGGCGTTGTCATAATTATCTTTTGTATCTTTAGAGGCTCTGTAGACGTTTGTGTGGGTTATGAATGGGTGTTGGATGGGTCTATGAACTAGGTTGTAATCTCAAACTCTTGTTTCTCTAAATTGTGACTGTATGTAATCTTGGAACTTAACTATGGTTTAAGGTTGTAATATGAAGTGATCTATCAATGCTGAATGTACAATCTTTCCTATTGTCTAAGTCAACGAAAATATGGTTCCCTTAATCATATGGAGTTGGGTAGGAAGTGTTAAAAAGACTTGCTCAGTTGGGATCACTCGATTGAGCACCAGTCACGCCTCCCGAGGTTGGGGCATGACAATAGGCTACTTATTTACATGTGGAGTTACAACCATATCATGGCATTCAACAAAACAGACTATGGTTGCTACTTCTTAAAATCATGCAGAGATAATAGTCATGCATGAAGCAAGTCGAGAATGCGTTTGGTTGAGATCAATAACTCAACACATTCAGGAAACATGTGGTATTTCTTTAAAAGGAAATATTCCAACAACATTGTATGAAGATAAGTCGGCTACCCGCACTCTGTAACCAGAATAGGGCTCTGGACTTAAAACCAACCGCTTTTAGAAGTTTGGAAGGCGGCGCATAAACTAGTCGGACACTCTTGAATCGATAGGCTTACCAGACGTCTCTGTCTATTCAATTGATTTTGTTGCAGACTTTTCCCCATGTCTATTTGTTCCGCTGGCCCTGTAGCTAAAGTCAAGCCTCTTCATTCATTCATGGCAATCAGTCTAGTAAGGAAGAAGTGAGCTCTAGCCTTAGTCTTAGTACGCGCACTCCGACCTATGGCTTTTCGATTATTTCGATCAGACAGAAGCTGGGTCGGACGACTTTCTTTTCCCTAGCTTGTCGAATCACATCCCCGCACAACGACATTCTTTGTTTGTGCGCCCCTTACCATTCTCGCTCAGTCTTTCAATGGCTGGGAAGGCAGTCGTAGAAATGAAGCCTATTGCCACGCCGACCATCAAATACATGAACTTCCGGAGTCCCTATCTAATAGTCACCCCCCTCCCTTACTGACTAAGGCTAAGTTATACTACATGTATAGCTCAACTGAAATGAGGATATATTAAAGGAGACGGAACAAAATATATTTCAACAAAATTCTTCTTCACTTATGATTTTCAAAATAATAGTGAAATAGATGTTCAACAAGTTCGTCCAAGTAATAATTTAGCGGATCTGTTTACTAAGGCATTATCAACCTCAACATTTGAGAAGTTAATATACAAGATTGAAATGCGGCGTCTCCGAGACCTTAAGTGATATTTTAATCAAGGGAAGTAAAAATATGTGTTGTACTCTTTTTTTTCCTTAACTAAAGTTTTATCCCATTGAGTTTTAATGGGGGGAGTAAAAATAACTCCAAATGTTTTACTATTAAGCTCTTAATGATGCATATTTTTTTTATATGACCATCCAAGGGGAGTGATGCAAATAGTATGTGGATGAAGTTCATGTATAAATACCTTGTGGATAGATTTCTATACTTTATGTCCATCTCTTATACTATTTTACTATAGTAGTTTTCACTTTGTATGCCTATAAAATTTTATGTAAATGACATTGGAAAGACACCAAAAGAAGTAAAATACTCCCTTTTTCTATATCTGTTTCTTATTTATATTTTACTAATAAATTACTTTTATTTAGTAACAACGGTAACATTAAGAGCTCGTTTGATATGAGGGATAAGGAATAATTAATCTTGGGATTAAATTTAAGAAGAATTTATTCCATATTTGGTAGGTAAAAAATTGTGATATAATTAATTTTGGGATTAATTATCCCAAAATTATTGTATTTTTTATACTTATAGAAAAATAGAATAATTAATGCCGGGACAATTAATCTTTAGAAAACTTCTATACGACCAAAGGACCCTTATTTGTGCACATCGCCCGTAGCGTATTGGTCCTAAAGTGCTCGAACCAGCCCATTTCCTCCCCGACCCGAACAGATGAAACCCAAACCCATAAAAGGCGGGACAAAAAACCGCTATCTCTCGAGCTTTCACTCTCAGTAGTTCTTCTAAGTTCCAGAACCTCACCGGCGAACCATGGCGGAGCTCCACCCTTCCACCGCCACTTCCTCTAACATCTTCTCCCAGAAAAATTCCGGTCCACCGGACGACACTGTGTATTTCTCCATATACCCAGATTTCTCCTTAAACCCAACTTCTCCACCCACCACTATAACTTCTCAACTCCAATCCCTTCACCTCCAAATCCTCCAAACCCTATCCCCTTACACTTACAGCTACATATGGCAACACGAACCCTTCACCCTCTCACTTTCCGCCACCGCCACCCTTCCCCATCTCTCCGGCAAACTCCGTTACGGCGACAACCTCGAAGACGAATGGTTCGTCGTATTCCTGCTATTCGAAACCTCAAAACACTTTCCTGATGTCTCGATTCGTGTTTGGGACAGTGACGGCGAGTTTTTGTTAATTGAAACCGCTTTTCATCTCCCCCGTTGGGTTAACCCGGACACAGCGACGAATCGGGTTTTCACTCGAGGTGGGTTTCTCCATATTATCCCTAATTCTATAATACCCTCTACCCCGGAACTTCGCGAGGCGTTAGTTTTATTAAGCAATAATATCCGTTCTCTTCAAACTAGAGCACCCGAGGGAGTGCAGCGTCAGTTAGAGAATAGGTTAAAGGAGTATCCTAATAGGGCGGAGAAGAATGTGCATCGGGTTAGGGTTAGGGTTCCTGTGTCAGTGGCAAAGGTGTTAAAGCATGAGCCTTGTTTGATTTCACTTGCTGTTGAAGGGTTTTACGATAGGGATATAGATACAATGAAGTTTGCAGCGAAGATGGATAAGTTTTTGGAGAGAGGGAGCGGGGAAGAGCTGGTGCAGGTGGTGGTTAGGATGTCCAGGGCAATGTATGCGCAGTTGGTGCAGCAGACGTTTCAGGCGCCAAAACGCTATCCACCATTGCCACCTAAGAGTGATTTAGGTGCTTATTTGGAAGCTGAGCTAGGGATGAAGATTGCTTGTGGATTTGAGATGATTTATCAGTTGAGAAAGACACAGGGCATGGAGGGAAAAGGGAGTACTTGGGATGCATTTAGACAGAGTCTCGAAAGGAGTGGGTATTTTGAAGGGTTGTTGCCGGGATCAAAGGAATATAAAAGATTGATGCAGAATGCTGAGGAGTATTACAAGAATAGTTCACTGCATGCTCGAGAAAGGTACCTGTTGTTTGTCTGTTTGTGTCAAAGCTTGATTTTTTTTAATGAGATTATAGAAGATGCATGTTTACAGACCTATTAGAGTTTGTTTCATAAGCTTTGGTACAATTGGTTTCTTGGGTAGGACGAGTTCAATCTATACTTGGCATTTGGTGTATATATGTCTAGTTAACTTCTCTGCCAAGGGAAATGGTGTATGCAATGGCTTCTTGAATGATATTATTGTGAGATAACAAACAAAACTGTGGGTTGCACCACTAACAATATCTGTAGATTTGGGTAATAATAAATTATGCCATCGAGTTTATATTATCAATATGAAATTTCTGCATACCGGGTAATAAAATGGGCATTGCCTGATCAGGATCTGTCTGGTATCATTTGCAACTTCACGAATCCTAGGTAAATATCTCCTGGTGCATCTGTTTAGCTTTATTTCTTGTTTATATGATGATGCAATAGCTCCTATCAATTGTATGGATTTTCAATAATGAGTTCAAATTGTTGTATACTTTCCTATGCATCCTAGATGTCAAAAGGAAAATTTGAAGCAGAATTTGTGTATACAGATATGATCTGGATTTTGGAACTTTTTGCCTTATTTATTTAATAAAAAAACTTGGAACTTGATTTTGAATCTCCGAGAGTTGTTAGTCTTTGAATACTTATGTTCTGTACTAAAAGGAGAACTTGAAAATGGTAACGTAAGTGACATGGTCATATTGTTTACTGTAATGGTACTTTTTTTCTCTTGGCTTGATTCACCATTTTCTCCACTTATTGCTTGATGTGCTGATAATACTGTTTATATTAATCTTGTCTGAGATGCCCTTGTGTGTCATTTAAGTATTCCTTAACCTATTACTAATCAACTTCTTGAAAAAGCAGTGATATGCTAAGTGCTCCAGTGCGAAGAATAGATGAGATCCTTGCTCTTCCTGAGTCTGCTGATGACTTTAAGGATCAGGAGCTGCCACCCTCTGATGATGATTCTTGGCTTTATGATGGGGAGGATGAGCTAAATGCCGCTCTTCAAGAGAGGCAAAGGGAGATGGAACTTTACAATTCAAAAAAGAAACAAAAATCAAAAGAACAGGATGGGCCCAGCAATGATTCTGATAATTTTGATCTTAAAGATATATCAAAGTCTATGCAAGCATTTGTCACGAAAGTGGCCAGCTATGAAGGTGCAGAGGTTCCAGAAGACAGGTTTTTGTCCTTCATTCTTCTCATTTCAGCACGTGGATTGGCATATACTTGGTTTCTTTTGTTTTATTTTTACTGACGAGAGGTTAGATTGTACCATCTTGTATTTATCGGGGTTGTGCTATTTGGATTAACTGACTTGCTGATTATAGTGATTGTCTTTGGACGTTTTCTGGGGTCCAAGTTTAAAATAGATCAGATAGTTATGAAGCAAGAGATTGCATCATAAATTTGGTCATAAAAAATAGGTTCCTTGTAATAGTCTAATAGATATAAAGTCAAAGGAGGGCTAGTTTGCTTAAATATATCGTATCTATATTCTTTAGGAGCAGCATCTTCTTGAAAATAAGGGTGTAGTGCGTGTGTAGTGCGTCAAACTGGTGAATAAAGGACATGCGTCCATCCTCTATAGCTTATTTTGGCTTATCCTCGTCTCCTATAGGAACGTAAAGGAAGTGGACTTTGATGTGGATCGCTTTATGAAAGACATGGAATCATTTGTGAGGCGTCAGGGCTCTGGAGACACTGGCAATGATGTTGATATAGAAGAAGAGTCATCATCGGATATGGAGTTTGGTGAGTCACGTTTTTTATTTCTTCAAGTAGATCTTTTTAGTAGCAATAGCCAAATGTTATTTATTAATTATATATGCAGATTGGAATTTTTCGCTTATTTATAATATTAGTGGGTCTGCCAACGAAAATTGCCTAGTTTTAGATGGATATCTCACAGCTTTTACTTTCAATTTTTCCTACCATAGTTTGTTGCTTTTTTTTTTGTTGGGGGAGGGGAGGTGGGAGAGGCCGGAGGGATGTGATACCTGGTCTCCCTTAGGCTGGGTTTGGTTGAGGTAAAGTGGTAGGGCGCCATATCATTTTTCTTGTTGGTTATGGAGGTGAAGTGATAGTGGAAGGCTCAGCTGCTCCTCCATGACAACTTTTACCCATCATTTCTAATGTGTCCGAATGTGGACAAAAAATCACGTTTATATAAGGAAGTCAACCAGGTAGTTTCTCTCCCTTATCCTCCCTCCTCTTCCTGGGGAGGAACTTAACATAGTATTGGTGTAAGTTCATCTTTTGAATTCACTAAGTTTACAATCCCAAACTCCTGCCAGAAATGCTAGAGGATTGGGGGTGGGAGGGACATGCTCAAATTTAAAGCATCTTCTGCATGTCCACCCCCCCCCCCCCAAAACCCAAAAAAATGCAAAAGAAGAAGAAAAAGTTGACATTTTTTGGACATGCAGATGAATCTGAAGATGAGAATGATATCACCGAGCCATCTGATGATGAGGAAGGTGCCGCTTTCATGGATTCATATTCGGACTCTCTGAATGAGGAACTTAAAGGTAGCACACTGAGCAATACATTTGTCCGTGCACATGAACAATCCGTTAAGAAATATGAGGTTAGTCCACACTTTCAATTAAATCTATATTTGTTTTCTGATCTTGGCTGGGGATCAGGTCTTAGCTGGTAGCAATTTTCCTGCTACATTAAATTTACAGTTTATTCCTGTGCCCCAACATCATTTCAGCATTGACAAAAGTGTTTATGTGGCAAAAAATGGGTTCTTGTAAATGTAGCATATTGCTCGCACATACCCCGATTCTGTAAATTAGAGGCAGAAGACAGAAAAGTGAAAAATGCCATCATACATTGCATTTCAAGTTACAAATAATATTGCTAAGATCACTCATTGGACAAATTTATGAAGCAGGGAACATCTAATGCTACAGAAAGCATGGAAGAGGAGTTCACTCCAGTGGATGTGGATTTCAATCTTGTAAAGAATTTCCTCGATTCATTTTCTTCTCAAGAAGGACTTCCTGGACCTGCTTCTAACTTGCTTGGACTCATGGGCCTACAGTTACCACCACCAGATGCTAGCAAAGGAAAATAAGCATATTTTTGTCCAGCAGCCAGCTTATTTCTCTACTTCCTTTTCTGTATCCTGTTTGTTTATGATTGCCATGGAGATGATGGTCGTCTGGAGGCTTAGCTTGAAGTTAAAGATTGTCCACATTCTAGTGTACTCATGCATATTCCCATAAATGACAAGCTAAAGCAACACAACTCCAGGAGCCACCACCTTGAAACGAAGTTTATATATTGTGTCAATCGTTCTGCATCAGATATGTTCCAATATTAATCGAGAATTCTTGTTGCAAGGAATGATATTTTTGACGAGATTAATAGCCGATACATAATAGATCTTAGATGCCATGATCTGTTTTTGGCCAAGAGGCATGTGATGCGATTGTATCAGTTTGAGTTGTGAGAGGTCCTCCCCTTAAGGGGGAGTTTGGTGTGTTCATTGTATCTATTTTATCTTCCCCTAGTTACTTTTAAGTCGGACACAAGATTTTGAAAAGAAATTAGACGATTGAGTTGAGAACAAGAGGAGTTTTTATGAAGCTATGCAGTAGTTTATCTACTGTTATAGTTGGTATAATATTCAATTTGCGAATTGTCCATTATCATTTGGTGCAAGTTTATTGGTCAAATCCCAACAGAAAACAAATGTGTTGGATGAGTCTCTTTCTCATTTGTTCAAATTTTGTTGTAGATTTTTATATTAGCATTGCAGGAAGCAGTAGGTGCTTGATGAAATTCCTCAAGCACAAATACTTGATGAAATAATTGATATAAGCATCAGGGGCAGAGCTAGTGTTCTGGCTAAGGGTGTATTGTGGGTCGGGCCTAGCCCGGGACCGCTAGCAAATGGGCCAAACAGGCCGGTTTAAATGGGCCGGTCCCTAACGGTCCTAAAAGCCCATTGTGGGCTGGTCCTCCCCAAAATAGACCGCGAGCCTGGGACCGTTTAGCCCAGGATCGGCAGGCGGGCTTGGGCCATTTCAACTGGGCCAAACGCTATTTTTCAAAAAAAAAAAAAAATTGCCAACGGTTAGAAGTTTAAAAACTAGTCGTTGGCCTGCAATATTAGCCGTTTGGCCTTTTCAAAAATAGTCATTTGGCCCCCAAACTTTTTATAATTACACTTCTTTCCTATTCTCAACTATAAATACCCCCTCATTCTTTCATTTTTACTTACAAATTCATCAATCTCTCTCTAATTTTCTTCTATAATTACTTACTTTATTATTGCATTTTTGTGAAAAATTGTGAAGTTGGTGAATTGAAGTATTCAAGTCTTCAACGATATACAATTTTCAACAAAGTTGTTCGTCAATTCGGTAAACTCGTTCCAACTCTTAAGTTTTAATATTATAATTTTGTTTGTTTTAGTTTGTATAATTATAATTAATATGACCTTTTCTTTGAAAAAAATGTTTGGTGGGAAGGGAAAATCTAAAATTGGTGAATCTACTCGCCAAGCTACTACTCCTCCCCCGGCTCCCCGACCCAGACCTGTTACCCGTCCTCCTCCACCTGTTATTCTTGATAGTGATAACCCTTGTTTTCAATTTTCCGATAGTCAATTTTGCCATGGTGTTGCACCAGGTCAACAATTAAATGATGAAGTTATGAATGCTCTTTATCCTAATCAAACTATCTTTGAAAATGATGAGGAAAATGATGATTTAGATGATACACCTACTAGTCATGTTAATAACCCAACTGATAATAATCCAAATGATGCCCCGCCTGACCCTCCTGTAGTAACCCCTACTTTTAATAGACAACCTTCTAAACGGACCGAAACATCTCTTGTTTGGCACTATTTTACTCAACTAAGAGAACAAAATAAGGCTAAGTGTAAAACTTGTGGGTCTTTGATGGCTCATAAATACACTGGAGACCGTAGCGGTACAGGTACTTTGACTAGACACATAAAGAAACACCCTAGAGATAAAGCTAGATATTTACAAATGAAAGTTGCGCCAAGAGGGGAGAAGTGTAGATACTGAGGTTAACCCTAGTACAGGGTCAAATCTAGTTCAACCGGGAATTAACATTGTTACCGGTGGCATTTTATATAATGATCCAAATAAAGATCGTGAAGAATTGGCAAAAATGGTTACTGTTATGTGCTTACCCTATAGTTTTCCTTCTAACACTCGCTTTGTGCATTATATTAGAAGAGTTTTTAATCCTACTTATAAAGGATTACCTTGCACAACTGTAAAGAGCGATATTTATAAATATAAACATGAATATAAACAATATTTGCGCTATTTATTTACTCATATAGATTGCCGCATTGTTATTACTACTGATATTGGTAAAAGTGGTAATGATTGTGATTATCTAACTGTTACAAGTCATTGGATTGATGAGGACTGGATAATGCAAAAGCGCATTATTGCTTATAGAATAATTAATTCGCCCCACACAGGTAAGTTTATTGCTAACACATATTTGTAGATATTTTTGCACTAGAGATAAAATAATGTCAGTTTCAATGGATAATGCTTCTAGTAACACTAATGCTATAGGCTTGCTTACAACTACACTAAATCCTGCATTTAGTAATATTTTTCATGTTAGATGTATTTGTCATATTTACCATTCAATCGCCGGTGATGGTAGAAAATTTTAAATGTGAAAATTGAAAAGGTTAAAATGGCTCTTAATTGACTTTTTTATTCAAACCGTAGAAGTAGACTTAGAGAATATTTTAAAAAATGTGATGAATTTGGCCTTAGAGAAAGAAAGGTTCCTAAACCTTGTTCGAGTAGATGGATTACATGTATGAAAGTTTAGTTGTTGCAAATGAATATAAAAACCCAATAAACGCAACGTTTAATGCTCGTGTTGGTGGTGGTGATGATGATGATAATGATGATGATGATGATGATGATGATGATGATGATGATGATGATGAGTACCTTACAAATCAGGATTGGACTAATGTTAAAATGCTTATAGACTTTTTAGAACAATTTCATGTTGCTACAAATAAATTATCTGGGCAATAATTATCCTACTATTTCTAACTGTTTAGTTTATATTGCAGCACTTGCATATTTGTTTAATCAATTTTCAGAGGGTGGGGTAATTTATCAACTTGCTATTAATTCTATGAAAGATAAGTTTAAAAAATATTTTTTCCCTATCCCCCCTATTTTTGGTGTTGCTGTCATGTTAAATCCTACCATGAAATTAGGAGGTCCTCACTTTTGGTACACAAAATTTTATAAGGCTTTATCACTTTTAGATGAGGAATTTGATACACTTGGAGATGCAAAAACCTCAATTAAAATAAATGCTCAAACAATTTATAATGCTTATCAACTTGCCTTAGATCATGTTAGACCTAATGTTCCAACTCCTACTTCGTCTAGTTCGCAATCATCTAAAAGAACTGTAGGCCTAAAAACGCTTAGTTCTTGAACGAAGTTCAGGGGTTCTCAAGGTGATAATATTGGTGATAGTTCACAACTAAATGAGCTTCAAGTTTATTTGTCGTAGGGACTTGAATAAGAGAATCCCGACGGCTCCTTTGATGTCTTGGAATGGTGGAAGGACAAACAAAAACATTATCCGGTTCTTTCAAGGATGACTCGAGATATTTTAAGCGTTCAAGCTTCAACGGTGGCATCAGAGTGCACTTTCAGTCAAACGAGACTTCAAATCGGTGATCATACAACATCTATGAGGAAGAGCTTGGAAAAATCATAACTCTTCAGAGATTGGATCCTTTCGGAAAGAAGAAATTTTGGACTTGCAGAATCACAATCGGAGAGAGACGAAACTTATGAAGAAATGCTAGCGGAACTTGCGCAGGATGCTGCTTCGCCGGGAAGCGGTGATGAACAAGCTTCTTTTCCGCCACCACCAACGGAAATTCCTCCGGACCTTGAAGGATTTATGAAATTTGTTAGAGATAATACATAGACTAATATGTAACTTGTATTTTGGAACATCTTCCTTAGTTTTTTTCCTTTTAATGGTGGTATTAGTACCTTGTTATGCTCATTCCATTGGGGGAGGAAGACTAAGAAAGATATTGCCATTCTTTGTTAATGTCGTAATAATAAAAATTATAACAGATATCTATGAATGGGATATATATGGTCTTGCTGAAAAACAAATCTATACGACTGTCACACCTCCTTTTTACGCACCCGCTAGGGCGCAAGGGAGTTTTTTCCAATTAAAGGACAACCGAAACGGGATTTGTTTATTTATTTCAGAGTCGCCACTTTGGAGGTTTAGGGTGTCCCAAGTCACCAATTTTGATCCCGAATCGAGGAAAAGAATGACTCCATGTTACAGTCTGCGTACCAGAAATCCGGGTAAGGAATTCTGTTAACCCGAGAGAAGGTGTTAGGCATTCCCGAGTTCCGTGGTTCTAGCACGGTCGCTCAACTGTTATATTCGGCTTGATTATCTGATTTTATACAAATATGAACTTATGTGCAAATTTTAATTTTTTACTGCTTTCATTGTTATATTTTACGAGAATTGCAACGTTGTGAAAACATATCTCGAACCACGTTACATCAATGCACACGTGATTGTTGACATATCTCGACTCGGTTGAGATTTGGATTTGGGTCACATAAATGTGCACCCGAGTTAAGGAAAATAAATTACTAAAGGCGCGCTTAAAGCAACTAGCGTATTGTTATTTTGGGAAAAGCCATGAAATTCGCTAAACGGCATGTCCCGAATTCTAAGTATTTTTATACATATACATTTAGAGGGCCCCGCACTTTGTACATCTTTGTTTGTCGAGGCTCGTCTCATTCCTTATGAAAAGAATTTGCAACGTCATGGAAATGCATCTCAGATCATGCCACAATCAATGTACCCGTGGTTAGAGACACATTTCGATTCCGTTGAGATTTGGATTCGGGTCACATAAATGTGCACCCGAGTTTAAGGAGATAACATTATTAAGTACGCGCTTAAAGAGACTATCGCGTTATTATTCTGGGAGGGCCGTGAGATTTGCTAAACGACCCATCCTGGAAACTGAATGCTTCGATAATATACATTTAACGAGGGCCCCGCAGCCTGCGCATTTTTGTTTATTTTTGTCGAGGCTCATCTCGTTCTTATTTTAAAAGGATATCCTATAGCAACTACATTTCTTGTCGCGTTTGTCTCTACTAATTGAAAACAGTAGATAGTCCTAATTAATTACATGCTTGCAAGTTATCTATAACAGAATTCCGAGTGCTTGCGCAAAATCAGAAGCACGGCCACGTACACAGTCAGCAGAGCAAAAATTAAAGGCCCAAATCCAGCCCGTGCGTGATGGGCCAGACCTGGGCCATTGTTTGTCCGGTGCAGGCCTGCTTGGTCTGTTTTGACCTGGGCTCAACCTTCGTGGGGTTGAGATTACAAGCCCTGTGTTCTTTGTCTTAAAACATGGTTTAACAGTTATATATGGCAATTTATCGGAAAGGAAAGAACTTAACTGGTAGTGTACGATTTTCATGCTTGACATACATTACAGACTTATACTACACCATTGAACTAAATCTGAGATACAACCTACTGCCTTGGGCATACTCTTATCACCAACCTATATACACAGTCTAACATTCAACTACCATACATTGACATTTATTAGGCATGAAGACTATCTCCAGCATCCAAAACAAGAATGTAAACCATTATACATTACATGAATATTTAATGTAACAATCTATGTATAAAAGACATTCTTCAGGTCTTTTCATTTGTATTCATGCTCAATTTTTCCAATTACATTTGACAGTGCATTGGTTGTGTACCTGGTATAGAGGACAAAGAAGAAAGGAATGATCAGCTGGGCAGTATGCAATAAACACAGCAACAGCAGATACACAGCAACCACACAGCAACAAACCAACAACCACAAGTGTTTTCCACAGTCCACAGACAACCAACAACAATTTCCAGAACAAAGAAAACCAACAGATGGTCGAGCACCAAACAAGTGATCCCAGAAAAGAGTAATGAGATGCAGCCAAGAAAACCCAGAATGTTCAATGCAGTAACAGCAGAAAATCAATAACCACAAAAGCTGAGCCAACAGCCAACAACAATCAGCAAAGACAGCTTGAACAACTTGAACTCTTACACAGTTTTCAAATGATACTCATTCACAGTATTCTGAAATCTCTTTCTATTTTTTTTCTGAAGACTAAAAGTCCAGCCCATTTTAAGTTCTGAAATGGCCTATTTATAAGCCAAACGACCCAGTGCAGCTAAGCTGCCTGGATCCTCCCACTTGCAGACTGCCCATACTCTTTAAACCCATGCTTAAGCATCTTTTGGTGCCAGCCATTTGTTCCCCACGCCTGGCTTATTCTTTAATCAAGAGTTATGGGCTCATTTTATTATTCATTTTAAACCCCATACTCTTGTGTCTTGTTCCCCATTGGTATTAGTTTAATCCCAAATTAGTACCCTACTTGTCAGCTCATTTAAACTAAGCCTTTTTGTTCTTTTCAAACCCCAGACTACCCCTGTTAAACCTTGATTATTACTGCCCTGCCCATTGCAGCATCATGGCATTTTGAACTCATGAAAGTTCAAATTCAGGACTGCCCTGGACTGAACCTTTTCAGTCATTTTTGCAATGCAAACAAACTCATTCCAGACGATGCCGGGCATTCAGTCAGTGACATGGTTCAAACTAATCGACGACGTTTATCGAGTCGACTATACTAAATATAACATGTAATAATCAGTCGCTCATATAAACAACACGTACAGGGTCCCGAATGACTTAAAACATTTTTGTTCAATTACTGGGAACCTATATGAGTTAACTTATTTGACGATTAATCTAATTGACGAGCATGTATATCATAGAGTACATTCAGAACACACATAGAAAATCAACCGACCAAATAAAAGGTCTTTGCTAGAGATGGAAGAAATCAGGAAAAATAACAGATAATAACAAACAATCACAACAAATCATGTTGACAACTCAATCAAAACTAAAAGGAAAGAGAACACTTACTGGGGAAGTTTAAACCGAAATGACCCAAGTCCGACTTAGCTTTGACCATTTGAGGCCAAACAAACTTTAATCAGGGTGTTCTCACATGAGAACACCTTGATTAAGGTCTATTAGACCTCGAACCCTTGTTAAGGTCGGCTGGATTCCAAGGCTATCCGTGTTCTAGGTTTTGGATTTTCAGATCTGGTTTTTTAGGAGTTGTGGGTAGATTCGGACCAAACCAAGTTTGGTTTGGTCACGAGGAGGGTCAGGGGAGTGTCTGGTATGAAGATGGGGTGGTTTGGTATAGATCAGAGTTCGACTCAAATCTTCAAATGAAGATTCGAGACGAAGGAAGGTGATTCGAGGCAAATGGATAGCAGATCCATGTTTAGGACAGTGAGGTGGTCCTAGGGTGTTCAGGAGGTGGCCACCGGCGTCCATGCCGCCGGCTTTAATGGCGAGGGAGAGGGGGCGGCTAGGGTTTCTAATGGGAGGTCTGGGTTTGAGCTTGGGGACGACGAGATGGGGTGTTCGTATAGGGGGCTGGGTAATGAATTACGTTTATATACGTAAAGTGTAATTAGATCCTGGCCATTGGATGCATCGAGATTGATGGCCAGGATCTTTTACTTAGAACGGAACGACACCGTTTGGCCTCGGTTGGGGGGTTGGTTCGGATTGGTTCCTGGGTCGGGTTTTGAAACGGGTTACTGATAGTGATCCTGGACCGTTGGATTGGATTGGTTGGAACGGCTGAGATGAGTCGTCCTTGAAACAACGTAGTATTGGTATTGAACTACGTCGTTTTGATGACCGGTGAATGGGTCTTGGGCTGGCTGACTTGGGCTGCTTCTGGGCTTCCAAAATTTGAAATAAAATAGGCCCGATCCGATTTCTTAAATGATTTGCACTCTTTTATTTTGTTTTCTAATTTTAAAATACAACTAAATTAATTAAAAAAAATGAATTTGAAATACCCATTAATCAATACTTAACACAATTATTCACACACATATATAAAAAAAACTTTTTTTTAAAATGGTTAAATTACAACCTAGAAATGCATACATATTTTTTGTGAATTTTCTTTTAATGACACATACTTTTTGTATTTTGTTTTGATAAGATCAAATGCAAAATGGACAGACCCAGAGGTGATTAACAGCACATGTCGCGGAAAAACGACAAATTGTACAGCGAGGCCATTTGTCACTATTTTTTGTTTTCCTTTTGGAGTGATTGCTCGTAAAGCAAAAATCACGTGCTTACAGCTGCCCCTCTTTGCCCGAAGACACGAAGGGTTTTCGCGCGAAGACAAAGCGGGTGATTTTTGCTCGTCTGAGTACTCCGTGTGAAGCATTTTTGAAAAATGTTTGACCGAACCTTTGCTTCAAAGGTTTCCTACGTATCCTGGGCTAAACAGGAATCAGGTCAATGTAGTTCGGGAAACTTTGGTAGCTGGGACTACCGTGTCACTGTAGTGCTTGCTGTTGTTGTGCGCTGTTGCCTGCCGCTGTAGGATGCTACCGCTCAACCGATCTCCTTGTTACATTGTTCTTGAAAGGAAAAACAAGAAGCTAAGTTAGAGTATGAGATCTCATCTATCTTCAACTTGTTCTTGTTGCCTTGCTTTCTTGTCGGCTAACGCTTTCCTCTGATGCCCTTATTTTGTGAACTTGGGAGATGATGCTGGTCCTTCGCCTTTTCTGAATGCCAATTTTCATCACTTCGCTTGATTTGCTGGGAACATGGCTTAAATCTTTCAATGGTTTCTTCAGTGGTATGGCTTTCTTCATCAAAATTGTTATATTAGGCATGCTACAACGTTCCCAAACTGCTTCTTCTGAGACACGTTCAAACCTTTAAATGTACTCTGTTATATTTAGTACAGCCTTCTGTTTCTTTGCGCTGGGGATTTTATTGTTTCTTGCTTAGGGGATCTCTGTTGTAACCTTCTGTCTTCAGGTGGGGCTACTGATTCCAAAATCTAGAGCAAAAAAGTATTCCTACATTTTACTAGTGGGCGACCTAGAACTTAAATGTATTCCCGCGTTATACTGGTGGGCGACCTAGAACTTAAATGTATTCCCGCATTATATTGGTGGGCGACCTAGAACTCAAATGTATTCCCGCATTATACTGGTGGGCGACCTAGAACTTAAAAGTATTCCCGCATTATACTGGTGGGCGACCTAGAACCTAAATGTATTCCCGCATTATACTGGTGGGCGACCTAGAACTTAAAAGTATTCCCGCATTATACTGGTGGGCGACCTAGAACTCAAATGTATTCCCGCATTATACTGGTGGGCGACCTAGAACTTAAAAGTATTCCCGCATTATACTGGTGGGCGACCTAGAACTTAAATGTATTCCCGCATTATACTGGTGGGCGACCTAGAACTTAAATGTATTCCCGCATTATACTGGTGGGCGACCTAGAACTTAAATGTATTCCCGCATTATACTGGTGGGCGACCTAGAACTTAAATATATTCCCGCATTATACTGGTGGGCGACCTAGAACTTAAATGTATTCCCACATTATACTGGTGGGCGACCTAGAACTTAAATGTATTCCCGCATTATACTGGTGGGCGACCTAGAACTTAAATGTATTCCCGCATTATACTGGTGGGCGACCTAGAACTTAAATGTATTCCCGCATTATACTGGTGGGCGACCTAGAACTCAAATGTATTCCCGCATTATACTGGTGGGCGACCTAGAACTCAAATGTATTCCCGCATTATACTGGTGGGCGACCTAGAACTTAAATGTATTCCCGCATTATACTGGTGGGCGACCTAGGAACTTAAAAGTATTCCCGCATTATACTGGTGGGCGACCTAGAACTTAAATGTATTCCCGCATTATACTGGTGGGCGACCTAGAACTTAAATGTATTCCCGCATTATACTGGTGGGCGACCTAGAACTTAAATGTATTCCCGCATTATACTGGTGGGCGACCTAGAACTTAAAAGTATTCCCGCATTATACTGGTGGGCGACCTAGAACTTAAATGTATTCCCGCATTATACTGGTGGGCGACCTAGAACTTAAATGTATTCCCGCATTATACTGGTGGGCGACCTAGAACTTAAATGTATTCGAAATTGTTTCCCCGTTCTTCCGAGAAAATTTTTGACAATCGGCAGAAAATTTTCTGCCCCGGTTTTTGGTGACTTCCCTGGCGTTGAATCTTGCTGCCATCATCAATCCTTTGTTTTCCTGCAGCAGACAAAAGGATTTAATTAGTTTTCATCGTGGTGGTAGAGGGTGCCTTTCCGGCGGATGATTTTTCCTTTCTTCTCTTTTTCTTGCTCTATGTCCCCATAATTGGTTAGTGGACAAAATTGCCTGCTGGGGGTCTCTAGCCTGCTGGGGCTGGTTTTCAATTTGTTCCCTTTTCTACTTTCTCTTTAAGCACGAGCTGTGGGAATCTGCTTTTACTCCCGAAACCATTCCCTTTGGAGCTTACTTCCTCCAAAACTGCGAGGCACGATTATTGTATTGCCTGGTGCCGGCCTTTAAGACTGTTTGTGTTATCCTGCATTGGATGAATTCCCCTTCGGTCTCTGGTAGTAAGCTTTGAAAAATCCTTTTCAAGACAAATTTTAGGAAGAGAAATAAAAGCTAGAAAAGGAGAAAATCTTTCTGAACCAATATTTGGTGGGAGAAGAAACTCAGAAGAACTTATCTGGAGGACATGGCAGGTCCCCGTGATCATGACGTGCACCATAGATTCCCGACCCAGTCTATTTATATCAATCGATTTGCCCGATGGTCTGACTTGCTGGGGATGATAAATGACTGTCCATTTTGTTGCGAATGTGGTCGCTTTTTTGTTGATCTATCTCGTCGCCTCATGGTGCCCTTCGAGGGGTTTTCACCAATGAGACTCTCTCTTTTCTCTCATCTCCCGGCGCCTTATGGTGCCTGTGAAGGTTTTCACCAATAAGACTCTCTCATTTCATATCTCTCATCTTACGTCGCCTTTCGGTGCCTGTGAAGGTTTTCACCGATAAGACTCTCTCATTTCATATCTCTTATCTTACGTCGCCTTTCGGTGCCTCTGAAGGTTTTCACTGATAAGACTCTCTCATTTTATTTCTTTATTGAAGAATCGGGGTGTTGTCAATACGACCCTCTCTTCTGGAGATCCCTTTGACCATCAATTCAACCCCAGTCTTATGATCTCTTCTTTGCTGGGGATCGGTGTATTATTCTCGGCTTTATTTGCCTGACTTCGCATCTGTTGGATATTGATCGGGAGGTCTTTTGGACGTCGATGTTGGTTTTGGTGTGGGGCTAACGAAAGGCTATAAAAATGAAAATAATTTGATGGGTGATGTGCTACAACTTTTGGAATCAAACCTTTGTTGGAACTCAAAACATAACCTCTGCCCCAGTTTTCTTGCTTGGGGAATTTATTTTCTTACACTTATGTTGCGCTACGTGCGTTACGCACACTGTGCCTATTATGCACACTATGTACATTATGCATCCTATATTCACTATGATGCATACTATGACCGAGCCGTGAGGCGCCTACGTATCCTCTTTGAGGAATCAGATCAAACGTAGTTCCCACGGTTTTGTATTTCTTATGATTTTATCTTCCTTTTTTTTTTCTTTTCCTTCTTTTCATTTTCTTTTTCTTTTCTTTTTCTTTTTTCTTTTTTTTTCATGTCTTTTCCATTCGTGATTCCAAAAGAGGGGTATGAAAGAATAACTTAAGGCTCAAAGGGGGAAGCAAGGGTTAAAAGTGTTTGGATAGAAGAAAGAATCGCCTCCGTCATCTCATTATCCAATAAATGCCAAATACAAACAAATAAACCAAAAATTGCCATAATTAAATAAATTACGCATAATATCTCTTGACCGCATCTGAATTGATAGCCATGTCGACACATCTACCCTCGACATCTGTCAAACACAAAGCACCGTTGGACAATACTCTGGTCACGATATAAGGCCCTTGCCAATTTGGGGCGAATTTGCCTTTTGCCTCGACCTGATGTGGGAGGATCTTCTTCAATACCTGCTGCCCTACTTCAAACTTCCTGGGGCGCACCTTCTTATTATATGTTCTCGCCATTCTCTTTTGGTATAGCTGACCATGGCACACTGCTGCCAATCTTTTCTCATCTATCAAGCTCAACTGTTCCAATCGAGCTTTGATCCATTCATCATCATTAATCCCGTCTTCAGCGATAATCCGGAGGGACGGAATTTCGACTTCCGCTGGTATTACGGCCTCAGTTCCGTACACCAACAAATAAGGAGTTGTGCCTATGGAAGTTCGGACGGTAGTGCGGTAACCCAACAAAGCAAAGGGTAATCTCTCGTGCCATTGTCTGGACCCTTCCACCATCTTTCGCAGTATCTTCTTGATATTCTTATTGGCTGCTTCGACCGCTCCATTCGCCTTGGGACGATATGGGGTGGAATTGCGGTGTGTAATCTTGAATTGTTGGCATACCTCTCTCATCAGGCTGCTATTAAGATTCGCACCATTATCCGTGATGATTACTTTTGGGATCCCAAATCTGCAGATGATATGGGAATGAACAAAATCCACCACTGCCTTTTTGGTTACCGACTTGAAGGTTTTAGCCTCAACCCATTTGGTGAAGTAATCAATGGTCACTAGAATGAACCTATGACCGTTGGATGCTGCCGGCTCGATGGGCCCAATGACATCCATGCCCCATGCCACAAACGGCCAGGGTGCTGACATCGTATGTAACTCCGTTGGCGGAGAATGAATCAAATCTCCATGTATCTGGCACTGATGGCATTTCCTCACGAAAGTGATACAGTCATGTTCCATGGTGAGCCAATAACACCCTGTTCGAAGGATCTTTCTTGCCAATACATATCCGCTCATGTGTGGCCCACAAACTCCAGCATGTACCTCTGCCATAACCGTCGTTGCTTGACTGGCATCTATGCATCTCAATAATCCCAAATCCGGGGTTCTTTTGTACAATACTCCTCCGCTGAGGAAGAAACCATTCGACAAACGCCGAAGGGCTCTTTTTTGGTCTCCAGAGGCATGTTCTGGATATATCCCCATTCTGAGGTATTCCTTGATATCATGAAACCAGGGTTCGCCGTCTGCTTCTTCTTCTATGGCATTGCAGTAGGCGTGCTGATCACGGACCTGGATGTGCAGAGGATCAACATACATTTTGTCAGAGTGGTGCAGCATTGATGCTAAGGTGGCCAAGGCATCCGCAACCTCATTGTGAACTCTCGGGATGTGTTTGAACTTCACCGATCGAAACTGCTTGCTCAGATCATGCAAGCATTGTCGGTATGGTATGAGTTTTAGATCTCGCGTTTCCCATTCACCCTGAATCTGGTGTACCAAGAGGTCCGAGTCTCCCAAGACCAAGACGTCTCGGACATCCATGTCAGCAGCCAAGCGCAGACCCAGAATGCAAGCCTCATACTCGGCCATATTGTTGGTGCAATAGAAGCATAGTTGAGCCGTAACAGGATAATGGCGTCCTGTTTCAGAAATGAGTACTGCTCCTATTCCAACCCCTTTTGCGTTTGCAGCTCCATCAAAGAAAAGCTTCCAACCCGGTTCCTCAGGTAATTCCAACTCATTTGTATGCATTACCTCCTCGTCAGGAAAATACGTTCTTAAGGGCTCGTATTTTTCATCAACGAGATTCTCCGCCAAATGGTCTGCCAGCGCCTGGGCTTTCATGGCCGTCCTCGTCACATAGATGATATCAAACTCTGTGAGTAGAATTTGCCACTTTGCCAACCTTCCCGTGGGCATAGGTTTCTGAAAGATATACTTTAATGGGTCCAAACGGGATATGAGATAAGTAGTATACGAAGACAGGTAGTGCTTCAACTTCTGAGCTACCCAGGTTAGGGCACAACATGTTTTCTCGAGTTGAGTGTACTTGACTTCATGTACTGTGAATTTCTTGCTAAGATAGTAGATGGCCTGCTCCTTCCTTCCTGTCTCATCATGTTGCCCCAGCACACAACCAAATGAATTTTCCAGGACAGTCAGATAAAGAATTAAGGGCTTCCATGGCTTAGGCGGGACCAAGACGGGTGGATTAGACAGATACCCTTTGATTTGGTCGAAGGCCTCCTGACACTCTGCCGTCCAACCTACCGCAGCATCCTTTCTCAGCAATCGAAATATGGGCTCACAAGTTGCTGTGAGTTGGGCGATGAACCTGCTAATGTAATTGAGTCTACCCAGCAAACTCATTACCTCTGTTTTGTTCCTTGGCGGTGGCAAATCTCGGATGGATTCAATTTTGGATGGGTCTAACTCAATTCCCCGTCGACTGACGATGAATCCTAGCAGCTTTACTGATGGAACCCCGAATGCGCATTTGGCCGGGTTGAGCTTGATATCATACCTTCGGAGTCTTTGGAAAAATCTCCTTAGGTCTGCTACATGGTCTTCCTGACGCCAGGATTTGATGATCACATCATCGACGTACACCTCGATTTCTTTGTGTATCATGTCATGAAACACAACAGTCATTGCTCGCATGTATGTTGCCCCGGCGTTCTTCAATCTGAACGGCATTACCCGATAGCAGTAAGTTCCCCATGGCGTAATGAACGCTGTTTTTTCCGCATCTTCCTCGTCCATTAGGATCTGATGATAACCCGCATAGCAATCTACAAAGGATCCGATCTCGCGCCCCGCGCAATTATCGATCAAGATATGGATGTTGGGCAATGGAAAATTGTCCTTGGGACTTGCTTTGTTGAGGTTGCGGTAGTCGACGCACACCCTGATTTTTCCATCCTTCTTTGGGACTGGTACCACATTGGCCAACCACTCGGGATATCGAGTGACCCGAATGACCTTCGCTTGCAACTGCTTAATCACTTCTTCTTTGATCTTTACACTCATTTCTGTTTTAAATTTCCTTAGTTTTTGCTTGACCGGAGGGTATGCCGGGTCAGTGGGCAATTTGTGAACCACTAAATTGGTACTTAATCCAGGCATATCGTCATATAACCATGCAAAAACATCTTTGAATTCCATGAGGGTTTTGATCAATTCTTCTCTGACATTCGGCTCAATGTGGATGCTAATTTTGGTCTCTTGGACGTTATCAGCGTCTCCTAGATTCACAGCCTCAGTGTCATTTAGGTTAGGCTTGGGTTTCTCTTCAAATTGGCACAGTTCTAGGTTTATCTCTTCGAAGGCTTCACCTTCGTCACATTCAGATTCATCCTCACAAACGACCTCTTGCATCATTGAGTCGGATTCAGATTGATTTATTAGACTAGGTCGAAGATCCGTTGTGCATGCCATGTCATTAGAACCAGTAAAAAGAGAACTGTTCAGAAAGAAAAAGAACAAAACAAAATTAAAATGGGACAAAAGAAAAGAACTTTATTAAACTTGCGGGATAAAAGGGTTCACACTTTTACAAAAACGAGAGTAAAATTTGGGTTACACCCTTGAATAATCCGGACAAAACAAAACACACAAAACATAAATCAAAGCCTACTACCAAGACTCCCCTCGGACAGGAAGAGGAGTAACTGTCCAATTGTTGGTCTTGGCCTCAGGCCCCACAAACTGTATCTCTGCTCTGCTGGAACCTTCTCCAGCTTCCACCATATTGACATCCGCGAATAGCCTCTCAAAACTCTGATTCAGGTCTTCATTTATACCGATCAAAGGTCCTAGAATCTTTGGGACCGGTGACCCCTTGGCACTTGCTTTGACAAAAGACCTTGAGAGGCGTGGCACTGGTTTAGGTAGAAACCAGACCCTCTTCTTCATTTTTCGCGCTTGCTTCCTATCTGCTGCGGTTGGTTTGAACCCCAATCCGAAAGTTTCCAGATTTTTAGGAAGGGAGACAGGTTGGACAATCCCTTGAAACTCGAATCCCAGGCCTTTTCCTGGCACAAATCCATTACCCAGCATTTCTGAGACCATCATGACTGTTGCGGCAGCTACCCTAGGGTGCGGGATAATTTCTCCTTCAGAAATTTTATTCGCCGATCCTGTATCGAAAATCTGGTAGACCCAAGGACCTTTGTCATCAGCGGTCTCTATGAAAGGTACGATGGCTCTGCCCATGGTGCACGTTGTATCCTCACCGTGTAACACGACCTCTTGTCTTTCCCACTCGAACTTCACTATCTGATGTAGGGTGGAGGGCACCGCCTTGGCTGCATGAATCCATGGTCATCCTAACAGCAGGTTGTAAGATACTGTGGCGTCTAATACCTGGAATTCCATGGTAAACAGGACTGGACCGATGGTCAGTTCAAGTACAACATCCCCCACAGTGGCCGTTCCGTTTCCGTCAAACCCTCGGACACAGATACTGTTCTTGTGGATCCTTCCGTGGTCGATCTTTAACTGGTTCAAGGTAGATAGTGGGCAAATATTGGCGCTTGAGCCATTATCCACCAATACTCGAGTTACCACCGAGTCTTCACATTTGACAGCTAGGTATAGAGCTTTATTATGCTCTGTACCTTCCACCGGCAGGTCATCATCTGAGAATGTTACCCTGTTCACCTCGAAAACCTTGCTGGCAATGGTTTCCAGGTGGTTTACAGAAATCTCACTGGGTACATGAGCTTCGTTCAATATCTTCAACAGGGCCCGTCGATGCTCCTCAAAATGGATCAGTAATGACAGCAACGAGATCTGGGCCGGTGTTTTTCTTAGCTGTTCGACCATGGAGTAGTCCTGCACTTTCATCTTCCTCAGGAACTCCTCAGCCTCTTCTTCGGACACAGGTTTCTTGGTTGCAACTGGGTTGGTTCTTCTTAGCTCCACCGGAGCAAAACATCGACCTGATCGAGTCAGCCCTTGCGCTTCACAACTGACTTCTTCCACCTGTTTTCCTTTGTACATCACCGCCGCCTTTTCATATTTCCAAGGCACAGCCTTGCTATCAATCATCGGCAGCTGGACTACAGGCTTTACGGTGACCAGTTCTTTATATGCCCCTTTTACCACAACAGTAGGTGCGGGTGGAACCCCTGATATTACCAACTTGTTTGGCTCGGGTTTGCTTGTTGTGGCGGACGGACTCTTTCCTAATATCACTACTAGCTTGATGCTTTCTCCCTGTGACTGTACCCTCGTTCCCCCACTGGTTGAGACTTCTTTCGGGGCGGCCTGGATCATCATCACTGTTTGTGAGGGTTTTCTCAACTCTCCTCCCTCATATACCAACTCAATCATGTGAGTCTCGTGGTGCGCTGGTAGTGGGTTCTGGTTGATGTTAGGAGCCTCCGGTGTCTGGACCTCGATCTTATTGGTGTCAATAAGATCCTGTATGGCATGCCTCAATTTCCAACACTTCTCGGTATCATGTCCGAGCATCCCTGAGCAGTATTCCCAACTTAATGATCGATCCACATTCTGAGGTGGGAGATTTGGTTCTCGAGTCTGGACAGGATTAACCAAACCCAATTGCCTCAACTTGTGGAACAAAGCGGTGTATGTTTCTCCCAACTCCGTGAAAGTTCTCTGTTTCCGCAACCTGTCATTCCTAGCATCTGGATTTCCCCGAAAGCTTGCCCCTGAAGGGTTTCTATACGCCCTTGGTGGTGGATAGGTATTTTGTGGTGGTGCATATATGTTCTGGGGAGCCGGCGCGCGCCATTGCGGGCGAACCGGAGGCTGGGTGTATGCCTGGGCCTGGTGTACGGAACAATGTGGTTCTTGAGGTGGATAGAAATTTTGTGGTGGGTTGTATGGGTAGTTTGACCTGTGAGGTCTGGGTTGGTTGTAGTGTGGCCTGCCAGCCCTGGACCAACTGCCTGCCTCGATCATGGCAACCTCTTCTTTCTTTCTTCTCAGCGCACCTCCCGTGCCGCTTTGAATAGCCTGGGTTGTGGCCTTGAGTGCTGAATAGTTTAAGATTTTGTCAGACCTCAAACCTTCTTCTATCATGACCCCTATCTTGACCACCTCGTTGAAAGATTTTCCAACCGTTGTCACCAAGTGACCAAAGTAGGTTGGATCCAATGTCTGCAAGAAATAGTCCACCATCTCTCCCTCTCTCATGGGAGGATCGACTCTAGCTGCTTGTTCTCTCCAGCGGAACCCGAACTCGCGAAAACTTTCCCCGGGTTTCTTCCCAGTTCTTAATAATGTGAGACGGTCAGGGACTATCTCGAGATTGTACTGGAAATGACCTGCGAAAGTCTGGGCCAGATCATCCCAAGTATACCACCTACTAGAATCCTGCCTGGTATACCATTCTAGTGCGGATCCGCTCAGACTTTGGCCGAAATAAGCTATCAGCAGCTCATCCTTGCCGCCAGCCCCTCTCATCTTGCTGCAGAATCCCCGCAAATGTGCCATGGGATCACCGTGTCCTTCATATAAGTCAAACTTAGGCATCTTGAACCCAGCCGGGAGTTGGACGTCTGGGAAAGGGCACAGATCCTTGTACGCTACGCTGACTTGGTTGCCCAGCCCGTGTAAGTTCCTGAAGGACTGCTCCAGGCTTTTGAACTTTCTCAGCACTTCACCTTGTTCAGGGGCCTTAGCCGGCTTTTCAATCTCTGTCGGTACTTCCAAATGTGGATTGTAAGCTTGAGGCTCGGGTGCATGGAATGTAGGCTCAGGGGGATAGTATTGTGTATCGTGAGCCTGAAATAATGGCTCACTGGTCGTTCTTTGCAAAGGGGATGATGTTGGTCCCACAAAAATGGGAATATTGGGTGTTGGGAGAGGTTGATGGGGTGGTGGAGCTTGGGAATCATGAGGGCTTCTTTCTTGATGATAAAGGGGATTTGGGCGGCTTGTGGAAGGGCCAGAGTGAGGGTACTCCGGCATGTGTCCCAGTGTTTCAGGGCTCTTTTGTGTTTTGGCTATGGCTAGCTGCATTGCATTCATCTCTAGTCTCATCCTTTCGATCTTTTCCATTGCTTCTTTTAACAACTGGCTCATTGGCCTTTCTTCCTCATTACTATTCTCTGAAGTAGTCATGCTTGTTGCTACCGGTCCTTTGGATCTGGTTTGGTATGAGTGTGTTGCCAGAGTTCTTTAACAACTAACTTGTCTGGATCAGACAACAACAGACTTTGTTAGCGTTAGAGTTTAACAGATTTGATCATAACACATAGAGGATGCAATGTACCTAGGCAGTTAACTGTTTCTACATGCTTTGCTTCAAACAACATGCGTCATCCCGGTTTGCTCATTCGTCCCTTCTTAAAGTATTTTGGGAAACCCTGTGTTTTATTTTATTTTCTTTTCTTTCTTTATTAAAAGCGGTCAAATCTTATGGGGATTGCCTACGTATCACGTCCCCGCGTGAATCAGACCAGGCGTAGTTCTGCCTCAAAGTAAAGAAATACAAAATTCTTGTGAAGTCATAAATTCATTCTCAAAATTTTGCTATTACTTCAAACAAGGAATAGCAACAATACAGACTCCACGGTTCTTTGACCCTATTTGATTGAAGGAAAAATAGAAAACAACATATGGGAAAACATCAAAGCCTAAATAAACAAGACTCGACCAAAGGTTAATTTTCCAACTTAGGGACCCGCGAGGCATCATTCGGCCTTTTCGCGGTTCTAGGTGCGAGATCCCTTTCGAGCTGCTCCAACTCGTGCATGGTCTGTTTGACATAACCCATCACTGCTGAGAGAACGGTAACGCAGGTCATGTTCTCGCACCGCCGACACCGTCTGATGATGGCATGGGCAATGGCCCTGATCTTATCTCTGGTTTGTTTCTTCTCTATGAGTAGGTGTCTTATCTGATCACTGCACGTCTTGAATACCTGTGAGTCTTGTATATATTGATTCTTCAGCTGCCGCACTTCTGTCTTCATTTGGGCCAACAAGTCGTAACAGTATCTACTCTCCAATTGGAAATCTCTGGCCCGCTTAACTGCTTTAAACTCAAGTGTAGCCATCTCTCTCTTTATTTTGGCAACAGTCTTCTCGTGGTCACGTTTCAATTGGTTCAAGCATCGGCGATGCTTATCTACTCTTGTATCCCACTGTGCCCTGAGCTCTGCTATGTCGTTTTCGGATTTCTCCAAACCATCTTGCCATTCCCTGATTTCACTTTTTAGCCTTTTTATCAACTGCTCGTCTGATCGACGCCTTGGCTGTTTATCCGCATCCGCCCTTATCTGTTTGATCTGGGCTCTAAGCATTTCGTTTTCCTGAATTAGCCTGTTCCTCTCTCCCAGATTGGCAGCAACTTGCACATTGTGCTCATATTTCAAGCTTTCCACTTGTTGTTTCAACCTGCTGATTTCGGCACAATACCCTCTTTCTTTTGCTAGCCAATCCCATTGTTTTTGCGATGTTTCAGCGAAATTCAGGATGTGGGGTCTCTTAGCCGGCATTTCATGCTCAAGTTCCCTTCTATACTATGCGAGGTAACCTGGTGCCGTCTCACCTTTGGCTCGATCCCGTACGCAAGTATCTGATTTCAAATATTGACACTCACTCCAGATTTGGCGAATTTTCGCTTCTGGAAACCGTCCGTCAGGACTTATCTCAACTGCTTGAGTGCTAAGATCTTCCTCATGAGGTACTGTCTGGCATCTTCCGAGCTGTCTCAAAACTCGGTAGGGCGTGTAAGGTTGAATGCTCTTAAGCCCCATCAGTAAGAAATGAGTTTTAGCTGCCGGCATATATATGACTTCATCAACAGGCAACCATCCCAGCGTCCACTGTATTTGGCTGGCAGTAAGAGCTTGAAAGAACGAGGTCCATGCCAGGACTCCTTTGGGCAAACTAATCTCTTTGGTTCTCGTGTAAAATTCTTCTATGCAAGTCTTTTCCAGGGAGCCATGGCTCAAAATCTCGGAACGATGGCAGAGGTGCTCGGTCATCCACATTTGTAGGAGCAAGTTACAACCTTCGAAAAATTTTCCCCCAGCTTTACAAGCTGTGAGGGCTCGGAAGATGTCTGATACCACCATAGGCACTAGAGTACTGTCACTTTGCGTGAGTAAAGTGCTGACGACCCCGGATATCTTCAAATCAATGTTTCCGTCTTTCCTTGGAAATACCAGAAGGCCCAGGAACATCATCATGAAGGCTACTCGTCTGTGTTTGTCCCACTTCTGACGAATATCTTTGCTGCACAGTTTGTTGATTGGATTATTGAATCCCTCTTCATGACCGTACCTATCATATATGAAGCATGGAGTGCAAAAACCGGCAGCCAGATCCGGGTTGTGGACCGTTCTGGGTATCTTCAGTGAATCGAGGAACCGATGCACCGTGACAGCTCTTGGGGCGACCAGGTATTTTTGCTTTAACGGAAGTTCAGCAATTCCGATGTACCCATCCATTTCTTCCAAAGTCGGGGTGAGTTCAAAATCAGAGAAATGGAAAACATTGTGCGCCGGGTCCCAGTACGTAACCAAAGCTCTTATGATATCTCCCCGAGGTTGGATTTCCAACAAACCTACGAGACCTTTCAAATATTTCTTGACCTCATTTTGTCCTTCAACACCTAGATCATTCCACCATAGCCGTAACTTGACAGGGATTTTGGTCATTATTGAAAAATGTTCATTTTGCATCGTGCTCATCCTGCACATTTATTAAGGTGGTTTTAACAAAATGACTTGACTCAATAATATTTTACAAATGGGATCAAGTTTTGAACACGACCTTTAAGTACTTCGGGGACGAAGATTTAAGGCCATGTGGGTCAACTGGAAACAATACTAAACAAGACCCAAAGGTGGCTGTTTTATGCAAAGTCAGCCTTCCGGCGTCCCTTTTGGGAACATTCGACTTTTTATGACAAAACAGCATCACCTGACTTATTTATGACTTTTTAAAATTTGACACACATTTTTTTTTATTTATTGATTTTGGCTATTTTAGCAAAAATGGGGTTGAACCCGACGAGGGTTGCCTACGTATCTCACATCCGGTGAGAATCAAACCGGCGTAGTTCGGTACATCATGAATAGAAAAATCAATTAGACCCAGAAAGCAAGAATATATTTTCTTTTTGAAAAGAGATAAAGACTAAAGAAAATATTTTTTTTTTTTTTGAAAATATAGAAAAGGTACATTAAAAGAAACAACATTTTTTGAATTACGAATTTTCCATTTTTGAAAGTAATTAAAGAGAATATATTTTTTCCATTTAGAAACCGGTCAGCATGCGGAACTGAAGCAAATAAATGCGCAAACAAGTAGGATGCAGCAGGATGGTCTTTTCATTTCAGGTTGCCTATCCTAGACGGACCCAACCCCTGTGTTGAGTCCCCTAAGTCAAATGCAACATGATGCAAATAAGCGTTCCTACTAGGGATCCGGCATGAAGTTTCGTTATACTAGGTTTATAACCTGGGTATTTGTTCTAGACTGTGTACCCGAGCGGACACTCGAGTCGAGGAGGGGGCTACGTACCGGGGACCCGCGAGATCGTCCGGCTTTGTAACTTGTCCGACCTCTTTCTTATTTCAGGGTATGACACTAACAGAATAGGGAGTCTCGACCAGCGAGCTTCTCCCCGGAGGTAAGAAGAGAAGGGTTTCGGCACAGTTTATATACAGTTCAGATAATATCAAAGCGGTAAAAGACAAAATTTAGCACGTTATGCAGAAACATGTAATAAGGATCAGATAATAAAGCCAAATATAACAATTATTCTAAGCTCGAATTCTTGAACCCTGAACCAGTGGTTCTGGGTTAAAAAGATATTCCCCAGCAGAGTCGCCAGAGCTGTCACACCTCCTTTTTACGCACCCGCTAGGGCGCAAGGGAGTTTTTTCCAATTAAAGGACAACCGAAACGGGATTTGTTTATTTATTTCAGAGTCGCCACTTGGGAGGTTTAGGGTGTCCCAAGTCACCAATTTTGATCCCGAATCGAGGAAAAGAATGACTCCATGTTACAGTCTGCGTACCAGAAATCCGGGTAAGGAATTCTGTTAACCCGAGAGAAGGTGTTAGGCATTCCCGAGTTCCGTGGTTCTAGCACGGTCGCTCAACTGTTATATTCGGCTTGATTATCTGATTTTATACAAATATGAACTTATGTGCAAATTTTAAATTTTTACTGCTTTCATTATTATATTTTACGAGAATTGCAACGTCGTGAAAACATATCTCGAACCACGTTACATCAATGCACACGTGATTGTTGACATATCTCGACTCGGTTGAGATTTGGATTTGGGTCACATAAATGTGCACCCGAGTTAAGGAAAATAAATTATTAAAGGCGCGCTTAAAGCAACTAGCGTATTGTTATTTTGGGAAAAGCCATGAAATTCGCTAAACGGCATGTCCCGAATTCTAAGTATTTTTATACATATACATTTAGAGGGCCCCGCACTTTGTACATCTTTGTTTGTCGAGGCTCGTCTCATTCCTTATGAAAAGAATTTGCAACGTCATGGAAATGCATCTCAGATCACGCCACAATCAATGTACCCGTGGTTAGAGACACATTTCGATTCCGTTGAGATTTGGATTCGGGTCACATAAATGTGCACCCGAGTTTAAGGAGATAAAATTATTAAGTACGCGCTTAAAGAGACTATCGCGTTATTATTCTGGGAGGGCTGTGAGATTTGCTAAACGACCCATCCTGGAAACTGAATGCTTCGATAATATACATTTAACGAGGGCCCCGCAGCCTGCGCGTTTTTGTTTATTTTTGTCGAGGCTCATCTCGTTCTTATTTTAAAAGGATATCCTATAGCAACTACGTTTCTTGTCGCGTTTGTCTCTACTAATTGAAAACAGTAGATAGTCCTAATTAATTACATGCTTGCAAGTTATCTATAACAGAATTCCGAGTGCTTGCGCAAAATCAGAAGCACGGCCACGTACACAGTCAGCAGAGCAAAAATTAAAGGCCCAAATCCAGCCCGTGCGTGATGGGCCAGACCTGGGCCATTGTTTGTCCGGTGCAGGCCTGCTTGGTCTGTTTTGACCTGGGCTCAACCTTCGTGGGGTTGAGATTACAAGCCCTGTGTTCTTTGTCTTAAAACATGGTTTAACAGTTATATATGGCAATTTATCGGAAAGGAAAGAACTTAACTGGTAGTGTACGATTTTCATGCTTGGCATACATTACAGACTTATACTACACCATTGAACTAAATCTGAGATACAACCTACTGCCTTGGGCATACTCTTATCACCAACCTATATACACAGTCTAACATTCAACTACCATACATTGACATTTATTAGGCATGAAGACTATCTCCAGCATCCAAAACAAGAATGTAAACCATTATACATTACATGAATATTTAATGTAACAATCTATGTATAAAAGACATTCTTCAGGTCTTTTCATTTGTATTCATGCTCAATTTTTCCAATTACATTTGACAGTGCATTGGTTGTGTACCTGGTATAGAGGACAAAGAAGAAAGGAATGATCAGCTGGGCAGTATGCAATAAACACAGCAACAGCAGATACACAGCAACCACACAGCAACAAACCAACAACCACAAGTGTTTTCCACAGTCCACAGACAACCAGCAACAATTTCCAGAACAAAGAAAACCAACAGATGGTCGAGCACCAAACAAGTGATCCCAGAAAAGAGTAATGAGATGCAGCCAAGAAAACCCAGAATGTTCAATGCAGTAACAGCAGAAAATCAATAACCACAAAAGCTGAGCCAACAGCCAACAACAATCAGCAAAGACAGCTTGAACAACTTGAACTCTTACACAGTTTTCAAATGATACTCATTCACAGTATTCTGAAATCTCTTTCTATTTTTTTTCTGAAGACTAAAAGTCCAGCCCATTTTAAGTTCTGAAATGGCCTATTTATAAGCCAAACGACCCAGTGCAGCTAAGCTGCCTGGATCCTCCCACTTGCAGACTGCCCATACTCTTTAAACCCATGCTTAAGCATCTTTTGGTGCCAGCCATTTGTTCCCCACGCCTGGATTATTCTTTAATCAAGAGTTATGGGCTCATTTTATTATTCATTTTAAACCCCATACTCTTGTGTCTTGTTCCCCATTGGTATTAGTTTAATCCCAAATTAGTACCCTACTTGTCAGCTCATTTAAACTAAGCCTTTTTGTTCTTTTCAAACCCCAGACTACCCCTGTTAAATCTTGATTATTACTGCCCTGCCCATTGTAACATCAGGGCATTTTGAACTTATGAAAGTTCAAATTCAGGACTGCCCTGGACTGAACCTTTTCAGTCATTTTTGCAATGCAAACAAACTCATTCCAGACGATGCCGGGCATTCAGTTAGTGACAAGGTTCAATTAGTCATGTGAAATTATTAGCTCATTTGATCCATCAGTTATAGAAAACTAATCGACGACGTTTATCGAGTCGACTATACTAAATATAACATGTAATAATCAGTCGCTCATATAAACAACACGTACGGGGTCCCGAATGACTTAAAACATTTTTGTTCAATTACTGGGAACCTATATGAGTTAACTTATTTGACAATTAATCTAATTGACGAGCATGTATATCACAGAGTACATTTAGAACACACATAGAAAATCAACCGACCAAATAAAATGTCTTTGCTAGAGATGGAAGAAATCAGGAAAAATAACAGATAATAACAAACAATCACAACAAATCATGCTGACAACTCAATCAAAACTAAAAGGAAAGAGAACACTTACTGGGGAAGTTTAAACCGAAATGACCCAAGTCCGACTTAGCTTTGACCATTTGAGGCCAAACAAACTTTAATCAGGGTGTTCTCACATGAGAACACCTTGATTAAGGTCTATTAGACCTCGAACCCTTGTTAAGGTCGGCTGGATTCCAAGGCTATCCGTGTTCTAGGTTTTGGATTTTCAGATCTGGTTTTTTAGGAGTTGTGGGTAGATTCGGACCAAACCAAGTTTGGTTTGGTCACAAGGAGGGTCAGGGGAGTGTCTGGTATGAAGATGGGGTGGTTTGGTATAGATCAGAGTTCGACTCAAATCTTCAAATGAAGATTCGAGACGAAGGAAGGTGATTCGAGGCAAATGGATAGCAGATCCATGTTTAGGACAGTGAGGTGGTCCTAGGGTGTTCAGGAGGTGGCCACCGGCGTCCATGCCGCCGGCTTTAATGGCGAGGGAGATGGGGTGGCTAGGGTTTCTAATGGGAGGTTTGGGTTTGAGCTTGGGGACGACGAGATGGGGTGTTCGTATAGGGGGCTGGGTAATGAATTACGTTTATATACGTAAAGTGTAATTAGATCCTGGCCGTTGGATGCATCGAGATTGATGGCCAGGATCTTTTACTTAGAACGGAACGACACCGTTTGGCCTCAGTTGGGGGGTTGGTTCGGATTGGTTCCTGGGTCGGGTTTTGAAACGGGTTACTGATAGTGATCCTGGACCGTTGGATTGGATTGGTTGGAACGGCTGAGATGAGCCGTCCTTGAAATGACGTAGTATTGGTATTGAACTACGTCGTTTTGATGACCGGTGAATGGGTCTTGGGCTGGCTGACTTGGGCTGCTTCTGGGCTTCCAAAATTTGAAATAAAATAGGCCCGATCCGATTTCTTAAATGATTTGCACTCTTTTATTTTGTTTTCTAATTTTAAAATACAACTAAATTAATTAAAAAAAATGAATTTGAAATACCCATTAATCAATACTTAACACAATTATTCACACACATATATAAAAAAAACTTTTTTTTAAAATGGTTAAATTACAACCTAGAAATGCATACATATTTTTTGTGAATTTTCTTTTAATGACACATACTTTTTGTATTTTGTTTTGATAAGATCAAATGCAAAATGGACAGACCCAGAGGTGATTAACAGCACATGTCGCGGAAAAACGACAAATTGTACAGCGAGGCCATTTGTCACTATTTTTTGTTTTCCTTTTGGAGTGATTGCTTGTAAAGCAAAAATCACGTGCTTACAACGACAGTACATAGGATGCTGATGTATAGTACTATCTGTAAAGTTAATAAAAATACAGCTAGAGCAATAGCAGAAATGATTATTGCTGGATTTACTGGTCAACTGAAAGGCTGGTGGGATAATTATCTCACCCAGGACCAGCGCTTTCAAATAATAAATGCAACTAAGACTGAAGATGATAAGATTGTTCAAAACTCAGTCTATTCTTTAATCATGAATATCATTGAACATTTTTCTGGAAGATGGTCTGATAATAGTGAGACCATTAGAACAATGCTCCAGAATTTGAGGTGTAAAACCCTCCCATCTTTTAGATGGTATAAAGATGTTTTCTTATCCAGGGTAATGGAATTACCAGGGAGTAATAGTACTCATTGGAAGTCTAAGTTCATAGATGGACTCCCGCCCTTATTTGCTGAAAGGATTCGAAAAGTCCTTAGAGGCACAAGAATGAGTATTGATTATAATAATTACTCATATGGTAAACTATTTAGTGTATGCATTCAGGAAGGTTTAGCTCTGTGTAATGAGATCAAGCTAAACCAACAAATTAAGAAACATCGTCTCACTGAGAGACAACAACTAGGTGAATTCTGTGAACAATTCGCCATTGATATACCATCCCAAAGAAAGAAATCTCATAAAAAAGATTTCAAAAAGAAGAAGGGTTCGCTGGAGAAGCGGCATGAAAAAACCCAAAGAAGAAAGGCTTTTCATAAAGCCAGAAAGGGTTTTATTAAATCTAAAAACCCTCAGGCCTGCTATAAATGTGGAAGAGTAGGCCATTATGCAAAAGATTGCAAGATCAAAGATAAGATCAAATAACTGGATTTAGATGATCATATCAAAGATTCTTTATGTACGATTCTTTTGAATTCTTCTCCAGAAATATCTGATACTGATGAAGGATCTTCATCAACAAGTGAAGACCTAAGGGTCCTTCGTGAAGAAAGTTATACTTCATCTTCTGAAGAAGAACAAGATTCCTGTAATAAGGGACAATGCTCAAATCATTGTTGTAATACTCACCACGAACTCTTTAATATCTACTACCAATTTAGAGATTTAAAGATTAATGTTTTGTCTAATGACAATTTGATTGCTTTACTCTCTCTATATATATATATAGTTTACAAGAAATTGCCTTAGATAAAAAAAATTCAAAAAAATAGCCCGGAACATTTAGGCCCATGGGCCCGGCCCAATGAGCCCTGACCATGTGGGCTTAGGCCCACAGTGGGCCGGTTTCACCCATTAGGACCGTTTGGCTCGGGACCGCCAAAGACCGGCCCACCAAAGCCCGGGACCGTTAGGCCCGGTCCGTTTAGCCCAATTACGCCCGCGCCCGGCCCAGAATACAGCCTTAGTTCTGGCTACGGGTTCCGCGAACTCAGTAGCTTTTGTTCTAACCTTGTATTTGTGTTGAACAATTCATCAATTATTTACAATTTAATAATTTAAAATCCGATAACTTAAAATGCTTAAAATTCAGAACTCATAAGTTTTAAATTCTAGTTTCGCCTCTGATAAGCATTAGTTGACCCAAACATGGACAGTTATTGGAGTATCTATCTATATTCATATTTATCTATGTTTTATATTATATTAAAATTACAAAAAATTTAGAAAAATATCATTTGTCGTTTTTACCCGTTAAAATTACAGTTCACATTGGACGAAATTGTCATTTAATTAGTTTCTTGATGTTTATGATTTTGAAATGGATTAAAATTTTGGTTATTAGAAACTTTCTTTATTTACACTATGTAAGAAGTTCTAAAATATAGGACTTCAAAAATCAATTAAGATTTTACCTTATATAGATCTATTTTTTTGAATATTCATATGAACTATTTGTTATTTTTAAAATTTAAACCATAAGTGGTTCCTATGGACGACAAGATGCGTAAAACGTGGTTTCTATGGATGACAAGATGCAGGAAGCGAGGCTCAGATGGTTCGGGCACGTGCAGAGGAGAAGCCCAGATGCCCCGCTAAGGAGACGTGAGCGGTTCGCTTTAGCGGGTACGAGAAGAGGTAGAAGGGGGCCTAAGAAATATTGGGGAGAGGTGATCGGACAGGACATGGTGCAGCTTCAGATTTTCGAGGACATGACCCTTGATAGGACGGTGTGGAGGTCGAGCATTAGAGTTGTAGGTTAGGAGGCAATGAGCATTTTCTACTTCGTACCGGATGTGAGGCTAGTCCAATAGGGGTTTTGTTTTCGACTGCTAGTGGTTAATGTTATGTTCACACTATTCCTTCGTTTTTCATTGTATCAGACCTTATTTTCTAGTTATTTTTATTGCTTTTCATCTATTTTCTGGTTCTTACAATACTGTTATTATTTCTATGGTTTCTGTTGCTGGTATTACTCCCTCCGGTCCACAATAAGTGATTTTTTGGCCTTTTTTTGTGGTCTAAAATAAGTGATTTTTCCAAATTTCAATAATGAATAAATTATTTTTTTCCTACATTGCCCTTGGAGAAAATAGTGTTAGAGTATGTGTTAGGAGTGTTTATGTGAAGAGATAGCAAAGGTTAATATAGTCAATTTTATTCCTAATTAATGTTAAAAAGTAGATTTCTTAATCTGTGTGAAAATAACCAAAAAATAACTTATTTTGGACCGGAGGGAGTAATATATAGTCTCTTTTCGTCTTCTTGAGCCGATGGTCTGTCGGAAACAACCTCTTTACTCACTCGGTATAGGGGTAAGGTATGCGTACACACGACCCTCCCCAAATCCCACTTATGAGATTTTACTGAATTGTTGTTGTTAAATCGGTTTGTTTTTATTCTTAAAATTACTACGCATTAGGTTTTGAAAAGTAATAATTGATTTGTGATAAAAAATTAAATAGGATTAATATTTGTTATTTCAAGAGTTTATATATTTAAAAATTTAATTTTCAAAGGCTTATATATTTTATAATTTTTTACACATTCATGTAGGGTGCGCAGACATCACGTGTACTATTATTGTTTAGAAAGTGAGTTTATGGGACTTTTTGACTGAGCACATCCACCAATCATCAATACTACTATATTAAGAAAGAATAGAGAAGACTTTGAAGACTGATAATACAAAATAAGCAATTTGTTTTTTGTTATTTACAGTGATGGGAACGGTGGCGAAAGAGGCGGCGATTGATTTACTGAAAAATGAGATTCCGGTGAAGGAAGATGAGCCTCTGTTTCTCTCCGGCGACGTCAACACCGGTCTCGTACTCGTCGACATCGTTAATGGCTTCTGCACTGTCGGCGCTGGCTATTTGGTAATTTTTGTATACATGCATATATTTTTTTGTCTTTATGAGGAAATGGACAGCAAAAAAACAAGTGAAATTTAGAAGGATCTGTATATTCCATCTGTCCTGTTCTGTTTGGATCAATTTTCATTGTATATGTAGATTAATAATTTTTTTAATTAAACAAGTGCATATTTAAAATTATTATAACTGATAGTAATAGAACTACTTTAAAAATCATATTAGAAAAATGCATGATTTTGATTTACAGTTTATGATATACACAATCACTATAAAAGGCAAAAAAATGTTCCAACAAACGAGACGGTTAGAGATAGGTGTATTATTTATATCTGGAGTGTAAAAGCAGGGAATGAAAATTTACATTGGACTATGGAAGAACTATACTTAAGAGTATGCATAGCTGTTTTTTCGATCATTTGTTCCTGGAAGTTCAGATTGTTTTTTTTTTTTGGGGGGGGGGGGGGGGGAAGTATATGTGTTGTTGCTTCTGATATTAGATATACACCATCTAAAAGTAGATTCTTTTTAATACATAAGTTTTGTTTATACCTATTTAAATGCGTGTTAGGCATAGCTCGTGTAAAGCTAGGAACTTTTTAGCTCAAAGACTGGACAGGTTTAACTGCTGTGATTAAATTGGTTAGAGATGAACCTATTATGAGATTTATGGATTAGTTGAGCTGGAAATTAAGCCGGTCTACTGTCATTTCTATATAGTATTATATTTATCACTTACTCAGTGATAGACGGTGCTTGGAAAATCATCTTATTTCTTTCCTTAAATCACTATACTTTCTTGGGGTGCAGAATCCGCAGATAAGAGAACCTTGGGTGATAATCCAATATTGTTCTCTCTCTCTCTCTCTCTCTCTCTCTATTCATATGTGGTTCCAATGTTTGTTTTTGATCATTTTGGTGATTGGAGTGGGTAAATCTCAATTTGGACTAAGAAATTGATGTGATCCTTATTCCTCCGATTATTTTTTTTTAATTATTGATTATGATTTTGTGCCATTTACTTTGTTATAGGCTCCAGTAGCACCTGATAAACAAATTTCAGCAATGGTTGATGAGTCGGTTAAACTTGCAAAATTGTTTTGTGAGAAGAAATGGCCTATTTATGCTCTTCTTGATTCTCATCATCCTAATGTGCCCGAGCCACCTCATCCTCCTCATTGTATCGCTGGAACGGATGAATCTAAGTTGGTTCCTGGTTAGTCTTCCCTTCATGTTTTCTCCTTTTCAGTCTAAAAGTGATGTATTTTCAATGAGGTCCATTTATCGTCATATGCAGCTCTGCAGTGGTTGGAAAGTGAACCGAATGTGACACTGCGATGCAAGGATTGCATTGATGGGTTCGTTGGTTCGATTGAGAAAGATGGATCTAATGTCTTTGTAGATTGGGTGAAAGCTAATGAGATTAAAGCTGTAAGTTATCACCATATTTCTCATGAATTAATCAAATTCTGTTTCCATTCCATTCTATCGTAAATTTGGTGTTAAAACAAACATTGATTGGCCGCTGATATTGGGAGTACGAAATTTGTTGGTGTAGATATTGGTTGTAGGGATATGCACGGACATTTGCCTGCTTGATTTTGTGTGTTCTGCCTTATCTGCAAGGAACCGTGGATTTCTCTCCCCCCTGGAAGATGTGATTGTATATTCCCGTGGCTGTTCTACTTTTGATCTTCCAGCACAGATTGCTAACATAAAAGGAGCCTTACCTCATCCACAGGTAAGCTAACTATACATATGCTGCTGCAGAATGATACTAAATGGATCACAGTACCATTTGATGATTTTGAGCTTGTTCTGCGGTATTCCTAGGAAATTAGTGAACAAAGAGATGAATATGATATATGAAGGATGACGGGTAGTCTCCACATTAGAAAGTGAGAAAAAAAGATTTGTTTGGTGTTTGTAATTGTTGCGGTGTATTTCGCAAAAATGCTCTGCACAAGTTCTATATAAGATCCCCATTTTTCCTGTGACTGTTATCAATTTATCATTACACTTTCTCAGTACAAGGTTATTTTAGGACTTCTTTTTAATATTAATTTCTTTTTTCTAAAAAGGAACTGCAATTAGTTGTTTCTGTTTCATGTATTTTAGCCACCAAAGACTTGAGCTTTACATACACTTTTTTTTTCACGCAGCAATTTCTATTTACAAAATTCACTTTTCTCATCATTTGCTGCATTTGCTGTGATAGGAATTGATGCATCATATAGGCCTTTACATGGCCAAAGGAAGAGGAGCAAAAGTAGTTTCAGAGGTCTCCTTTGATACATATGCAAAAGCGACATAATTCTAAATATGACACTCGGATCCAGATTTTCGGGTTTCAGAAGGAAACTGCTACAGCTGTTGCGACTTTACAAAAGACTTCTTAGCTTGCTTAATCTCTATTAAAGTATAGAAAGATAAATTTGTCAATAGGCAACTAACTTTTCTTGTTCAGTGAGATGTGCACCCAAACTTTCTTGTTCCAAAGCTACTATTTCTCCATATTGTATTAGTTCTTGCTAGATTACATTGTCAATGACAATTTGACTATTATCAAAATATTGTAAGCTTATTATATCAACTACTAACTGAATAAGAGTACACCTTGTAAAATAGGCTCACAGATTGAGTAGATTTGGCGTTGCTATGAAAGGCTACTGAAAAGTAGTATCAGCTAATGAAGAATGGTACTGTTATATAAATTCTCTGTTTACACTAACTTGCACATCAAGGCAATACATACAATCCCCAAAAACTTCTCACTTGGAGCAAAAAAAGAAAAGAAAAGAAAAAAAAATGTATAACCAACATTCCTTGTCTGTCCAGATAAATGTAAAAATACCTGGAAAAGAATGAGAACAAGGGGGAAAAAAAAAGAGAAAAAAGGGAGAAGAAAACAAGATCAAGATAAAAACATCTATAAAGGTACTCCACCTTTCAGGACCTGGTATTTCCTATTGTGATGAAAAAACGAACGCTTGCTCTTCTTTGCTTTGGTTCCAAAGATGAACGCTCGCAAAGGAATCCTTGACCTACTTGCTGAGTTTGTCAATTGTGGTTGACTTCCACTAACATCAAACTCTTGATCCAGTTTTCTCAATGTCTTCTCAACATCTACTTGAAGTGTAGTTACATGCTCTACACCAGCTTCCAGTTCCTCTCTTACCTTGTTGTTTTCTTGTTTCATGTTCAAAACTTCACCTTGGAATTTTGCTGCTTGATGGCTACTGAATCTTATTTCTTCTTCTTCAACTCCCTCCTTTAATGCTTTTGTAATTTCCTCCTGAATGCTACATAAAGACGAGAACCTACGTTTGAGTTCATCTTTTAGTGACAAGCTTTGTTCTAACCACACTGTTAGCTCATTCTGTATCTCCCTTAGGTGTTTATATATGGGCCTGATTTCTGATTTCATGTCTGTTTTAGAGCTGCCTTCTTTCACCTCCTTGTCCCTAAGCGTTGATATTTCACCCTGCAAATCTTGGACTGTGGTCTTGAACTTTTGAATCTGATGAAATGCTGAGCTAAATCTTAGCCAGAAATCTAAGTTTTCGTCTAGTAATGCATCAATGCCCATCCGGAGTTTTTCTTCTACTGGCGAGAGGGATGAACGTTGATCAATTAAAATGATCTTGACATCATGTTCATCCTTGTCTTCCCTCGAGTCCTCAGGTTTTAAGCTTCGATCATCAGAAGGATTAGAATCTTGCTGTTTTTCTTCTTTCGACTTTGGACTTTCAGAAGCATTTCCTTGCACAAGGCTCAACTTCAGACGCAGACTTTCTATCTCTTCATCCTTCTTTGAAATAGCACTTTTAAGCTCTCTTATCTGCAATGTGACTTCAAATTCAGTATCCCTTTCTTTCTTCTCCATGTCAATCAGCTTCCTCTTCAATTCCTTATAATTCCTGAGAATTGTTGTATATTCTGTAAGGAGGATCTTTTCTTTATTCTCCAGTCCACTCAACAGCATTTGCTGCCATGTAAGGTCATCGTCTTTCTCCACGTCTTCATGTGGTTTAGTCTCATCATTAACCCGACTTCCAGACCGAGCTGAGACTTCCTCTTTACCTTTTTCTGCTGGCGTTGGCTCCAGAAGTTTGACATCTTTACTACTGGTTTTAGTATCTTCCTGTACTTCTTTATCGCTAACTACTGTACTAGGACCTTGTTCTTTCTCAACTTCACTTGCACTAACATTATCTTTTTTCTTTTCTGGCTTTTCTTGTGACCTGATATCAGCAACGGCCTCCTCTTCATCTTGAGATGAATCGGTCTCATCAACCTCTGCATCTGGTTTCACACTAGTCAATTTAAAAGATAAGTGGCCAAGACTGGTACGCGCTTCAGCAAAGTGAGTCTGAAGGCTACTGTTTTGATTTTCAACATCTTTGTTTAGGTCCTGAATACCCTTCAACTTTTCCTCTATTGCAGTTACTCTAACATTAAGATTGTGTGTATCCTCTGTTAAAGCTGCTGCCTTGTCATCTTCCAATATCTGAACTTGTGTGTGAAGTCCACCAGCTTCTGTTCTTAATCTTTCAATTAGAACAGTTTGAGCTGAAACTGCTGTTTCTAGGCTGACCACCTTATTCACTAGCTCATCAATTTTCTCTGCCAATTGTGTCACTGTTAGAGATGACATAGAACTCGCGTCAAATTGCGCGTTGATCTTGCCATGCAACGACTCTATTTGCTTATCAACTGCTTCTTGGCTTGAGCTTTGTGATTCATCTGCTGCTTCAGCAGATTCATCGTTTTCATCAGGTTTTGCTTCATCGACTGGATCACCCAAATACTTTTGCCTGAAAGATTTCAGTTTCTTACGAGCTTCTTCAATCTTCTTGAACTCTTCTCTTGCTTCTTTGGTCGATTGTTCTTGTTTCTCCTGCAGCTGAGCCAATGTTTCTTGACAAGATTTTAGTGCAGCTTCAGCCATCAAGGTCCGAGCCTCTTCATCCTCAATAACCCGAGCCTCACCAAATTCATCCTCTAAACTGCAAATCTTGTGATGCTTTTCAACAATCTGGTTTTCGATTTCCATAGTCTTAGCAATCCCACTTTGGTAAGAGCTTTTTACAAACTCTTTCATAGTTTGCAAAGACAGTATATCTCTCTGAAGCTTATCGATCTCTTCAAGCGCTTCATCTTTTGTCAAACCAGATTTTGGAGCATCTTTATTTGAATCTTTTCCTTTGTTATATGGTTTCTTGCCTTGAAATTGCTTTGTACCTGTTTTCAGCAGACCTTTCAAATCTTTAACAGGAGCTTTTGGAATATTTGCACCACTTGTTGGAGTCTGTGGGAAACTCTTTGCCATTCTTGGGGTACCATATTCATCTTCTTCATCCATTGCTAGTTGAATTTGTTCTGGAAAAAGAGTAGCAATGGTGTTGTTGGCACTCTGCAACTCTCTTGACAACTTGTCGTATCGTTCAGCCAATGCTCGATAGGCGCGATAGGATTCTTCTACAAAGTTTATTAGCTCTGGTCTTTTCTTGTAATACATTTCTGCTCTTTTTGCAAATGAATCTCCATCTTCTTCAATGAGCTTAATCACATCTTCTACCTTCTCTTCCATATCTGCAATATCACAAGTACAGCTAGAACTTTTGATTTCCACACTAAACAAGCCAAAACCATATTTAAGATTTGGGAAATAAATAAGAAAGAAAATAACTTTGAGAATTACACTAGAAGAGCACATAGAAAGAAAATGGCATATCAGATTCTAATAGGTGCCAATATTCTTGATTACATCCTCTTTATTTGTATCTTGTTCTGAATAAGATTGTGCAGTCCATATAAATAATAAAAAAGGACAGCCTCATGCACTAAGTTCTCGCTTTGTGCGGGATCCAGGAAAGAGCTGTACCACAATGGTCTATTATACGCAACCTTACCCTGCATTTCTGCAAGAGGTTGTTTCCACGGTTCGAACCTGTGACCTTCTGGTCAAATGACAACACCTTTTACCAGTTACGCCAAGACTCCCCTTCCCCGCCCAAAACCTATGAAGTCTTTGATAATATTCTCTTATTACTTAAACTGAATAAAAATTGAGAGAAATGCATTACAATGTAAACCAATAAGAAAATGAAAGAACTTGAAATTTATGGCAAAAAGAATGCATATTTTCAGCAAAATTTTAGGATCAAAATTTCCATTAAAATATATGCATTTTACCAGACCCTTTTGTTCATCTAACAACAACAGATCTCATTCACATTCAAATATATTATCATCCTTTACATATTCTTTCCTTTTTCCCCCTCCTCAACAACACAAAATCTACACTTTTATCAAGAAACCAAACGTCATCTGAAAGGCAGAGAGGCGAACCCATTATCCACTAAGTATGGAAGTTGTAATCAATCTTCGAAAGAGAACCTTGGAACAACAGTAAAGTTGTCTCTGTGTGACCTATAGGTCACGGAGTCGACCCGTGGAATCAATCACTGATGCTTTTGCATTAGGGTAGGTTGCCTACATAACACCCTTGGGGTGTGTGACCCTTCCACGTAACTTGCAAAAATACAGAATGCTTTGTACACCGCCTGCCCTTTAGAAATCATAACCCCATTTGACTTTTGATGTTAAAAAAACATACCTTGAAGGCTTTGTTCAAGCCATTTAGATTGCTTAGTCCTAATATGGCTAGCAGCCCACCATGAATAAGCATTAGTTGCTGCTCTCTGTAACATCTTGAACCAATTCTTGATCTCTCTTCTACTTCTTCAAAATAATCAAAAAACACAAATCAAATATGAAACTCTTCCTCTTTTTTTTCCTCACAAGAACAAAGAAAACATGTTATAGGAAAGAGAAAGAGTTTCAAAGCAGGAGAAGTTTTCTTGTTTTAAGAAAAGTTATTGAATAATCATAGGAAATGGAATCATAGTTGAAAGGGACAACAAACTATGATGTCTTTTTTTTTTCTCTTGTTTGCCTTTAATGTCTAATTATAGTGTTTATTGGTTGAGAGCTCCTTTCGCACCAAAATAAATGTTGCACCCTTCTCTATCCTTATTAATAATTTAGCTTTTTTCACAAACTCTCTCTTTTTTGCGACAATAGCATTTTTAGTCCCTCCATTATTGCTAAATTCAGATTTTGGTCCTTGCGTTATCTGACTTAGCATTTTTAACCTTCAATTAATCAGCATGTGTATTTTCGGTTTCCTTCTTTAGAAAATGTATTATATTTAGATTTTTTTAGAACTACATTACCCTCCAAAATTGAGTACCGATACAAACTTAAATATTACACACGGGTAATTAAATAGTATAACGGATGATAATTCATTAATCTTGTCATTGCTCGCAAGCATAAGGATTAAAAGTGCAGTACTTCAATTAATTGAAGTTTCAATGTGCTTAGCTAGATATTACAAGGATTAGATCATAATTTGCCAATAATCGAGGGACCAAAATTGTTATTAATTTTTTATTTGGCAAACCAAAGCCAAAGCTATTGACAGCCAATTAACAAATTTGATTATTGTGAACGTGGCATCCACTGGCCTCTTCAACAGCTTGTCACATTCTCATACAGAACTTTTCCTAAAGTTTCTTGTCCAATAAACAAAAGAAGAAAGAAAATATATTTATTCTTGTCCTAAAGTTTCTTTTTTTCTTTGTGTACATTGGAAAAGACTAAAGTTTTCTTCTTTAACTAACTTTTGAATATTTCTGCGTTTTCATGTAGTACAAATAGCAGCTTTCGGCCTGTCATTAACTAACTTTCGGTCTAGATATTTAAAAAGATTTTGCAGTAATGTCCTGAAATATATCTTTTGTGATAGATTACCAGGCGAGTCAGGATTTCAAGTTTATGGGTTCGGATATCTAATCGTTTTAAGTTACTGAGTTTTAAATTAGTAATTTATAAATATTTTATTGTATTGGAGTTGCTAAAACTATATTATGTAACGAAACTTAATTTTGTCTAATTGTAACGTTCGAATCAGATATTAATTTCAGATTTTCTTCTTGTTTTATGTGAGAGAAAAAATAATCGGAATTGGTCTTCTTGCTTATCAAAATAATCATTAAAAACAAGGGCCATGATTTCATGATGTCAACTACATCAAATAAATTATTCGGATGAACAATAATTTAAATACAACTCATCATGATATTAGATATTTTTAATTGCTGGGGCAAAAGATTTCAGAATATTCAAAAAAAAAAAAAAAATCTTAAAACAAATTAGTAGTAATATTTACAATTAAGCGCGTAAAGTATCTAGTGTTTAGTCATAAACGCATATTATGCTTTACTTTAATCATGAAGACTGAAAAGAAAGAAACTTCATAGAAGGAAAAAGAATATACCAAAGGAACTTATATACTCTAGCTTTGCTGTTTTGTATTATTTTTCTCTTCCTTTCTTTAATCATACCCCCACCCCCACCCCCAACCCCCCTTAATATAACATGATAACATGTATTAATATAGATATACTTTTCCATGATGTTGTAGTTTGGAATCTGTTAGTGAGATCTCGAGTAATTATTTATTTATTTTTTTCCGTCCGAAAAAATGATTCATCGAAATATTGAGTTCATACTTGTCCATCTTATAGTCGCTGGATATATATCTTGTTCATACTGATCACAGGCGGAGCTAGTGCACTACTTACAGATTCGAACGAACCAAGTAATTTTTGCCTAGACTCTGTATTTTTTATTAAAAGATTTATTAAATATATAAAATTATTTCATTGCGAGCCCAGTACGTAACTAAAATGCTCTATGGGTTGGGGACAAGTTCAAAACCCATAAACTTTAAATTCTGGCTCCTCCTATAATACTAAATTAGTTTGCATACTTCAACTATTTCACTACTATCTTTCATATATGATAATATGATTATCCTGGTATTTTACTATCATATAAGGAAAAAATGACACCGTATTGCCACTGTAAAAATAATAATTGAATGTATAAAATTTATATATTTTATATATATATATATATACATTATGTATGTTATATATAAAAATTATATAAATTTTATATATTTTTTCGATTACCAAATATAAATAATTTTTAGAGCGGGCTAAAAGTGATAATACCCCTAATAAATTCTTGCTGCTCATTTTTATAAGTATTAACACCAGAGACGAATGTTTTGACATACTATATAATATCGTGTTATAAAGAGAATAACTGAAGATTTGAAACAAAATATTCGACTTCCAAATAAGATATAGTTCTTCCTCTAGTTTGTATCATCAAGATAGGTCAAAACGACAAAACCCAAGTGTTCTTTGCATCAATTCTTGTCATTATAGAAAATTAGCACAAGCAAGATAACATGATATTAACTTCAGAAAAAAAAAGAAAAAAAAAACAAATAGGCCTAAAGTTACTTTATTGCTTTACGAAATATCTTAATTTTGTCATCCGTTATATATCGAGTCATTCATATCTTTACGGTTAGCAAATTATCTCATATTTGCATTGACTTTACCTGAGCTCCAATGTGAAATTGGTGGATTACGTGTCAAATACTCGAGCTAAATGTTCATATTTACGTTTCAACTTTACTATGGTTTAACATTGTCCTTCATTATATTTCATGTTGGAGTTAGGGGTGTTCATAGTTCGGTTTGGATCGATTTTTCCATAAAAAAAAAATCAAATCAAGTAAGTCAGTTTTTCAAATATTAGAACCAAATCAAACCAATTAAGTCGGTTTTTACTCGATACGGTTTATGTCGGGTTTTGTCGGGTTTTCGGTTTTTCAGTTATTTGTCGGTTTTTTCTTAAATATAAGACATACGCTACCAGACACATATTCCGACGACCACATTTTCGACGTAACACTATCAAATCAATTGTCCTTTGAGAAATCTATTATTTACTAAGATATATTAATGATAACTGAATCAAATAGTGATGAATAATTTAAGGACTCAATTAAAAATATATATTTTTAACATGAAATAGATTCTTACACTTAACAAAAGAAAACTACCAATCAAACTAGAATATAAAGATAAAGAACTGTACTAAAAGTGCAAACGATTAACATTAACCATAAATTTTTTAAAACTTTGTATAAAAATATACATATATATAAGTGTAATAATAAATTTGAAATAGCTACTTCTATAGTCGGTTTGGTTCGGGTTTTTTCGATTATTTTTTGATTAAAATCAAAACTAAACCAAATTTGATCGGTTTTTAAAATTCAAAACCAAAATCAAACCAAACCAAAAAGTATCGAATTTTTTGATCAGTTTGGTTTGGTTTTCGATTTGGTTCGGATTTTCGGGTTTTATGAACACCCCTAGTTGGAGTTGTTAGGGCTAAACGCAAATAAGAAAGAATTTCCGTTAGGTAAGAATATGAATCGTAGTATAACACATTATAAAATTAATTGCGGGTAGAAAATGGATATTATTTACTTTTTTCCTTGATTGACAGTTGATAGTTAACTTACTAATATTAGCACATTATCAAATATCCTTTTTCAACGAAGATTTAATCCAAATAGCCGCTCATCCAATCACTTAAACTAAAAATAGCCGATGGATATATAATATATGCATAATTTATCTATTACATGTTTATAATAAATGTGTATCTATATATATGGCCAAAAAAGTAAATAATGAATATGGCCGGCTATTTGCGTAAAGACTCCTTTTTCAACTAGGTATGGTAACATGTATTGCCTGATGGGCTTTTATCAAATACATCATTCTTCAACGTAAAAATAGCACGGTATAGCCAGTTTTCGGACTGGTCATTCAAAAATAGTCAGCGTTTACGAAGTCAATGAAAAATAGCCATTATTTTGCTGCAATAGAGACCCATCCAGCATAATATACTGGAGTTCGGTGCACCTATATATGAACTCCAACATATTATGCTGGACCAGTATACTTTGCTGACTCCGGTATAATATATTGGAGACTGGAGTACCGGTGCTCCAAATTACAGTATATCATACTGGACAATTCTGGAGTTCTAGTGTACTTATGCTGGAACTCCATCATATTATGTTGGAGTTCCAGCATACTTATTCTGGAACTCCAGTATAATATGATGGAGTTCAAGCATACTTATGCTGGAACTCCAGTATAATATACTGGCATATTTTCCAGGGTTTGAACAGTATTTTCGCTCAGATTTATCTTTACATGAAAAGTGGCTAAATTTCGATTACTTTTGAAACTGGGCTATTTTTGAACGACCAATTGTAAATCTGGTTATTTTTGAATTTCTCCTTCTTCAACTAGGTAACTAATGGGCTTTTAGGCTATACCATTCTGCAGTTGGCCCAAAAGAAATAGCGTGTAGGATGAATATTGAGCCCAATCAAAGCCCAACCTAACTACAGAGAGGTGAAATATACAAATAACCCTCAAAGTAGATAGTCTTGATTATCTCAACTTGCTCCATATGCATAATATCAAGTTTAACAAGTGTTGTTCCATTCTTGCCCTATTGGCAACACTTTAAACTTTTGACGTTGAAGTTCCGCCAATGGGGTCAAAAGTTAAAGACCACTCCTAAAATCTAATGCTATAACTAAAGGAGTTTGAAAAACAAAGAAAAGAATCTAAAAACTATAAATCTTGTTCGAGAGAAATTAATTCGGGAGCTTAAATTGCATAAAATTTAGAGGGTGTTTGGATTGGTTTTTAAGCTGGTCAAATCAGTTTTAAGCTCTTTTTAGCTTTTTTCAGTGTTTGGCAAAGTCAAAAAGTGCTTAAAATAAGTTAAAACTGCTTAAAACAAACCCAAAGCAATAAGCTGGGCAATCCCAACTTACTGCTTTTTGGTTTTAAAGCTATTTTGCTGAAAAGCTACTTTTTTTAAATCAATTCAAACAGGTTCTTAATCTAATAGATTCAATCATTACATAACCATGCCCTCAAAGAGATTGCTCCAACTTTTAAATATTATGCAATTTTCCTTTTCTTTTCTTTTTCTCTTTTTATATAGACCGGGAAATTTTTCGGAAACTATTCCATATAAAGATTTTCAGGAGTTACACGGAGATAATGGTTCCAAATATAATGCAATTAGACATTTTTATAATAGTATTCTTATATAACAGTCATTTACTATAAAAAATAAAATTTTAATCAATTTTTTATGTTATATTATAATATATGCCCTTTATAACAAAACTTTATTATAACATTTAAACAATATCGAAACAAGCGCGACTATAAAGAAATTTGACTGTACTTACAAGTTTAGCATGATATAATTTAGGTTCACTTTATCATCAAGAATTGAGGGAGAATCCCACAAATCACTCATTTTTTCTTGACATGTGATTATCTATCAAAAGGAATAATCCAACTTTGGTTTACGTGACAAACTGATCCAAGTACGCAACATGATTGTGAAAAGACAAATTGATTATATCTTAGAATCATCAAAATGTAATTTTTTATTATCAATAATTGCTTGTCAAATCTCTCTATGAACCTTGCTTATCAATATTTATTTGGATTAGAAGGAACATTGATGAAAGTGACATGAAATAGAAATTGCTAAGGGCAACCCCACCAACTATTTTTGAAATTTTATCCCTAAGAATCTAATAGACTTCTCAATAACTTTTTTAGCAGGTGTTTGAAATAAACTTGTAATTTTTGAAAAAAAATTATATTTGAAGTTAAGTTTAAAAATGGTATTTGAAATTTGAAATTATGTTTGGACATACATTTCACTTGAAAAAATAATGCAGTTTTGTGAGTTGGAAATTGGAAGTTTTTCTGAAAGACCACTTTTTGGTTGTGAAAAATTCATTTTCGAAAAATTTCCAAAAACTGGCAAAATTTTATGGACAAATACATTTTTGAATTTTTTTAGAATTTTTTTATAGACAAACGAGTCCTTAATAATGGGTATGTGCCCTATCTGCACGTAACGAATAATTATGTTCATCAAAACTTAAGTAAATGAGAAAATTTTCCTATTTTTTTGTTTCTACTGAAATTTCACTGATCTTCAAGATTGAAACAAACTTTGTTGACCATTAGACCACATAACTTAATGCTTACAACTTTATATAATGCAATTAGGAAACAACACCAAAATATTAAAAGTAATTTAAAAATATCCAAATATTCTAAGCAATAGTATGTGGTGTACAAGCACCAATTACATAGAAAATAATAACCACAAACTACATTTTCTTTTTCCCCCTATCATAAGTGCTAAGGAGCACACAAATTGTCAATGACCATTTATTTTATTTCTCAAAATATGTCCCATTGGCAACCTCAAATACCAAAAGTGGGGTCTGTTTCAATTTATTTAACATCCCTTTAGCAGAAACCCCTGGTGGAAAAAGTTGGAAATTTTTTATAAAGGTAGAGAAAAGTAGGCTAAGAAGGAATACTAAAAGCAAAACTTTTGTCAATCACTTTTCACCCTTTTAGTGGCAATGGTCACATGTCATTCCTGCAAACATCAAATGCTCTAATCAATTTGCATCTAAAAAGGGGTTTTGAAATCAATACAACAACAAAAAATGGTCCAACTGATCTTTAGGTTTTCTTGGCTTTGAGTGGAGTAATCATCAAATGCACTTGTACAAAGTCGAATCCAGTATTTTTATAACATGGCTGCACTATTAATCCGCCCGTCCGTGGACAACAAAGGGAAAGCCCCTAGTCTTTCCAATCTCATTGTAATTTCATCATCAGAAAAAGAAAAAAAATCTTGCTTATCGAATAGCTTTCCTAGTGAAGGCGAGAACGCTTGACAAGTCAAGAAAGTCTCGTGGAAAGCAGAAAGGAACTCAGACTATGACGACTATTTTCACTAGCTTCCACAAGAGTGTCCTAATGAAGCAAACAATATGCTTCAATAAGACTGCGTACAATAAACCCTTGTGGCTCGACCCTTTCCCGGACCCCATGCATAGGGAGACCTTAGTGCAGCGGGTTGCCCTTAATGAACAATAAGACTGAGGGAACCACCACAAAATAGATTGATGACAATGAGATGTGGAACCACAGTAACATTATAGGAGAGATGCATGGATTTTAGGAATGCTAACAGAGCCATTGCTAAAAGAATTGCTAATTGTTGCAACTAATTAAAGAAAGTCTCACTAAGCAATCATCTTATGGCAACATATGCAGAAGAAAATGAACTAAGAAGGATGATGCAAATTAGCAAGACTGAGAACATAATATATAACATTAATGTATAATCAAGATATAAACAATGATGTTTCACTTGTCCAGATTTTGGAAGACAGATGCTTTATTTACAACAGCAGCAGCCAAAAGCATAATACTTCTCCCATATTCACATTAGCTATATTTACACTAAAAATCAGCTTCACATGTCAAATTCCCAATCCCCACCCCCCCTCCCCAAAGCCATAACAGAAGTTGATCAATTCCAAAGTTTGAAGATGACAATGGTTTGTATTTTTGAGCTTGTAACCAAAGATCACTGCCACGATAAACTTGATTATTTGTCTCTCGCAAATGAAAATGCTGACCTGCTGCCACTACTATTCAATATTAATTCAGAACTTGCATATCTCCTCGTAAACTAAAAGATAGCTCCTGCTTCAGAAATTTCCTAACATGCAGAACAACGACCGGGTGCACTAGATTCAAAAATTCTGAAGAGAAGATAGCCATTGCTCCATGTACTTCTTACCCTCTGCAATCATAAAAAGAATTTCAGATAACAAGGAGGAAATGACAGGTCATATTTGCTAGTAAGTTTGATAGAAACTACATAGACAAGCATAAAGATGATACATAGTAGTAATCTATGTAGAACTAATAACAAGGTCTGCAGGCTTTGAAGTGGTTAACGAAATAAAAACTCTAAGCTTGGAAACTACGGACGAGAAGTTCTCCAGCTTCCGAACAAGAGTTACCACTTAAGGTTTCTATCTGAACAAATAAGGCTGGGGTGTAAAAGTATAACATCGCCAAGAGGGAGTTTGTAGAACTCGCTGCATTATGTTAGTACGAAATTTTGTTGCAGGTTTTCATTGTCAAATTACACAACAAAGGAGATGATAAATAATGCTCATTAACAGCATACTGTCTTTCTCAACAAAAAAAATCTTTCTCAAAAAACTGCTCACCAGTTCTACTCTGAGAATACTAATCAACCTCCTATGGAACTATTGCTCATTAATATCTGAATCCAATGATAGTAGTCTATCCATCTGTGCCCTAACGGGAGACATGCTTCTACTTTTTAGCACTATATATGTGATGCTTGTAACCACACGCTTCGTAATATGAAGGACAACAGTACTGCAAGCTCACATGTATCTTTTTCTCAGTCCACATATTAATAACATAACTAAAAGGGCAGCCCGGTATACTAAGCTCCCGCTATGCGCGGGTTCGGGAAAGAGCCGGACCACAAAGGTCTATTGTACGCAGCCTTACCCTGCATTTCTACAAGAGATTGTTTCTACGGCTCGAACCTGTGACCTCCTGGTCACATGGCAACAACTTTACCAGTTACACCAACGCTTGTATTACTAACATAACTAACATAACAAATTCAGCTCCAGTAGTCACTAAGTCAAAGCGGGGGCAGTTCTAAACAAGCACAATGAACCTCAAATCATAGTCATCAAGTACCGATAATCCAGCACTGCCGATTTAACTATAAATGCCTTATCTACTAAGAGAAAGATATTATTCTACAGAAATAATGCAGAAAAAGGCAAAAACAAGTAAATATCTATAGCTCTTACCAGCAGAATACTCATTTGAAAGGTTCTCAATGGCACTTAAAAACTGATTGTTTGGCTCTCCTATTTCTCTAATACAATCATGCCTGTAGCAAGGAACCAACACAGCAAAACTGTCATCAGCCTCATCATCATTCTGGAAATCAGGGGCATGTGGTTCCAGCCACCCGATTGACCAGTCCGAGTCATCGGATTCAGAACCTGATAAACAAACACCATCCGATGGCACCAACACTACATCATACTTCTTATCAACCCTCTTAATCCTCTCCTCTCTACTCTTCCATTTCCTCTTCACTTTCCTAGTAGTTGAGGAGGCCACATTATTAGCTCCCCTCACTGACTTAAACTTCAAACTATCACCTTGTTCCTTTAACCCAAATCCAAAATCTTGCAATGGATTCATTGAAGAAGAACCATTAGTCACTGGTTCTTTCTCTTTCCCACCCCACCACCACCAGGATAAACGAGTCAAAGAAACCGCCATTTCAACCAAAAGAGGCTCTAGAAAGGATCAAATATGAGCAAATTTCACAAAAAAGATTCAAACTTTAAGCTCTGAAATTGAAGGAAACCGAGAGTGGCTTGAAGGAAATAAATCAAGAAACAGCCATTTCATCCAAAAGGGGTTCTAGAAATGATCAAATATGATCAAGTGTCACAAAAAAAGATTCAAACTTTAAGTTCTGAAATTGAACGAAATAAATCAAGAAACAGTCATTTCATCCGAAAGGGGTTCGAGAAATGATCAAAGTTGAACAAAGTTCACCAAAAAGATTCAAACTTTAAGCTCTAAAACTGAGAGTAGACTGAAGGAAATATATCAAGAATTCAAATTCAAGCCCCAGAATAAAAATTCAACAAATATTTAATCCATTAGTACAATAAAAATATGGTATGGAGGAGAAAGTTTCACTTTTTTTTAATTATCAAAAGAGCAAAAAAGCAAACAGCTTTGCATAATTCAATCATCAAAACACAACCCCTTAACATGAAAAAGCTTCAAAATTCAAACCCAACTTCAGAAAACAGCAAACACTTCAAAGGGTCTAATAATATGAGAAATCACTAACTTTCAATCAAGTTTTTTATCAACTCATGATTGATAAGGGCAAAATTGGGATTTTTAGAAGACTAAAGGACCATTTTTTTTTGCAATCGGGTCAGACCCGAATTAGTAAATAGCACTAAAATTTAACTACAAATGCCAAATTTCTTCTTAAAAACTCACTCAGAAAGCGTCAAACACTTTAAAGGGTCTAATAATATGAGAAATTCTTTAAATTAAAATCAAGCTTTTTAATCAACTCATGATTGATGAGGGCAAAATTGGGATTTAGAGGACTAAAGGACCATTTTCTGCAATCGGGTCAGACCCGAACTTGTTTATCACTTTGGGGAATGATTTTCGCCGGAAAGTGAGATCAAAACGGCAACATCACCGGAAAAACAAGAAATTTATCACCGGCACTTCCATTTTCTATCACCGCCGGTGAATACCTTTTTTACTCTCTCACTAAAACTTCCTCTTTTGTCACCCACCCCCCTAAAGCCACACCCACGCACACACACACACACAGTGGAAAACTCAACTGATTACTTTGTGGCGGGGCCTATATATAAGCGATGGATAACTATTTTGTCTTGTTAATTTTTTGATATGGTTATTTTGTACAAATTAGATTTTGACCCCACAACTTTCCTAATTTGTTTTTTTAATGCACAACTTTTTTTTTCATTTAACCATTTGGTATTTGGAATCCACTGATCCACGGGTCTGATTGACTAATTCAGATTCCTGTATATAATACCTATTTAAGGTGAAAGTGCTCCGTACTAAAAAATTTTATTTTTAGAATTTGAACTTAAAACTTTTAATTAAGAATAAAGGGATCGCATTCATCCCGTCACATTCCTTTGTTGTGTGCACACACAATTCGCCGTGATCTTGTGTCCCTTTTTATTAAACTTATTTTCTACTTAGTATGCGATTGAGGATATGTGGATTTCGATTAAGAAGACAGGATGAAGAAAAAATTCTTAGGAGGAAGAGTAATGTTTTAATTTTTATGAGTGAGCTTTATTAATGGAGATAAATATGTTTTGATGAATATATACATGATGTTTTGTATTTTTCAATTAATCTTTTAGAGTCATAATTTTTATAGCTGTCGAATTGATAAGCGTAGGTTTTGGTGATTTCTATGTGTTTATTATTATTATTAGTTTACAAGTTCAATTAGGATCAAGGGCGTATTTAGGGGCAGAAGAGTGTTCACGCGAACCTCCTTTGCCGAAAAGTTATACTGTATATATAAGACAAAATCTGTATTTTATCTTTATATATTATGTTTTGAATCCCCTTGACATAACCCAAACATAGCTTAGTGGTCAATTGGGGAGAGGGGGGAAGTCAAAACTTTTGTAAGATCATTGGTTCTATTCCCACGAGATACAACTTTTTTAACTCTTTTCCTTTTTGTGAATCCCTTGGCAGTAATCCTGTCTCCCAGGGGCGTATCTAGGGGGTTCCATGGGGCACGTGAACCCATGTTCCTCTCCCTAAATCGTGTACAATAATGTTATATTTTTTAAAAAATATTTCAATGTATGTGTATGCTCAAAGTATTATATGATGTTGTGGTTATTAGGTGAGATCGTGAGTTCAAATCTTATGTCAATCTTGTTTATTTTTCCTCTTTTTTTCTAGAACTAGACGCCCACGGGGATGGGCGTGTCTGGTGTCACTTTTTGGATTGTAATTAAGTACTTTTTCTTTTCACTTCTTTAATTGTTTGGTTTATTCTTTCAAAATTTTCACACATTAAAATTCTTATTCTTCTTTTGTCGTTGTAAAATCTTATATGATTAAGCAAAATATGTATTTTAAAACTTGTAATAACGTATGGTGTAGCATATAGTCAATGGGTTCAACTTATCCCAATATTTTCAACATGGAAATAGACATAGATATAAGAAAACTACTCTATTTAAAGAAAAAATTAATTTCGAACTTATATTCCAAAAGTGTAATGGGTGCGCAATAGTAAAAACTAAAGGTTGAATCCGTAAAATTTATATTCTTGACATAGACGGATCTAGGAGATAAACTCTATGGGTTCAACTTTTAAGGTTTTTGGTATTAACTCATTATATTTTTAAAATTATGGGTTCATATCTACTATTTTTGTAATTTTTACATATAAATTTTTACCCCGCATCGAAAGTTTTGGGTTGAGTTGAACCCAACGGTAGTACACCCCATTCGCCTCTGATTCTCGATCCATTTTTTCTTAATAGTACATCTATCCTGCCAAAATCTTGGATCCGCCTCTGCTGCCTCCACCACTAATTATGATGCTTAAATTTTAAGATTGTAACTTATACTTGCATGAAAATTGAAAAAGTGTAAATTTTGGTAAATATGTATGCATGGTTTATATTTGTTAAATGTGAGTGTGATGTTCTGTTTTAGGGGAGGAGAAATTATATGGGGGGAATCTACAATTCAAGTTTCTTCTGGTCCTTCTGATATTGGAATTTTATCCAACTTAAAGATTCAAAAGGGTGACATCCAATGGCTAAGATTTTCTGATACAGTTTTGATCGTTGGATCGTTGGATCATCCAATGGTTATGTATTGACTCTCCTTAATTTTTTGGTATGTTTACGTTTATATATTTTGACATCATTTAATAAAAATTTTAATTCTGTCACTGAACCTGAAAAATGAGGAATGAAAATTGAGGACAATAGCTGAAAAGGCATGTGAGTAGCTTCCTAATCCCAATTATAGGTGATAAAACGCTACTTATTAAAGGTAATTTCATTTTTAGAATTTAAACTTAAAATCTCTAGTTAATGATGAAAAGAGTATTTTTATTTTATTTTTGAGAAGACAACTTTTTTTGTTCTTTCCTTCCTCTACTGTGAACAAAAAGATATCTAATTTTTGTTAGTTTTCAGAAGTAAAATTCATAAAATATATCAAACGGTAACTTAAATATCTTATATTGCTCTCCAGAGTTAAGTTTAATTCTTTTAATATTTTTAAAGTACCGAAACTGGATTAGTAAACCAAAAAAGAGTTAAATTTAAAAGTATTTTGATTTCTCATATAATTTGTCTGATGTCAAGGTGTTTCACAATAGACATAATGTTCATATTTTCCTCATCGTAATCATTTGTTGAATTTGGTTGAAAATATAAGAGATGACCCCATTAATTATTGGATTATATATTAGTCAACTTTCGAAAAGACATTAAAACAAAACGAGAAAATGTTCTAGAAATCAAAGAAAGTTCATTGTTGAAAATTGTTACTTATCAATTTTAATGGCAGTCTTTTTCTGAAACTATCAAGTGAAAAAAATAACAACACTTTAAACTTTTAAACAAAAGAAAACATCAAAAATTAGAAAAGCAAATTCAAAAAAGACAATGACTATTTCAGAGCAACATAATGAAGTGGTATTAAGGGTGTGTTTGGTTGGTAGGACAACATTTTCCGGAAAATATTTTTCAATTTTTCCATGTTTGGTTGGGTTAAATGTTTTGGAAAATATTTTCCTCATGAACTCATCTTCCTCAAATTGGAGGAAAATGTTTTCTCTATCAAGGAAAGGGAAAACATTTTCTAAAACTCTTTTTCAACCTTCCCACCATATTCCTCATCTCTACCAACCCCCACCAACCCACCTCTACAAAACCCAACCTACCATCCCGGCCCGGCCCGACGCCCCCACTACCCAACCCCCCGCACCACCCCACCCACCCTTACCCCCACCCTAACCCTAAATAAAAATATTATTAATAGTACTTTTTTATATGTTATAGATAGATTTTTTTTTCATTTCAACAAATAAGTATTTTCTTTCATTTTTTTTGGAGGGCGGGGGGGGGGGGGGGAGGCAAGGAAACATGTGGACTTGAGGGAAGGGGAGTGAGGAGAGTACATGAAAAGTATTTTCTATTCTCTAGCCAAATACTAGAAAATATTTTTCGGAAAAAGTTTTTCACTCACCAATCAAACAAAGGAAAATAAGTGATAAAACCACTCATTTTCTATTTTTCATGGAAAACATTTTCCTTTTGACCAAACACACCCTAAAATATGTCTAACTTTTAGGTATTAACTGTAAATACAAAAAATTTACACTATATTAATTTAATTAAAAGATAATAACATGTAATTATTTATAATAGTTGAAATACAACCTAAAACTAAAGTGAAACAATGAATAAACTATATTGATAGTTTGAAAATTATTTACACGGTGAGTATAAATTAGACTCTTCAAATTATATTAATATGATATATTGCAAAACAAGATGAAGTTACACTAATTCTTTGATAGCAAGTTGCACCAATTCATCAAACTATCGGAATATGAGAGTGTAATTAATGTCTGAGTTTGAGAAAATAACTTATTAGTTATACAACAAATAGACCTCTACATAAAAACAAACAAAAAAAGAGAGGAGAAATTCTCTATACAAGGAATAGACAAGTTTTTCTTTTCAGCATGAATTCGAATTTAGTCGGACTTCAAAACATATAATAAATATTAAATAAATAATTTTAAACAGTAAACAAGTATTTGGAAAATTCTTGGATTTTTTCCCAAAAGTAAGTGCTTCGAAGTTTGAAGCCGTGCATTTTAGGAGTTTTTGACCAATATTGTCCCTTATCTTTTAGGGTAGATTATTTTGGTCCTTCAAATATAATCTTGAGCATATTTAGTCCCTTAAGTATGCTAAAGTGGAACACTTTTAGTCTCATTAACACAATATATTCAAAAACTAAAGGTGTTACCCAACTCTGATTCATGAAGCAAATTTTCTGCTCTGAAGCAAAACGTTTCCTCTCCTTTTATTGGATAATGCAAATTACCACTTTAATTCCTCATTTTTTAGATAATGTTTTCTGAAATTTTGACCTTGAAAATATCCCCTTTTATGTCAGTTTTCAACGAGAAAATGACACTGTATGGCTGCAACACCCACTAATAGTACAGAGCTGATAAATTTAAGATTTTAACGTTGAAACTTTTACTTTTAAAAATTTCGATTGATTTTTCCAAAAAGAAAAGTTAAAATTTGAAAAAAATAAAGCTGCCAGGATCACTTCTAGGCATCTCAGTGAGAGTAAACGAATAACCGGGTTGTATTATCACTTTTAGTCTGTGCCAGAAACTATTTACATCTGGTAACGGAAAAAGTATATATAATTTGTATATATTTTTTCGGTTATTATTTTTACAGCGGCTATACATTGTCATTTTTTCATTAAAAACTGGCACAAAAGGGGATATTTTCAAGGTCAAAATTTTAAAAGACATTATCTAAAAATGAGGAATTAAAGTGATAATTTGTGTTATCCAATAAAAGGAGAGGAACCGTTTTGCTTCAGAACAGAAGATTTGCTTCATGAATCATAGTTGGGTAACACCATTAGTTTTTTAACACATTGTGTCAGTGAGACTAAAGGTGCTTCACTTTAGCATACTTAAGGGACTAAATATGCTCAGAGTTATATTTGAGGGACCAAAATGGACCTACTCTCAAAGATAAGGGACAATATTGGCCAAAAGCTCCATGAGGGTACGTGTAAAAATATTTGTGGAGAGAAGTTGTTGAGAAAGGATATTATTAATGTCCAAATCATTTAGTAACTCTTAAGCAACAAATTCATTTGAATTAAATATTTTTAACGTGAAATATAATTATATGTAAAAAAAAATATTAAATTTTTAGTAAATGGTACTTTTATATTATATAATTTTAAAAGTACAATAAATTTAACGTTAAAATTTTTTAATTTCCTTATTTAAATACTTGACCATCTTATAGTAAAAGATCAAGTCGTCTTTGATAATTCCCCAATTACATCATCGAAAACGTTTTCGACAAAACAATCCTCAACAAGAATAGATTGTTTGAAAAGAAAGCACTAATGAATTTAGACTCCATATTACAAGGAAATGACTTTGGTTATGTCTGTAATAATAAGTCAATAATAATTGGAGAGGAAATTCCATTACTTAATCCTTCCTCTTTTAGCTTTTGTATTAGTTTTGTCAATAGCGGGATAAAAACAAATTAATTCAGATATGTGTCATGTACGAGAATCTATCAAAGGAAAATTACTTCTTGCCTGAATTTTTAATTCTTGCGAACTCGAGACCTCTACATAAAACTGAATCGGATCTTATCTATTGCGCGTGGTTAAAATTCCTAATGTATGCAACGTACTTAAGTTCTTCTATATATCTACGTAATGAATCAACATAGAGAGAATCTGTATTAATCTACTTTGTTGAACGTCAACCATATCTTATGATTTGGATCACATTAAAGAAGCAAATATTTAAAGTTTTAGCATATATGCCCTGGACTAAAGCTTTGAGAAAAAAGATAGATAAAAGTAAATAAGGATAACCTTCTTTCTAGCTTATCCTTTTTATTTATTGTTTTAATCAAACAAATTAGGTTTAAAATAGAACATCAAGATTGTATTAATTATCTCTTTAAAAATTTATCACCGTTTCAATAAATGATCTATACATTCATTTTTTCTCTAAAAGTCATACTAATTAATCTCATCAGTTTTTAGAAAAAGCTGAGAAGAGAAAAATCTTAATTTAATCAATAAAGAAGGTAGCTCGGTGCACAAAGCATCTCGCGTTCATGCAGGGTTCGAATAAAGGAGCGCACCCCAAGAGGATGTGATGTAGGCAACCTACTCTAATGTAAGCATCAATGACTGATTTTATAGCTCGAACTCATGACCTATAGTACAAACAACTTTATTATTATTATTTTTTTTTGCTAAAAACTTTATTATTGCTTCAAGACTTTCCTTCACTTCAAACAATTAATGTTATTAAATAATTTTCTTAATATATATCAAAACCTTAGACGAGGACAAATAAGAAGACCGAGGAACTATTAAAGATCATGAACGTATCTATGAGCATAAAGTTTAATGTCATTGCACAAATGATTAATGAATAGAATAATAGTTTGCACTCACCAATACAATTTAAATTAATTTGGATATCTACTTGTAAACGTATATTTTTGTTTTTTTAAATAAAGATGGTGATGAAAGGTTTGTTTGTGCACGGGACCTTAGCCGCACTTTATTTAACTTTTCTCTTACTTTAAACCAAAATATTCTGTTTACCTTAGCCTGAAAGGGTCCTTTTCCTAGGCAATGATGAATATTTTATAATCAATTTTCCTACCCATTGTAAATTGTCATAAATTCCTATAGATTGGTGCACTACCCATCTTCTCATAAAATTAATTAAAAAAAAAAATTGGTAAACCTAAAGTTGCTTTTGCAGCTGTAAGAAACCATTTACGAGTAATTAGCTTAATACTAATATTTAATAGGAAGTAAATCAAGACTAACGTGAGCTAGAGGGTTTTTTCCTATTTTATCATCTCTTTCTTCTTCTTTTTTTTTTTTCTTTCTTTTTTTCTCTTTTGATTTTCATTTTAGATGGGGGTCGTGGGGTAACGGTTCTATGATTCCATGATTAGCAGGGAAATATATCGCTCATTCTTCCATCATAAACATATGCACGAATGACAACTCCAAACGTTACATATCTGTCGCCTACCTACATTTTAGGTAGCATCTACGAGATCCAACTAAGGTAAGAAACTTTGTGTCGCGTTTGCTCCACTCTGTTACGTTGCAATCTCATGAACTGAACTTCGTTACCTTCCCGCGCAAGGCGAATGAACTTAGTTTAGCTAGTTATATGATCCTTTATATTCGCCCTACTTTATCTAAAGCACTTCTATTCAACTACTCAATAAAACAAAATAGGGTTCTCTAAAACATATACAACCGGTTTTTAAAATTTACAATTTACAAGCTTTTTCGTTAAAAAATTTGGTTGACCAATTTATGGAATACGTTGTTGTACGTAATGTTTGGATATATATTGCAGACAACAGATCTTTAAATCAATTGTCATAAACTGAAGTTATATATATATGAAACATTTTAGAAAATATATCGTATATTATATTAGTTCCTATATCTTATATTTATATATAGCAGAACAGTAAATGTGACAATTTTTTTCAACACCTACTCACTTAAATTTCTTGATCATAGAACTTTGCATGGTTCTTATCTTTCAGAATTTTAGCGTGCATTTCCCAGGAGTGAAACGAATATGATAGGCTGTGTACGTGTTACTTATTGATTCATTAGATTCCAATCAATTTATAATTAATCAAAACTTGTACTCAGTGGTAGAGCTAGAACACAGGTTACGGGTTCGGCCGAACCCAGTAGCTTTAATTCAAACTGTATATTAATTTATTATAAAAATTCATTGAATATATAAATTATTAATTTAAAATTTAATAATTTAAATGAACTAGAAGCTTTAATCCATAAATTTTAAATTCTGATTCCACCTCTTCAATTGTACTTTTATGATATTTCATTCAAAGATCTCAAATTTATGTAACATGTGCTAATTCTAGAATCTAGTAACTAAGATTCAACGATTAATGGCTAGCCAAGCCATCACAATCTTAGAAGATATACAGCAGACATATGTTCGTGTATATATATGTGTGACACGTTTTGCATAGGGAATTAAATATGAATGTGAAAGTTAAATATATTTTGAAGAAAAGCAACTATATATGATAATTATTGTTCATACTAACAAGAACATGATCATGGATATTTATGTAAATTATTTTTCCTATGCATATGTGGCCCAATAGGTTAAGGCCCATAATTAATATTTAATTAATTATATAATCTCATCCGTCCGATTGGTTACTTGATGGACGAACCAGATTAAGTGAGAACCTCTATAAATTGGTCCTCTCCCCACCCACTAGGGTTACCGTATTTTTTTTATTTTCTTTCTTCCATCACTAAAGTCGGCGGTAACGTAAAGCTAGGGCAAGGAGCGAGAAACTTATTTTAATCAACGCTTCCGCTTCACGATAATGAATTCCGCTTCAGGTATGTTTTCTATAACGATTATATGTAAGATTATCATGTTCAAGATCCTGGTATGAATAAAAGTTTATGATTACATGTGGTATCACGAGCCTGGATAGTTTGAACAGATAATCTTCGTTTACTCGTACGCCGTGGTTTTTGTTGAGAAAAGTTTTTCAACGAGACTGTATAAGATTGATCTATTCTATTTTCCTTTTACTTAAACAAACTTGGCATAATGTAAAAAGCCTTGAAGGCGGCACCGAAAGGAAAGAACAAAATATTTTTGTAGTTTTTGGCATATTTTATAAACTTAAGTTATTGTCCAATATACTTGTGAGCATTTAGAAATTAAAAAAAAATTGTCTATGTTGAAGTTTAGATTATGACTTCAAGAATAATAATTCCTTAAGATTAACCATAAGGATTCTGCTAGAAACTTTTAGTGTTTAAATTGGTTGACATAAAGAATTCAATGTTGACAATATTGAACCCGCTAATCACATATTTTATGACGTGAGTTATGTGTATGAATGTTATCCGTATCTTGTCCTATATATTTTGAAGCTATTATGTTGTAATTTATTTTATGTTTGTGATTAATGTTTGTATAGTTTGTTTATCACCAAAGTGATCAAACTTGGTTGTTTAAAGTATTCACATGCATAAAATCTTATGATCTCTATTTTGTGTGTGCACTTATGTTATATAGTTTGTTAGTCACCAAAGTGACCAAACTAGTTTGTTTATGAAAATATGCATACATAAAATTATAGTTTATCCATAAAATTAATGAAATGCCTATAATTTAAAAATAGTGGATAAATTAATTTTCACTATTGCTAGAACTTAAGGATTTACCCAAAGATGCATCAATTATTCTATGAATAGTGAATATGATGAGGTAAATTAATATTCTTAGTCAAATATATATTGTCTGTCCAAAGATGACATATATATTTGGTTAAAAATATTTAATTACCTATTAAGACTGAATGATATTTAAATTATGATAGTGTGTCGTAGTATCTACCCAAAGGAGAATTGCGATATGCTTTAACTGTTTTGTTGAATCCATATTGATTTGTGAGTATGTATTATCTATTTTGCAGCTATTCCCTTTCATTCGCTTGCTTCGTCTATTACTGTGTTCAACGGATTGAACTTCTTTGAATGGCGTGAACAAGTCCAGTTCCACTTAGGTGTAATGGATCTTGACTTGGCTCTGCTGAATGATAAGCTCGCTGCCATTACTGATTCGAGCAGTGCGGATGAGAAGTCTTTCCATAAAGCATAGGAACGCTCTAACAGGCTAAGCCTTATATTTATGCGAATGAATATTGCCAACAACATTAAGAGTACTATTCCACAAACAGAAAGTGCCAGGGAATACCTGACATTTGTGGAAGAACGTTTTCGTTCTGCAGATAAGTCTCTCGCTGGTACACTAATGGCTGAACTCATGAAGTTTGATGGGTCGCGTAGTATGCAAAACCATATCATCGAGATGACTAACATTGCAGCAAGACTTCAGACCTTGGGGATGAAAGTGGATGACTCCTTCTTGGTTCAATTTATTCTGAACTCGTTACCTCCTAAGTATGGACCTTTTCAAATTAACTATAACATTATTAAGGATAAGTGGAATGTTAGTGAATTATCCAGTATGCTTACTCATGAGGAGTCAAGACTTAAGAAACAAGGGACTCATTCAATAACCTCATGGTTCAAGGAGCTGGTAAAGGACTTAAGGTGAAGGCCAACAAGTTCAAGAAGAAGAAAGCACCTACTAAAGCTCAACAGGATGCTAACAAGGAACATAAGGCAGATACGTGTCGTTTCTGTAATAAGGAAGGACACTATCAGAAAGATTGCCTGAAACGTAAAGCTTGGTTCGAAAAGAAAGGTACAATTACTGCTTTTGTATGTTTCCAATCAAATTTAGTAGAAGTTCCTAATAATACTTGGTGGCTTGATTCTGGTGCAACCGCTCATGTATCTACTACATTGCAGAGATTCCTTACGATCCAAACTACAAATCCAAATAAGGATTTCTTGTTCATGGGAGATCGTATGAAGGCTCCAATTGAAGGCATAGGGACTTATCGTTTGATCATGGAGACTGGACGTCACCTTGATCTATTACAGACTCTTTATGTACCTTCAGTTTCTAGGAATTTGATTTCTCTTTCAAGACTTGATGTTTCTGGATTTGATTTAAAGTTTGGAAATGGATGTTTCAATTTATATAAGAATGCTATTTTTTATGCTTCTGGTTTTCTCAGTGATGGTTTATATAAATTGAAACTCGATAGTGGTTTTTCTGAATCCCTTCTTGCTGTTCAACATAATGTTGGAATCAAATGTAGTTCACTAGATGAAAGTTCTACTTACTTGTGGCATAGACGTTTGGGTCATGTATCCAAAGAAAGATTAGAAAGATTAGTAAAAAATGAGATTCTTCTGAATCTAAATTTTACTGATCTTACTATATGTTTGGATTGCATTAAGGGAAAGCAAACCAAGCATAGTAAGAAAGGTGCCACAAGAAGCACCCAGCTTCTTGAAATTATACACACCGATATTTGTGGACCCTTTGATGTTCCATCTTTTGGTGGAGAGAAATATTTTATCACTTTTATCGATGATTTTTCACGTTATAGATACATCTATTTGCTGAAAGAAAAATCTCAAACAACAGATGCTCTCAAAGTGTTTGTTAATGAGGTTGAAAGACAATTAGATAAAAAGGTGAAAATCATTAGGTCAGATAGAGGTGGTGAATATTATGGAAAATATAATGAATCAGGACAATGTCTAGGTCCATTTGCAAAGTTCCTCGAGGAACGTGGCATATGTGCATAGTATACTATGCCAGGAACACCTCAACAAAATGGTGTTGCAGAAAGGCGCAATCGAACATTTATGGATATGGTTAGGAGCATGATAAGTAATTCCTTATTACCCAAATCATTGTGGATGTATGCTCTTAAAACCGCTGTATATTTATTAAACAGGGTTCCTAGTAAGGCAGTTCCAAATACCCCTTTTGAACTGTGGACAGGAAGGAAACCTAGTTTAAGGCACCTGCATGTTTGGGGTTGCCCAGCGGAAGCTAGAGTTTATAATCCACAAGAAAAGAAATTAGATTCTCGAACGGTAAGTGGTTACTTTATAGGTTACCCAGAGAAATCTAAAGGGTATGTGTTTTACTGTCCAAACCATAGTTCGAGAATTATTGAAACCGGTAATGCAAGATTCATTGAGAATGGTGAAGTTAGTGGGAGTGTTGAAAAATAAAGTGTGGAAATAAAAGAGGTGAGGGTCAATATTCTATTACCCACGAATGTGCCTACTTCCACACAAATACCAAATATTGTTCCAATTGTTGAAGAACACTTTGACAACACCGAGCAACATTTTGATGAAACACTTCATGAAGAAACTAACTCACAAATATCTGACACAAATGAACCACAAGAAATGCCATTAAGAAAATCTCAAAGAGTTAGAAAATCGGCTATTTCGGATGATTACGTGGTTTATTTGCAAGAGTCAGATTTTGACATTGGTCTTAATAAGGATCCGGTTTCATTTTCACAAGCCATAGAAAGTAATGAGTATGACAAATGGATTGATGCCATGAAGGAAGAGTTAAAATCCATGGAATACAATAAAGTCTGGGATCTTGTTGAATTGCCAGAAAGTTCTAAAAGAATCGGGTGTAGATGGGTCTTTAAGACCAAGCGCGATTCAAATGGCAATATTGAGAGATACAAAGCTAGACTTGTTGCCAAGGGTTATACTCAGAAAGGAGGCATTGATTATAAGGAGACCTTTTCGCCGGTCTCAAAGAAAGACTCCTTAAGAATTATTATGGCTTTGGTGGCTCATTATGATTTAGAGTTACACCAAATGGATGTGAAAACTGTCTTTCTTAATGGAGACCTCGAGGAGAAAGTTTATATGGACCAACCAGAGGGTTTCGAAACTAAAGGAAAAGGTCAAATGGTGTGTAAACTGAAGAAGTCAATATATGGACTTAAACAAGCCTCACGACAATGGTATATAAAGTTTAATGATACCATAACATCTTTTGGATTTGTGGAAAATACCGTTGATCGGTGTATATACCAAAAGATCAGTGGGAGCAAGTTTATATTAATGCTGTATTCTGGCCCGGGCCTTAGTGGGCCTAACGGGTCGGGCTTCGTGGTCCCGGGCTCTGGCGGTCCCGGGCCTGGCGGTCCCGGTCTTCGTGGGCTCAATGGGTGGAACCGGCCTGTGACGGGCCTAAGCCCACATGGTCCTGTGCTTAACGGGCCGGGCTCGTGGGCTCCGCGGGCCTAGCGGTTTTTTTTTAAGGCAATTTCTTGTAGTATCATGGCTATATTAAAAATTTACTATGTAGTATATATGTAGATCTAATTATTAAAGTGCTTGACGAAAAAGAAAATAACAAAACAATAGTAAAACACTAAATTGTCATGCATAATATATTGTCTTGTAGTCTATATATTGTATCTTATGTATATATATTCTCTTATATATTTTCTTGTAGTATATATATTGTATCTTATGTATATATATTCGCATAATATATTTTCTTGTAGTATATATATTGTATCTTATGTATATATATTCGCATAATATATTTTCTTGTAGTATATATATTGTATCTTATGTATATATATTCGCATAATATATTGTCTTGTAGTATATATATTGTATCTTATGTATATATATTCGCATAATATATTGTCTTGTAGTATATATATTGTATCTTATGTATATATATTCTCTTATATATTTTCTTGTAGTATATATATTGTATCTTATGTATATATATTCGCATAATATATTTTCTTGTAGTATATATATTGTATCTTATGTATATATATTCGCATAATATATTGTCTTGTAGTATATATATTGTATCTTATGTATATATATTCGCATAATATATTGTCTTGTAGTATATATATTGTATCTTATGTATATATATTATCTTATATATTTTCTTGTAGTATATATATTGTATCTTATGTATATATTGTAGCTTATAAATAATTCTAAGCATAGACAAAGAAATGTTGGGAAAAGATATTCATGGGTAGAAGCAATAAATTTTATTACCAAAAATGACATATCTTTCTTAGTCATCCTTCCCCCAATGGAATGAGCACAACAAGGTACTAATACCACCATTAGAAGGAAAAAAACTAAGGAAGATGTGCCAAAATACAAGTTACATATTAGTCTATGTATCATCTCTAACAAATCTCATAAATCCTTCAAGGTTCGGAGGAGGTTGCGTTGGTGGTGGTGGAAAAGAAGCTTGTTCATCACCACTTCCGGGCGAAGCCGAATCTTCCGCAAGTTCCGCTATCATTTCTCATAAGCTTCATCTATCGCCGGTTGTGCTTCTGCAATTCCAAAGTTTCTTCTTTCCGAGCGGATCCAATCTCTAAACAGTACTGATTTTTTCAAGCTATCCCTCATAGACGCTCTATGATCACCTATTTGCAGTCTTGCTTGACTGAAAGCGCTCTCTGATGCAACAGTTGAAGCTTGAATTGATAAAATATCCCGAGTCATCCTTGCAAGAACAGGAAAATATTTTTCCCTTGCCTTCCACCATTCCAAAATATCAAAAGAGCCGTCTGGATTCTCCTTTTCAAGTCCCTGAGACAAATAAACTTGAAGTTCATTTAGATGTGAAGTTTCATCATAATTTTCACTTGAGACCCCCTGAATTCCGTCCAAGATTTAAGAGCTTTTAAGCCCGCAACTCTTTTAGACGATTGTGAGCTAAACGAAGTAGGGGTTGGAATAGTTGGCCTAGCATGCTCTAAGGCAAGTTGATAAGCATTATAAACTGTTTGAGCATTAATCTTAATTGAAGCTTTTGCATCTGCAAGTGTAGCAATTTCCTCATTTGAAAGATCTAATGTCTTATAAATATTTGAATACCAAAAATGAGGACCTCCCAATTTCATTGTAGGATTTAGCATTGCAGCAAGACCATAAATAGGAGGGATGAGAAAAAAATATTTTTTAAACTTTTGTTTCATTTCATTTATAGCAAGTTCATAAATGTCCCCACCCTCACTAAATTCAACAAACAAATCAGATAGTGCTGCAATATAAACTAAACAGTTTGAAATAGTAGGATAATATTGCCCAGAAAATGCATTTGTAGCAAATTGAAAATGTTCTAAAAAATCTAAAAGAATTTTAACATTCGTCCAATCTTGAGTAGTAAGCATTTCATCATCATCCTCACCACCTACCCGAGAATTAAACGTTGCATTAATTGGAATTCTATATTCATATGCTACTACTAAACTTTCGTACATACAATTCCATCTAGTCGGGCAAGGTTTAGGAACCTTTCTTTCTCTAAGGCCATATTCATCACATTTTTTAAAATACTCTCTAAGTCTACTTCTACGGTTTGAATAAAAAAGCCAATTAAGAGTCATTCTAACCTTTTCAATTTCTATGTTTAATATTCGCATACCATCACCGACAATTAAATGATAAATATGAAAAATACATCTAACATGGAAAATATTAGTAAATGCAGGATTTAGTGTTGTTGTAAGCATGCCTATAGCACTAGTGTTACTAGAAGCATTATCCATTGAAATTGCCATTATTTTATCGCTAAAGCAAAAATATCTACAAATATCTGCAACAGTGTTAGCTATAAACTTACCTGTGTGACGCGAATTAATTATTCTATATGCAATTATGTGTTTTTGCATTATCCATTCCTCATCTATCCAATGACTTGTAACAGTTAGATAATCACAATCATTACCACTTCTACCAATATCAGTAGTAATAGAAATCCGATTAGGTATATGAGTAAATAAATACCGCAAATATTGTTCATATTCATGTTTGAATTTATAAATATCACTCTTAACTGTTGTGCGAGGCCAACCTTTATAAGTAGGATTAAAAACTCTTCTAATATAATGAACCCAATTAGGATTAGATGCAAAAGTATAAGGTAAGCACATAACAGTAATCATCTTTGCTAATTCTTCACGATCTCTATTTGGATCGTAATATAAAATACCTCCGGTGACAGTCTTAATTCCTGGTTGAACAAGATTTGAACCTGTACTAGGGTTAACTGCAGAATCTACACTTGTCCCTTCTAGTTGCGCTTTCATTTGAAAAAATCTAGCCTTATCTCTAGGGTGTGTTTTATGTGCCTAGTCAAACTAGCCGTGCCGCTACGGTCTCCAGTATATGTATGCACCATTAATTTCCCACAAGTTTTACACTTAGCCTTATTTTGTTCTCTTACTTGAGTAAAAAAATTCCAAACTAATGATGTTTCTAGGCGTTTAGCAGGTTCTTTATTAAAAGTAGGAGTTTCTACAGGTGGGTCGACCGATGCATCAGTTGGGTTATTAAGAGGACTAGTAGGTGTATCATCTAAATCCGGTGCTTGGGTTTCATCATCATCCTCATTTTCCTCATTATTTTCTAAGATGGTTTCATTAGGATAAAGAGCATTCATAATTTCATCATCTAATCTTTCACCTGGTGCAACATTATGGTAAAATTCACTATCGGTAAATTGAAAACAAGGGTGATCACTATCAAGAATTACGGAAGGAGGAGGACGTCTAGGTTGGCGACTACTTTCAACTTGCTTATCTTTTCTAGGTCGGGGAGCCGGGGGAAGGGTAGTTGGTTGGCCACTACTTTCACCGGTTTTATCTTTTCCTTTACCAAATATTTTTTTCAAAGTAAATGCCATATTAATTATAATTATGCAAACTAAACCACACAAAAATATATTCTTAAAACGTAAGAGTTGAAACGAGTTTACCGGATTGCCGAACAACTTCTTGAAAATTGAAAATCGTTGAACACTTGAAAACTTCAATTCAACAACTTCACAATTTTTCACGAAATTTCAACAATAACTTAAGTAATTGTAGTAGAGATATTGAGAGATATTGAGAGATATTGATGAATAAAAATGAAAGAATGAGGGGGTATTTATAGTTGAGAAATGGGGAAAAGTGTAATTATATAAAGTTTGGGGGCCAAATGGCCATTTTTTAAACTTAAAAACGGTCATATTTTCAGCCCAAACGGCTAGATTTTAAATATGGCCATTGGAGATTTTTTTTTAAAAAAAAAAAATAGCCGTTGGGCCCGCCAGGACCGGCTGACGGTCCCGGGCTAAGCGGTCCCGGGCTCGTGGGCTCATACTAGAAGACCGGCCTGTCACGGGCTTCTGAGGACCACCAGGACCGTTAGGACCGTGGGCCCGGTCCGGTCCGGTTCAGGCCCGGCCCACCGAGCAGCCTTAGTTTATATTTTTAGTCCTATATGTTGATGATATTCTACTTACTGCTAATGATTTAGGTATATTGCGTGAGACTAAAGATTTTCTCTCTAAGAATTTTGAAATGAAAGATATGGGTGAGGCATCCTATGTGATTGGAATAGAAATATTCCGTGATAGATCGCAAGGATTATTGGGATTGTCTCAGAAAGGCTATATCGAAAGAATTCTTGAGAGATTTAATATGAACAATTGTTCAGCAGGAATTGTTCCAATTCAAAAAGGGGACAAATTTAGTCTCATGCAATGCCCTAAGAATGATGTAGAACGAAAGGAAATGGAATCAATTCCTTACTCTTCAATTGTTGGTAGTCTGATGTATGCTCAGACTTGCACAAGACCGGATATTAGTTTTGCGGTCGGAATGTTAGGAAGATATCAGAGTAACCCAGGAATTGATCACCGGAAAGGTGCAAAGAAAGTTTTGAGGTACCTGAAAGGAACGAAGGATTACATGCTCATGTATAGGAGATCCAAGCATTTGGAAGTTATTGGATACTCGGATTCAGATTTCGCTGGATGTATTGACACTAGAAAATCCACGTTTGGTTATTTGTTCCAATTAGCTGAAGGAGCAATATCGTGGAAGAGTGCCAAACAGTCTGTCATTGCTACATCCACGATGGAAGCAGAATTTGTGGCATGTTTTTAAGCCACAATTCATGCATTATGGCTGTGAAACTTTATTTCAGGACTTGGGGTTGTCGACACCATTACCAAGCCGCTGAAAATTTACTGTGATAATTCTGCAGCAGTATTCTTCTCCAAGAACGATAAGTACTCCAAAGGTGCCAAACATATAAAATTAAAGTACTTTACCGTCAAGGAGGAAGTTCAGAAACAAAGAGTGTCACTTGAGCATATTAGAACTGATCTCATGATTGCAGATCCGTTGACGAAAGGTTTACAGCCGAAGATATTTAAAGAACATGTACATAGAATGGGTCTTGGCTGTATTTATGATTGATGTATTTATGATGTTTTGACACTCTGAGCTCATTTATATGTTTATGATATACATTAATGATCTCCTGTTTCTCATAATGGTGTACACATTATTGTTTGAGATATTACTGGATAAGTCTGAATGAGATATTATTGTGGACCATAATATTTTATAGCTTATGGACCTGATACGATGAGTTGCTAATGTTGTAGTATATGGAAGGGAGTATTTAGATGAATTATATATAACCGCCATAACTCACATTTAGTAGTTTATCGTATTATGGTATTTATGATGGACATTATAGAAGAGATTTGTTTATGCGCAACTAATGTTCCTATATTAAATATTAATATTATGTGATTATTGGGCCAAGTGGGAGAATGTAAGTTATTTTTCCTATGCATATGTGGCCCAATAGGTTAAGGCCCATAATTAATATTTAATTAATTATTAAATCTCATCCGTCCGATTGGTTACTTGATGGACGAACCAGATTAAGTGAGAACCTCTATAAATTGGTCCTCTCCCCACCCATTAGGGTTACCATATTTTTTTTTATTTTCTTTCTTCTATCACTAAAGTCGGCGGTAACGTAAAGCTAGGGCAAGGGGCGAGAAACCTATTTCAATCAACGCTTCCGCTTCACGATAATGGATTCCGCTTCAGGTATGTTTTCTATAACGATTATATGTAAGATTATCATGTTCAAGATCTTGGTATGAATTAAAGTTTATGATTACAATTTACACATGCCGATATCAGTCACGTCTATAATTAATTGGTATAAGTATATATGTTTTTTTCAATCATTAGAAAATAACATAAATTACGTACATTAAAACCTATATAATCTATACTATATTAAAAGCACGAAGGCCCTTAGCGAAATGTCGTTCGCCTTTTTTACCCTTAAAAAATCGACTTTACACTAGATAAAATTGTAGTTTAAGTTGTCTTCCTAATATTTAGGAATAAACATTCAATTACCATTTATGCTAATTTTCCTAAAGTTAGAACTTTAAAATCAACTAGAATTAATTTGTTAATCTTTCCTTATTAGATTGTATTACAATTTTATTTGCAATAGGAAGACGTGATTTTAATACAATAAAGACTTTTGTTTCAAAAGGAAAAATAATACTTTCTTTTTACCACGTCTAATCTCCATATCATTTGTAGGATTTTAAATTGAAACGTTAAAAAAAAAAGATTAATCAAGTACACTACTAAATTGATTAATTTCTAGAATACATAATAACTTACATATCGTTCTATCTATCTATATTAAATGCAGGAAGGCCCTTAATGAAATATTGTTCGCCTTTTTTTACCATTTAAAATTAAACTTCACATTAGACAAAATCGTAATTTAGTTATTATCGTAATATAAAGTACTTTGAAATCAACTAATTTGGTTATAAAATATTTCTTGTGTTAAATTATGTAGGAAGTCCTAATATTTAGGACTTTAATATAAATATTAAAGAAAGTTCGGTGCACTATATGTGCAGGGTCCAGGTAAGGCCCAGACCACAAAGATCTATTATCATTTACTTATATTGTTTGGGAGAAATAGCAATATTACATTGTCTTAACATAAATATTGTTTGGGGAGAAATAACAGTATTACATTGTCCTTTGCTTATATTTGTTTACGACAATTTTTATATGAAATATATTTGAACTTATAATTCTAAGGGAAGGACACTATATATTCTTACTATTAAATTAAGATGTATGTACTTAATTAACTATTTTTCTAATAATTAAATATAATTTTTAAATATTATGCGAAAAATCGATGAAGAGAAAAAGATGTTATTCGAGTAAGAAGGAGTTTTAAAAAGTATCTCTATTTTCTATATCATTGTAAAGGCACGAATCCCGAATGCAAAAATAAATAAATTATTTTTTTATTTTTTATTCAATAACTCAAATATATTATTTAATAATATTTACGTAATTTTTTAAAATTATATACTCATTGATATAGCTACACGCGCAAAGCGCGTACCCTAAGACTAGTATATGACTTAATTACAGATGCAGCTTTATAATTTTAAATAACACTTGTAAACCCCTTATACAATGTGAATATTAGTATGTGCAATATTTTCATTACGTAACAATAGTGTGCTAAGTTCTCGCGATACACGGAGTCTGGGAAAGGGTCTATCGTACGTAACAAGGAAGATGGAATTAATGTCAGGTCTTTTATTATCATATTTAAATTTGACCGGCCTAGTAAAAGAATTTTTTTTCCTTTGCAATTTGACAAGTATATTACATTAATATCACTTTTGGCCTAATACCATGTTATTGCTTAGTAATCTATATTAACATTACTTGACTAACCATCGTCCTTGTATAATTAACTTTTCTATTTGCATAGCTGTAGTATGAAAGGGAAATATACCATCCGATAGTCAGTGGCGGATGTAGCACTATAGTCGCTGGTTTAATTGAACCTATAACTTTCGAGGTGAAGCGTAAATCTATGTGTAAAAATTTATTTAAATTATAATAAATAGTAGATATGAACTTATAACTTTAAAAATATAATAAATACAATGCAGAAAACCTTTAATATTAAACCCGTAAAATTTAAATTCTGGATCCCATCTTCCAAAAATTAGGGGTGGGCGTTCAGGCAGTTTAGATTGGATATGCAAATTTCGGTTTGGATTTTTGATTTTCTGATTGAAGAAATGACAATCCAAATCCAATCCAAATAAGCTCGGATGGAATTGGATTTTTAAAGTTCGGTTTCGGATTAATCGGTTTGGATATTTTGAATTCTCGGTTTTGAGCTTATAAGTTGAGATGTTTCTTCTTTTTACGAAGATGATTATCCAAATAAAATACCCATGTTAAATTGCCTGAAAAGTTCCTCATTTTCACCGCAATCAACCAAATAAAGTATTCACATAATGAAATTATTATCAAGAAAATGCAACAGAGATATTAGTATGACCGCTAAGAAGTAGCAATAGTAAAATCATATCCAAATAGAAAGTATTCTGACAGTAACTTAGTAATTAATATTGAATATATGAGATAATATCTAACTGATAGGGTATTGAACTTATTATTATTGGCATGTAAATAATTGACTAAATATAAAATACAATTTTTGGATTTTCGGATATCCAAATATCCGAAGTACCAAATCCAATCCGAAATCCAAAATCCAAAATTTTTAAAAATTTAATCCAAAATCCAACTCATAATCCAAAAATTCAAAAAAAGTTGGGTTTTGGTTTGGATTTCGAGTTTGCCCAAACTATGCCCACTCCTGCCAATAATACTTGTCTTTAGGTAGCCAAAGTCCACAGTGTCACATGCAGATGCCCATGAAAGGAAAGAAGAAAACAAACATAAAAAGCAAACCTGTAAAATAATTCTTAGTTAGGCAATTAAAAAGAGATATATGCCTTTAGTACAAGTGGTTATACTTTCATTTATAATTTCTTTATATGAAATTGACCAAATCTTAGATAGGCAATTAAAAACATCTTATATGGGTCCTCTAACATAATCACGAATATAAACTACTGTGCCCATTATGTGAATATAAACTAATGAGTTGTTAATTTGGACAATTAAAGTTGGAGGATATAGTTGTTTATGTTATGAAATAAAACGTTAAATTATCTACTGAATACGCGTTGTCGTCGATGATTGGTGTGGTTTAATATGTATTTGACCTTAAATTGGTTCATGTTAAATAATTGACTAGAAATTGCAGGATTTAATGACATATGGACTTTGGTGCCTTTTTAATACACTGTCATAAATGATAAAACCTAGAGTAGTTGGAACTTATTAACATAATTTATAGCCTAGTTATAAAGATTTTTTTGCCTTTTGTTTTTGGTTGAAATGAGTTCTTTAAATTGAAACTTTGAGTACATAGTTAAGAGTTTGCTTTAATTAATTCAATTCAAACCATAGCTATTAATATAAGACATGTGTCACCCATTCAAATGAGAACTTGGGAAAATGGAGATGTATTCCGGGCCATTTGGATATGGTGAATTTACATGGTTGAGCTTCAACACCATCTTATTCATTGGGTAAATTTCACAAATGGCCATATAATTATGAGTTATTTTCACTAAAGTCATATAATTATGTTTTCTCACACAAAAGTCATATAACTATGATTTCTTTTCACAAAAGTCATACAACTTTGTTTTCTCACACAAAAATCATAAAACTTTCAGTAACTCACATAAAAATCATAGATGTCGGAAAACAAAATTTTCGGTACTATTTTCTTATTTTTAGTTTTTATTTTCTATCTAATAAATAATTCCCCAATTAAAATAGGAGATATATGGGTATATTTTTATCCCTCCCAAAAATAATAACCGATAAAATATTTTTTATATATGTATGTATTATATACATATAACATACACTTTCTATATATATATATATATATATATATATATATTGGCTGGCAAATGCAATTAGTTTCGACCGGTCGGTTAATTCTATATTGTTTCCTTAAAATAGGAATGACCCAACCCAACTTGACCCAATAGCCATATACGCCAATTAAAATAATACGAAGGGTAATTCTTCCCTCATAAAAACTTAGTTTGGAATGCATGAGATTATGACAAAAGAATTAAAAAATAAAACATATAATTAGAGAACACTTGAAATAAAAATGCTATCAATTTGAATAAAAATCTTGAAAAAAGAAGAAGCTAAAAGTATCATATTTTGAAAATTTTACTATTCACTTTTAGTATTATTCTAATTTATATATATGGGTACTGGGTTGGGTGGGCCAGATCAGGTAGGGTCATCCCTATTTTAATTGGATTATTATTTATTAAATTGAAAATAAAAATAAAAATCACAAAATAAGAAAATACTAATAAAAAATTATTTTTTCTGATCTATATGATTTTTGTGTGAGTTAGTAAAAGTTTATAATTTTTGTGTGAGAAACATAGTTAGTATATGACTTTGGTGAAAAAAATTAGAGTTATATGACGATTTGTGAAATTTACCCGTTATTCATTTGACAATCTTAAACATAACTTGATTTAACATTCTTTTTATTTTAGGACAAATTCTGGAACTAAATTTTATCCTTTTAATAATGACCCTGTACAAATACAACAAAATTACACCTAATGGCCTTGAAAATAGATGATCTTGATTTTTTAACCCTCACTTGCCCAATGGACAGACCTTTAAGGTCAAAAATTAAAAGTATCGCCCATAGGACAAGCAACGGGCAAAACTTGTTAAACTCAAAGTTCTACCCATGAGGCAAGTGGGATAAAAAAAAGAATAGTAGCACCAAAGTGTCATATTTGTGCAAATTACCCTTCTTGAATTTCACTAGGTCCAGAAAAAAATGGCAAAGATCACTTCTAGCCAACGGCTGAAACTATTTATATCCGTAGCTAGATGCAAAATTATATAAAATATATATATTTTTTGTATTTATATTCGGCTATTATTTTGAAAATGGTTGTACTGTGTCATCTAAAAAAAAGGAAACTATCAGCTATGTCCGTTTATAAGTAGCTCATTACAAAAATTTGTCAATTCATAAAATATTACTAATATTAGCCAAATATTACCAATATTAATCAATTACCTATTTGTAGCCAAAAAAATGGCAAAAATTTTGGTTTCTTTTGAGTGGATGTTATTAGAATTTGGGTATAGCTTAAGGAGCTTGAATCTCAGTTTTCGGATGATTTGGTGGAGTTTGAGGTGGTTTGGATTGAAAATTCGAAGTGGTTGAAGAACATGAAAAAAATAATATGTGTATCGCACTGTGTATCATTTGTGTATCACATATGTATCAAACATATATTTGTATATTTGTATCAAATGTATATCACACACACACATACGTGATACAAAGATTTTTTTTTAACTTGATTTTAACTACAAATTTTGATATCAAATCAGTCCAAATCACCTCCACTCATCCTCAAATTTTGTATATTGACTTATCTATATGTTTTCAATCAACTTCAACCATACCCATTGAAAAAAAAAGTTATTTTTTGCTTAGATTTTTGGAATCTTGTATATATATATATATATATATATATATATTTGTATTGCATCACCTTATTTACTACCTCATTCATGAAATTTTGTTTTCGTCTTGTATCTAATGTTGCTAATCACACTTAAAAATATGGAAGGAGATTTTTGCGAGTGATTCTTGGAGAGAAAAAACCTTATTTATTTGAATTATCAATTTTTATGTGTTTGGCTAGTTTTGGTAAGTCTATGATTAATGAAGGTTGGTAAGTTGAGACATTTTTATAAGATTCCAAAAAAAAAATGAAAATTTTACCTCCTATAGCAAAGCATACACCCTATTTATTATAAACCAAAATTATTTTAAAATATTATTTTCTATAACTGCCTTTTATATTTTATAGCAAAATAAGTATTTATGGTATATACTACCATTGAGGCATGAAATACGCTATTTATGTTTTTCCTCTCTCTTAGACAGCTGGACATACCTATTTTTAAGGTGAATGTCCTTACTGTATCATGAATACATGGTGCGAATACATGTGAATACATGTGCGTATAGCTGGACTACTGTGGTTTTAGGCGCTTTTTATTGTTGTATTCGTGAATATAGCAGCGCGAATACATGTGAATACATGCCCGTACAGCTGGACTGCCCTGATTTTAGGCGTTTTTTTCCTGCTGTATTCATGAATACATGGCACGAATAAATATGAACACATGCACGTACAATTGGACTACCCTGATTTTTAGGCATTTTTTGTTGTTGTATTCATGAATACAACGAATACACTATTGTAACAACTGAATAGTAGCTATGAGAAGTAATTATCTATATGATATCTATAAAAAGTTAGTAATCACTAAACAATAATGATTTATGAAAATTCTTCAAAAATTTTTTGGAATTTTTACCTCCTATAGGCTATAGCAAAGGTTAACACCTTATTTATTTCAAATAAATACCATTTAAAAATTATATTTTATAGATACCTTTTAATGTTTATAACAAAATATTTAATTTTGGTTACCTCGTATCCCTAAGCCACTAAATACACTATTCAGTTACACTATTTTCTTTCTCTCTCTACTTTGATATATGTCATTCTCTTCCCCCATTCCCTGAAAACATGATGCTCAATCTCAAAATTCCTCGCACCCACATCACTTACGTTCTCTCCGATCCCAATTTCTCGAATCCCATCGGACATTGCTTTGGCTCTTCTTCACCATTGTAATTGATTCACTTTTCATAATGCCTCCTCATTTAACTATTTTGAAGTTTACAATCGGACAAGTCTGGCCTCTTGCCAGATTACTCTTGGTCAAGATTATGCTGCCAATCAAGGTCCAGCTTCAAGTGCGAATCCCAATTACCAATGAATTGGAATGACAGACGAATGCCTTGATCTTCATATTGACGAATAAACTGAAGTGAAGCCATGTCATTTAGAAAGTTATAATTCTTTGGAAATCATAAAGCTTGATAGTATATGATGTATGTTGTACGTAAGAAGAGCAATATTCAACGAATGACTTTTTACATCTCTTTAATAAAGTCCTTATTCTGCCACCATTTCTCGACGACAGATTCGCCGGAAATTAGGGTTTGTTCTTGAACAAAGACGACGGAGTTTGGGGCTGAGCAACATGAATTTTCTGTTAATATATTTCAATGTATCTCGCTGTATTTTCATGTATTTCATTGTATTTATTGTCTTTTTTTCGTTGTATTTCAATGTATCTCGTTGTATTCCATGTATTTTATTGTATTCACTGTCTCGTTGTATTCCATGAATGTATTCATATATTTTTCTAATTAATACGTATAATTTATGTGTTTAGATGTATTATATAATTTCTCTGAAGATTGCTATGTTTTTGGGGTGTTTTTCGGTTAATTTTTTTTATAACTGAAAATACAAAATTTGTGTGTTATAATTAAGTTTGTTGAGTTATATTAAGAGTCTATTATGTTAATTGATTCACTTTCCATTTAAAAACAGTATAATCCCCTGTTTCACGTCGTGAATACAGTCGAATACAATAATCTGTCCAGCTATAATTCCATGTTTCATGCCATGAATATAGTCAAATACACTCGAATATAACAACTGATTAAATTTGTTGAGTTATATTAGGAGTCTATTATGTTAATTACCACTAAAAGATATTGTTTTATGAAATTCACTAGGTTTCTGATTTGGGCTCTCTACTTCATGGGCCAAATCCTGAAACCATCCATACGTAGATTGGGCTTAGGATGGCAACGGCTAGTTAACAAGAGATCCGAAACCAACGGCGTTAAGCGACAAACGGTAATTCCGATCGTCAATCTTCCCCGTCAACGAAATTCAAATCTATAAAAAAAACACTTTCCGTTTCACAACGGCTACTATCTGACATTCCTCATCTTTAACAACACAAAAAAGCCGATCAATTCAATTTCTTCAACCTCCAACTTAAACCCAATTTCTCTTTTTCTGTTGAATGGAATACAACCCAAAATCTCACTTTCAGGTATTTACCTAATTTCTTCATTCTTTTTAATTTCTTGATTAGTGCAACAAAAAGCTTTGATCTTGTTCTGTTTAAGTTCTTGCTGATTTTTTAATTTGTGGGTATTCATAAATTCACTGGATTTTAGCTTTTTTTTTTTTTTTTGGTTTCTTTCTCTTGATTCTGTAAATAGGTGGTTGATTAGACAAAAATTACAGCTTTTGATTTTTGTGGAAGTGGCTGAATAAGATAGTAATATTGTATAAATGTATGTATAATGTTGGAAATGAGGTTAAAGGTTTTATTTTTTATTTTTTAACTTTGTCTGTAATTGTATAACCTGGAACTTTCTGAACTTCCAGAATGTGATTAATTTTAGTTTAGAAGGGAAGCCTTGGCGTAACGGGTAAAGTTGCTGCCATGTGACCAGGAGTTCACAGATTCGAGCCGTGGAAACAACCTCTTGAAGAAATGCAGGATAAGACTGTGTATAATAAACACTTATGGTCTGATACTTCTCCGGACCCCACACATAGTGGGAGTTTAGTGCACCGGCCTGCCCTTTTTATTAAACTATGTCATGGTTGTGCTAATTGTTGCTATTTAGCTGTCATGTTTTTCAAAAATAATTGCTTCAAAATACTTGCCATTTTAGAAAATTAAGAGAGAACTACAAGGACAACAACCCAGTAAATTCCATAGAAAAATCAAGAGAGAACTAATTATTAATATTTTCACCTTTATCCGTACTCTAATGAATGTGAGGAGAGACTAATGTGGTGAAAGCAAAAGTAGTACTTAACAAATTGAGATATAAATAATGGTAAGTTAGTTAAATTGTCCTTTTAATTAATATTTTTTTAAAGGGTGCGTAAAAGGCAAACATGACAAGTAAAAGGGAACATAAGGAGTAAACTTCTACTTCGGGGCGGAGCTAGAGTGCCGGAAGCGGGTGCGGTCAAACCCAGTAGCTTTAGTTCGAACCATATATTTGTCTTAAAAAATTCTTTGAATATATATAAATTATTAATTGAAAACCCTGTAACTTAAAATGATTCGAATCTTAAACTCATAAACTTGAAATTCTAGCTCCGTCTCTGCTTCTACTTGTGTAGATTATTTAGTGCAAATCCATGGATGGGGAAATAAGTAAAGACTGCCAGATCATGATTATAGAGTGAAGATGTACACAATTTTATTCATTTCATTGTAGAAAGATTAAATGAAATGTTATTCCACAGAAAAAGCCTAAATCTTGGACTTTTGTTGAAAAAGAGTGTGAACAAGGAACACCTAGTTATAGGCAGTTTATTAGGATGTTATTTTTATTATAAGAGCACAGCACTAAACTGGAAACTGGACATTTGGGAAGGTTCAAAGGAGCTGAATTTTCATATCTTTCTGTCTAGCCTAAATTCATGTATTTGCTGTGCCTTTCGTGGAAGTAAGAGGTTTGGGATCAACACTTAGCTGGTGCCCCTATAGTTTTTGCTTTTGGAAATTCTAGCTTAACTCAAAAGCTGCAGTGTAAATGCAAAACCTTTTGCCAACAGCTTCAGTTTGTTTGTTTCAGATTTTACCTTTTTGTAGGTTGAGATTATAGTATGTGCAATTAATGTATGCAATAAACTTATGGTAGTTTGTATTCTATTATTGGTAAATCTCTGTTACTACATGTTGAATATTCTGTTTGTTTTCGTATTATCTTGTTGTTGTTACGGTTTATTGCTACTGCTTTCTTTTCTTCTTTCCTTGAGCCGGGGGTCTATCAGAAACAACCTCTCTAAACTCAAGATAGGGGTAAGGTCTGCGTACACTACCTCCCCAGACCCCACTTGTGGGATTATACTGGGTTTTTTGTTGTTTTCTTGTTTTTGTTGTGTTGTTAGTTCTGATTTTATGATAGTTTTTGTATGTCCTAGCTTATGCATGCAATAAACTTGTGATAGTTTATTTGTTTCAGTTCTGATCATTTTTGAGATTGATATTATAGTTTGTCCAGTTTATGCATGCAACTTATGATTGTTTGTTTGTATCAGTTCTGATCCTTTTTGAGATTGATATTATAGTTATTCCAGTTTATGAATGCAATAAACTTATGAATTAGATCATGTTTTGATGCTGGAATTATCTCTTATTTGCAACCAGGTGATTTAGTAGATCTAGTTGTGGAGTGAGGAAATGGAAACAGTACACGAAGCACTAGAGGAGGCCAAACTTGAAATTGAAAAGCTCAGGGAAAACTACCAAAGTAAAGTTGAGTTCTGCGACAACTTGAAACGAGCCCACAACGAGCTGGTAACCAAGAATCAGGAGGCAAATTTGAAAGTAGAGAAGCTCACTCATGAATTGACTGGGAAAGAAGATGAACTTGCTGTCACGAAACAACTGTACGAAGCAATTGAGACGAAATTAAAAGATAAGGAGACTGCTGTCAAGCATCTAAGCTCTACAAATGATAAGCTTTGTGCTGACTATGCTGAGATGCTTCGGAAATGTGAAGAGGAGAATAAAGGGTTGGCATTGGCTTTAGATGGTGCCAATGCAACCAATACGGATTTGGAGCATCAGATTCATTCTCTCAAACAAGAGATTGAGGGGCTAAGGGAAGTTGCATCGGCTTCACAGAAGAAAAAGTCGTCGGAAGCTGAGAAGAGAGCCAAAGACTCCAAAGAGCCGAGAAACAATAACGACATGCTACTGGATATGGAGGAGGAAAACAGGAAGCTCGCGGATCAACTAAAATGGAGGAAGGAACAGTTCATGAATCTGGAGGAGGCTCATGGCAAGCTCAGGCAACAACTTCAAAAATGTGAAGAAGAGAATAAAGGGCTGGCATTGGCTTTAGATGGTGCTAACTCAAATAATATGGATCAGGAGCAACAGATTCGTTCTCTCAAAAAAGAAGTTGAAGGGCTAAGGGAATTTGCATCGGCTTCACAGAAAAAGTCCTCGGAAGCTGAGAAGAGAGCCAAAGGATGCAAAGAGCCGAGACGCAATGATGATATGCTACTTGATATGGAGGAGGAAAACAGGAAGCTCACCGATCAACTAAAATGGAAGAAGGAACAGTTCAGTCATCTGGAGGAGGCTCACGGCAAGCTCAGGCAACAACTTCGATTATATGAAGAAGATAATAGAGGGCTGGCATTGGCTTTAGATGGTGCAAATGCAACTAATTTGGATCAAGAGCAACAAATTCGTTCTCTCAAACAAGAGATTGAGGGGCTAAGGGATCTTTTATCATCTTCACAGAAGAAGTCGTCTGAAGCTGAGAACAGAGCGAACACATCCAAAGAGCTGAGACACCATGGTAATGTGCTACTTGAGATGGAGGAGGAAAACAAGAAGCTCACCGATCAACTTAAATGGAAGAAAGAACAGTTCAGTCATTTGGAGGAGGCTCATGGAAAACTCAGGCAACAACATCGAGAGGAGGAGAAAGAATGGGTAAAGGAGAGATGCACATTGCTAGATGAGATTTCTAAGCTGCAGTTGAATTTAGATTCTCAGCTTAGAATATCGAAAGATCTTGAAAGCCGGTTGTGGATGTGCAATCAGGCTTTAGCTCATGAAGAAAGCAGGAGAAAGCTACTGGAAGTTCAACTTGCCGAGTCTAAAACATCCTTTGACAGTGTCTGTGCAGAGTATGAGGAATCAAAGTCTACAATTGAGAGCTTGACAAGTCAGAGGGACAAAGAAATCGCGAATCTAAGAGACATATTGGGCACAAGGGATACACTTCACAAGGAAATGGAGTACCAATTCAGGAGGCTAGAGCAAGAAAATCATGAACTGATGATATCCCTTAAAGAATTCCAGGAAGCGAAAATTCAAGAAGCTGGAGCTTCTTCTTCTTCCTTGTCAAAACTCCGAAACAAGCTCAAAGGCGTGGAGCAGGTGCACAAGGACTGTTTGAGTAATCTCAAAACCAAAGAAGCTGAATGGGCTTCTAAATTGGAGCAACTTACGTGGGAGCTCGATTGCTGCAATTCTTCATTACAGAGCAAAGACACATTAATAACTGAACTTCAAGAGGAGTTGGAGACATGTGAATCACTGACACTGCAGTTAACACTACAGAATGAGGAGACTTCGATGATGCTGTTAGTGTTAAAATCTCAGTTTTTGGAGCTCCATCAAAGAGTTGCTGGTGATTATGCTTCAATGGAACTGGAAAAGAGAGAAGGAGTTGAGAATATCTCTACTCTAATCACGCAGTTGAATACAAAGAATGAAGCTCTTGTTAGAGTTCAGAAAGATCTTGAAAAGGAGCGTGAAAAGGTAGCACTGCTATCAGAAAAGGTCGAGTCGTTGAACTCTGAAGAACAACAACAGCAGCTTCCTTTACAAAGAGAGGTTAATACACTGAAGAAAATGCTGAAAGAAGCATCTGCTTCTCAACATCATCTAAAGGAGCAGGTATTGCATACAAAGAGTGACTTGAAACAAGTTCGCGATGCCTTGGATAGAGCAAATGAAGAACTAGCTGAAAGTTTCAGTGAAGGAAATGAACTGGAATTTGAATTGCAGGTGTGGAAATCTGTTGCTGAAAAGTTGAAAGTCAACCTGGAAGAAAACCAGGTTATGAGGAGACAAGTAGAAGCCTCCCTCCTTGCCCAAGCCGATGTTGAATTTGACCTCAAACTAGAGACAGAAAACCTTGAACTCAAGCTAGCAGAAAAAGATAGAAGAGTGAATGAACTCCAGCTGCAGCTCTTTGACTTGAACGAGGAACTCACGAGAAGGGAACAAAAAACACTGCTTAATGTTGAGGACAAGACGATCTCTCAGGATCTTCAGAAGGAGGTGGAGTATTTGGAGCAAGAGTGGGTGAGAAAAGAGCTTGAAGGTGCCATTTTAGCACAAGTGGAAGCAGAAACAAAGCATAAGAACGAGAAAGAGAGCCTCTACCAGCTTGTTGAAGAGAAAGACCGCAGAATATATGATCTTCAGAAGGAGGTGGAGTATTTGGAGCAAGAGTGGGTGAGAAAAGAGCTTGAAGGTGCCATTTTAGCAAAAGTGGAAGCAGAAACAAAGCATAAGAACGAGAAAGAGAGCCTCTACCAGCTTGTTGAAGAGAAAGACCGCAGAATATATGATCTTCAGAAGGAGGTGGAGTATTTGGAGCAAGAGTGGGTGAGAAAAGAGCTTGAAGGTGCCATTTTAGCAAAAGTGGAAGCAGAAACAAAGCATAAGAATGAGAAGGAGAGCCTCCACCAGCTTGTTGAAGAGAAAGACCACAGAATATATGATCTCCAGCAGCTTGTTAACTCACTGGAAATTGAGTTTGAAAGTTCAACTAGCTCATTTTCAGTCAGACTCTCAGAGATGCAAGCAGAGGTTGATATGTTTCATAAAACTTGGGAGAAGATGAGAACAGCTGAGATTCTGAAGGAGATCGAAATACAGATGGGGAACTTGGTGATTGCTGAGTTGGAAAATGATTTGTCCGATTCTGTTGGAGAAAGGACAGAACTTGAACCTAAGCTAGAAGCGAAAAGATCAGAGATAGATATGTTGCAGCTTAGACTTGAAAAACAAATAAGAAGTTCAGATATTGTGATCAAGAAACTTCATGGAGAAAAGGCGAAGCTTCTTGACGATGTCAATAAATTGTCATCAGACAAGGACAAGTTGCTTGATACTTTCATGGGATTATCAGAAAGAATCGACCTTATATCTAAGGAAGATATGCAGTTAAGTGTGAGTTTGGAAAGGATGGTACAAAACTGTGACAACAGCAGTATGTTGGAAACAGACTTGAAATGGGATAATGAATTTGATCCTGTTAAAGAGAATAAAAATAGACGACAACCTTCCACTCCAACCAAGAGATTAGAAGCTATTATTGATGATAGATCGCCGTTGAGATCTCTCAACAATTAGCTTGTGTAATTCAGAATAGGGAAGAGAAGTTATTTTTGTATAGCTTCTTGACAAATGTAGTTTTTAGTGATCCTTGTTATTTACTTATTTAAGAAACCAAGGAAAACTGTCATTTACCTCTGCATTTTGACTTCTAATCGTCCATTCTCTTTATCTTTCAGCACCAACCAAGCATAAAAAAGAAAAAAATTACCTCATCAAATATCATTTTCAAAAAGTAAGTATAATAATAAAATGAAGAACCAAGATGTGACTTCTTTTCTCTATGAGCAAATATTTGGTACTCTCAGTCATTATCCGCATTCCACATTCTGATAGGAACTGCTACTCAAATATTGAAGAACATTAAAATTCTTAGGATTATCAGTTTAAAATTACCAAAGTAGGAGTTGTAAACATAAGTAACCATGATCAAGAAGAATACCAATTCTCAAAGTATGACGTACGTCCTGCCAATCTAGTAAAAGTTTCTTGGGTTGATTGTGCAAATTTCACATCAACAAGTTGTAAAAATATTCTCATTTTATGCTTTTACATTGTGCATTCCTAGCACGAGTAGAGTGGTTATTTTGAAAATTGTATGTCAGCAACAAACAACATCAAATTTCAACAAATTAGTAGGATCGCCCTGATTTCTAAAGAGCAAAACTGCCTAGTGATTCATGGATTGTCAGGTTAGTAAACGAGTGAAAAATATCTTATATAAGTAAAAAATAATCTATTTTATCATTGCGGCACTAAAAATAATTCCATTTTATTTAACAGATCAAATTGTCATCCTATAATTTCGTTTTTTTTTTTGGTCAAGAAGTGTCATCCTATAATTGACCTTGGTGTTTTCTCAGCACCTCAACCTCAAATTCCCCTAATTGGTACCCAGTACCCACCATTGGAATAATGGAATATTATTTCCAATGTGCCACGTGGCCTCAATTAAATGTATTTTTTCTTTGTGGGACCTACTTTTGTAAAAACCATATATCGCTCCATCAACTTTTCTGTTTCATAGCTTTTTTTTTCCAAATAACAATACTCTGCTATTTTCTTGTTCTTGCAACCCCTTATAATACGACGCTGTTTTGCCGCGTCCAAATTCTATTTTTAGGTTTTTCCCCATCTCTATTCCACCAATTAAGAGTCTGAATTTCGCAAGGTTAGTATCATCATCTTCAAAGTTGATAATTTATTTATTTATTTATTTTGCTTTTGAAAGTTGGGGTTTCTGCTCAAATTTGCTTCAAATGACATTAGGCTAGAAATTTGAAGAGACCCAGTTAAAAAGATTTGATTTTTCATTCAAATTCAACTTTTTTCTTTTCTTTTATTTATTTTTCCTTTTCAAAGTTGGCTTTTTTGCTCAACTTTGGCATAAAAAATTCAATCCTGCTATAACTTTTTAGTTTATTGGAAATGCCATTAGGCTAGAAATTTGAATTCTGTGAGAAAAGAAAACTACCCAGTTAAAAAGATTTGATTTTTCGTTCAAATTCAACTTTTGTTTTATTTAATCTTTATTCCTTTTGAAAGTTGGTTTTTTGCTCAATTTTACTTCAAAAAATCAATCTGGCTATAACTTTTCAATTTTTACTAGAAACTCCTTTAGGTTAGAATTTTCTATCCTGTTAAAGAGAAAAAAACCAGTTAGAAAGATTTGATTTTTCATTAAAATTCAACTTCCAAAGGCACATTAGTGATTCAATTTCAATTCTGTGTTCATAAAAACCCGAAAAACCGAACCAAAACGAAAACCAAACCAAACCGACCAAAAAAAACCGGTACTTTTTGGTTTGGTTTGGTTTTGGTTTTGAATTTTAAAAATCGATCAAATTTGGTTTGATTTTGGTCTTAATTAAAAAATAACCGAAAAAACCGAACCAAACCGACTATAGGAGTAGCTATTTTAAATTTATTATTACACCTATTTATATGTATATTTTTATACAAAGTTTCAAAAATTTTAAGGTGAATGTTAATCGTTTGCACTTTTAGGATAGTTCTTACCTTTATATTCTAGTTTGATTGGTAGTTTTCTTTTGTTAAGTGTAAGAATCCATTTCATGTTAAAAAAATATAATTTTAATTGAGTCCTTAAATTATTCATCACTATTTGATTCGATTATCATCAATATATTTTAGTAAATAACAGATTTCTCAAAGGGCAATTGATTTGATAGTGTTACGTTGAAAATGTGGTAGCCGGAATATGTGTTTGGTAGTGTATGTCTTATGTTTAAGAAAAAACCGACAAATAACAGAAAAAACCGACAAAACCCGACATAAACCGAATCGAGAAAAAAACGACTTAATTGGTTTGGTTTGGTTCTAATATTTGAAAAACTGACTTACTTGGTTTGGTTTCTGGAAAAACCGATCGAAACCGAACCACGAACACCCCTACTGATGATGTTTTCAATTCTGGGTTTTGCAGATTTTTCCAAGAGAAGTAGAGGTTGTGGGGGAATCATCAATTTTGATATACTTATTTTGCTGTTAGAAAGACTCTTGATGAATGTGGAGTAACCTATTTATCTTATATGCTGCCATTGATAGTTAATTGTCTGCTTAGGTTTGTCCAATAATGGCTGCTGCTGGTTCTTTGCAATTGTCTCATTATTTAGGGACTTGCAAGAACCATGAGCGCCTTAAGAAATATTCACCTGTACAGGTACCTTCCCGACTTGCTTATGTTTTTTTTTCCCGCATCACTAATTCTTTTTACCATATCATTTGAATTAGTCGGACTTACTTCCTTATAGAATACAATAGGAAGGAGCAGTTGGCGTTCTTGCTGCACGAGTTTGTCATCTTTATCATCGGTAAGGACTTTTGATTGCACATGGATGACTTCTTTGGATAACAGAAAGATTGGTGTAAATTGTGTTTAACTTCCTTCTCCCTCTCTCTTCCCTTGCCCGTACTGTTCTTACTGAGGATTGCGTTGGAAACACTGCCTTATTTATCTCATTTTATAGAAACTCTTTGTCGCTTTGCCTTCATTATCCTGGTTAAAAGAAAGAAAGGAAAACTCCAAGAGAAAAACGAGGTGGCAATCTTGTAAACATGTAAAAGAATTAGTTCTATGGGTATTATTTCGTTGGATAGTGTAATCTATGCAAATAATGTGCTTATGCTTTTTCCTTGTTGATATCTTCTCTGTTATTCTGTCGTGGTAACATGCTTGAATAAAGAGGATCAGGGGTTCTGAAATTTAATCTAAACTCGCTAAGTTTTCTGTTTTATTACATCTTCAGCGGCAGGACTCTTGGAGTATCCATCACGTAAGAGGATTGCAAGTGAAGAAACATGTGCTCCCATATAGAAGCCATTCGTTCAAGTGTAATTCTTTCCTAAAACCAGAGCAAGCTTTTGACATTTCTTCTGTAAAGAATGCTGCTATTATACTGAAAAGGTAATCCTCGTTTGTATTCAATCATGCAAGATTATGCATATATCATTTTCTATATGTACCTGCATAAATACAGATTTGTGTTAAGATGAAAAAATGAAATTTAAGATTAGATGAGGATAGTTTGAAGAACGTTGAATTAGAAGGAGGATTGCTATATGCTATATTAAGTTAAAGAAGCACGTACATCATGTGGCGGAACCCTTTACTTTTTCTGGATATAATCATATTGAAGTTGAGTTTTGGTGTGTTATAATGGTTTTCAAACTATTGTAAATAGGATGAGGTCCGCCTGCTGATTTTGAGGAGAAAGCAATAGTGTCTTTATGCACAATTTCAACTCATATGAGCATGTGCTTTAGTAGCAGCAGCCAGATTTCACCCTGTTTACTTGTTTAACATAGCTTATATTGTTTCCTCTTAAAATCTTAATTAAGAAGCTTATTGTTGATACATGCAGGTCATACAATAGCTTACAAGGCAGCCCACTTATGCTTAAGTTGCTTCCAGCAATTGGAATCCTTGCTTTTGCAATTTGGGGTCTTGCGCCGCTACTGCGTCAAAGTAGAAACATACTCCTCCATGTATGAGTATGTTTTAGTTCTGTTTCTTTCTATGTATCCCTCTTTGGCTTTTTCGGTTTGACAATATTGTCTGATTACGCTGCAGAAGAGCGATAACAGCTGGGGAAAGAGTGGTACATATCATGTAACGACCTTTTATCTTCAACCTTTGCTGTTGTGGACTGGGGCAATGCTTGTCTGCAGGTTAGGTCATTCAATGCAAGCATGTATCTTTCCCTCCCGTTGACTGATATACTTCTTGATGGCAAGCTGATGCATGAAATATATTTCTTACAGAGCATTGGAACCCATGGTGCTACCCACAGAAGCTAGTCAAATTGTTAAACAACGACTTCTGAATTTTATAAAATCTTTGTCTACTGTGCTAGCCTTTGCATATTGTTTGTCCAGGTAAGTGTGGTTTCTGAAGATCTTAAAAGAATCCCTTTGTAGCCAATCATCTATCTATTACTAATATTTATGAATTATGGGTGAACAATGGGAATCGAACAAGCATAGTGTTGATAAAGCTCCAAAATGGCATTTTCTTTGACCCAAATTTTTTCTCTTCTAATCACTCAGAAAAAATCGGAAGATATTATCATTTGATAGAAGTACGTCTTGTTCATTAACATATCGGAAATATTCCGCCATAGTTAGGGCAGTCAAACCTATGCTCGAAAATCAAAATATTTTGAACTTATGGTTCCAAGTGTATCTTGTCTTTAATACGACTTATTTTTAAATAAAACTTCTTCAACCTACTAATCTTGTACAAAATTTGATGATGAGATATGAAAACATAAAATTAAAAAAATTAGAGCAGAAGACATTTTGTGAGACTTTATAAAGAAATCATGAGTGTACTAAAATCTGTGAGGTAATGCTAAGGTTTCTAGTGATTTTTGTGTTAATGTTGTCTACTTGGACTGTCATATTGCAATTGGTTAAACAGTTGTCCATATGTTGGCTTGTGTCTTGTGCTTCCATTTTCTACTCCCTTCTAGTTAGATGACTGCATTAACTTGCAGCGAGATCAAGTGAAGAAAGTTTTGGAATATACATTATATAGATATACAGTATATCGGAAACGATAAGATGTGTGTTTAAAAAGAGGGATACTTTGCTAAATTGTGACTCAAGACTAGCATGAGATAAAGTAGCAGTATTCTGTATTTGTTTAATATCTTAGATATGGAGAGCTAGGACAGAAACTGGAACAGATTAGAGAGCAAAAAGCCTCTTACATTGCTGTAGGAGCATTTCTTAAGCTTTCTTGTACTATTTTGTTACTAAACTGGATGTTAGTTATTTTACAATAATCACGAATTTGATAATACCATTTTGGTAAAGCTGTAATGCTGCTTAATAAGTGCCTTAATATCCAAACTTCGCTCCAATTAAATTCTCTATTTAATACATGTAACTGTATTGACTATACTACAGCACTTGGGATCAGCGGATCACCTGCTTTAATGTCTTTTTTCTGTATGAGATTGGAAATATGTTAGCACGCAGAGGTCATTTGGTTCGAAGACAAGTTATACGGGGATTGTAATGCAGGGATTAGTTATGTAGGGATTAATAATACGTGGATTGCTTCTTGTTGGGTGTTGGGTTTATTGCACTAAATTGGATATACAAGCTATCATTTAAAATATTTGTTTATTTTTTAAATTAAAAAGCAATAAGTTTACAATTATACCCTTGGATGCTTGACCTTCATTGGCTTGTAGGAAAAAGACAAGGGTAGTTTCGTCCTTTTGGTGCTTTATCCATATATAAGGTATACATGGATAAGTTATTCCATGTTGTTGGTGGTATATGGTGCATTAAGTTATGCATGATTCAAATTACAAACCAAACAATGGAGAAACTTATACCAAATTATATACCATGATTATTTTCCTTATACATCACCCTTCAGTGTTCTCTGTTCTCCTGCAGTTAAAATTTATTTATACCAGTGTAATTTTTTGCTTCACTAATAGCTGTTTGTTGTATCTTCTTAAGAGTAAGCCTTGAATGATTGAATGCAGTGTTATTCAACAAGCACAGAAGTTATTCATGGAGACAAGTGATGCAAATGATACTAGAAATGTAAGCACCTATTGGATTTGTTAGTGTCATTTAATATTTTGTTTACTTTTGATGAAAGTAATTATTGTTAGTCTCAATTGGTATACATTGTACATATAAGGGTCTCTTGCTTCTTGGCAGATGGGCTTCCAATTTGCTGGTAGAGCTGTGTATACTGCAGTCTGGGTCGCAGCTGCGTCATTGTTCATGGAGTTGCTAGGTTTCTCTACACAGAAATGGTTAACTGCGGGAGGACTTGGTACTGTCTTGCTGACACTTGCTGGACGTGAGGTCTGTTTCTCGGTTTATCTTGCTGTAACCAATATTCAAGCTCATCTTCGTCTAGGCATGGAAAATGCAGTTTATAGTTTATAGCTCTTGTTCGACTTTGATCAAGATGGTGATGCAATAACTCTTCTGATTTTGTTGTTATCAGATATTCACGAATTTTCTTTCAAGCATCATGATCCATGCCACACGTCCATTTGTCCTTAATGAATGGATTCAAACCAAGATTGAAGGCTATGAAGTTTCTGGCACAGTTGAGGTATGAACTTGCTCTTGAGGGACAACCCTGCTTTTAATGTTTGAGATCAGAAGAATGAATGAGCTTTTTCCTCTAGCATTCTCTATTAACTTTACCACGATTCATACAAATTTCTATATCTGTTTTTCGCAGCATGTGGGCTGGTGGTCCCCCACAATCATAAGAGGCGAGGATCGAGAAGCTGTTCACATTCCAAACCACAAGTTTACGGTTAATGTTGTCAGAAATCTGACTCAGAAAACTCATTGGCGTATTAAAACTCACCTAGCCATCAGTCATTTGGATGTCAGTAAGATAAATGTGAGCATTACTTTATCCTCGTCTCCAACATAATACAGAAAAATAAGTTACACTATTGATGTTTGATTTCAATGCTATCATGACTTTTTTTTTCCTGTAGAATATTGTAGCTGACATGCGCAAAGTTTTGGCGAAGAATCCCCAAGTTGAGCAACAGAGGTTGCACAGAAGAGTATTCCTGGAGAACGTCAACCCTGAAAATCAAGCCCTGTTGGTTAGTGTCAATATTTGAGCATTAATATGTTGTGACTTTTGGATGGATTGTCGTTAATTCGTTATCAGTGCAAATGCTGCTTTAACTACATGTTTTTCTGACCAGTTTGTTTTGGAAATTATCTTGGGTGCTAAATTCTTATCTCTCGGATGTAAGAGTACCCGCCTCAGGTCTGCTTCCAAATTTACTTGATTTAGAGTAAATTTGGTTTTCCATAAACCGTGGCTGCTGCTTTGGTTCTTTTCCGATACAAGGGACTAGAATTGTATCTTGATTGAAGTTGGTAGACTGTTTTGGCGAAGAAGTAGGGCTGTTTATCCTTCCAAACTAAACGATTCTATTGCAGCTGCCAAATAGGATACTTAGAAAGTAAGCAAAATGTGTAAACTCAAGGCACACTAATTTATGCCAACTTACTGAAGACATGCTTTATCGGTATCAGTGAGACCATTCTATAAGTGCACCATACCTCAAGACCAGTTTACCTTTAGTGTGTGAATATTATCAAATTGATGGCCTTTCCATTTGCTAAAAGCAAAAAACCATTTATAGCATTGAGACCTTAAGATCATGGTCCAGTTGAAACTAGTCACCCTGCTTGCCTGCTTTCTATCAGCTATCACTTGGAGTTATGGCTGACCCATCCATTTAGCGTACGGCACCAATTGTTGTTTGCTGTGTGCGTGTGTGTTTACATCGGTTAGGTAAGTGAGAGACTCAGAACACTCAAGGACAGGGCATTTATGCTGTTCGAGATGTTCTCTGTCTCGGTCTGTCTCTCTCTCACGAAATGTTGCTTGACATTCTTGAAATGTTATTCAGTTGGTGGTTCTTTTTCACTCTTAAATATCTGCTTCATTTTTTGCTGCAGATCTTGATATCCTGCTTTGTCAAGACGTCACACTTCGAAGAATACTTGTGTGTCAAGGTGAGGGAAGATCCTGCTACAACTTACTTTTTTTAAGGAATCCTCTATGCAAGAATTTCTATAATCCAGAGTATTTTGTAAAACTGTAAATGATCCATCCTCAGTTTGAAGCCACTGCTTTCTGTAACTTTAGTATTTAAACAGTAAACTGATCCATCCGCAACCCTCCCATGCCCCGCTCCCAAAAAAAACAAGTAATTGATGAGATGAAAGTTGGCACCTACTTGTTAAATGGTCATTTAATTTCAGGAAAGATGCTTCTTTATTGCCAGTCGGTTTTGTTTGGAAATTTGCTCATTTAGATTTGACTTTTCTTTTTTCTTGGATGATTTTAGGAAGCTATTTTGTTAGATCTTCTCAGAGTCATTCGACATCACCGAGCTCGGCTTGCCACTCCCATCCGTACGGTTCAGAAAATATATAGTGATGCTGACTTGGAAAACATACCATATGATTCTGCATTCAACCGTGGAGCAGCATCAACTCGTCCATTGCTACTGATTGAGCCATCTTATAAGATCAACGGGGAAGATCGCACTAAAGGTCGACCAATTCGTGTGAATGGTGAAGAAGACACCAAGGAAAAGGCTACCACGAAATCGGCACCTGATAGCAAGGTTGAGACGAAGAGCGGACCTGCATCTGATTCTAAAGTCAAAGAAACAGTTCCAGCTAACTCTCATGGTAAAGATGTGCCAATTTCTGAATTGAAACTTGATCCCAAAGTTGACAAAGTGGCACATACTGAAACCAAAGATGACATTAAAACACCGTCTGATCCAAAATCGAGTAAGGTGACAGTGAAAGCCACCTCAAAACCTATCTCCAAAGCTGATTCAAAGTCTGCAGAAGCACCAACTATTGATTCCAAAGATCTCTCAGAGAACAGCTATAGCAACAAGCAAGATAAGAGAAATACAGTTGATAATTCTGCAGTTTCTCCATCATCAGATGTAAGAGAGAAAACAGTCGGTGTCTCATCTACTTCACAATCTAAACGAGAGGATGAAAGGACAGCAGCTCCACAACCATCTGTATCATCAAAACCTGCATTGGAAGAGAACATTGTTCTTGGTGTTGCTCTGGAGGGTTCGAAGAGAACTCTTCCAATTGAAGAAGAGATGTCGCCGCCACCAAATCCAACGGAGTCCAAGGAATTGGCTACTAGCCGTAGTAGTAGTAGTAATGCTTCTACCGTTGCAGAGAAAGATAAACAAGATGGTCAGCGTTCAAATCGCCCTAATTCTGCAGCTCCCGATCAGTCAGGCAAAAGGCCCTCTACTGGCAATTGACCCTGCCTATGTTTTCACTAACCGTGTGAAACTAATTCTTAGTCATCACTACCAGATTTGATGTTTAAGGTACATTGAGATAGTTGTCTTGATGTCCATGTTGGTGAAGTATTTAGCCGATCACTCCAGTATAAAAATGGAGAAATTATAGGGCTTAATCATGTTAGTTTAGTGGTTGTGGATGTATGTATTATATTTATTAGTATGTTTCCAATTTGACCGCAGTAGCAAAATATTTGGTTATTGACCAGCTCGAGCAACTTCTATAGGAGCTGTCATTTCTCATTTATGTTGGTTAGCAGCACAGGAGTTGTCATTTCTCATTTATGTTGGTTAGCAGCACATAGGTGTATGGTCTGCGTACACACTACTTTTCCGAAACCTCACTTGTCTAAACTCACTGTTTTTTTTTTTTTGTTGTTGCTGGTTAACGAAATACACATTCCTGCATTCCTGTGATGTATCTCTAACCAAAAATCCTTCAACATTGGTATGCATAATTTTTGTGCACAATCTGTGTTTCACACCTAACCAAGAGTTTTTAATATGGATATTTATTGTCCAGGATTTGAGTATCAACTCTGTGAGGCGTGGATTTGATTTAGTCTGGATAGTAAGTTTTAGATGCCGAATCCCCCTGTTATGCGCAGGGTACGGCGAAGGACCGAACCACAAGAGTCTATTATACGCAGCCTTACTTTACATTTCTGCAAGAGGCTATTTCCACAGCTCGAACCCGTGTCACATGGCTGCAACTTTACCGGATCATTTGGAAAAATAGAACCTCTTCTTGCATTTACTCAGAGAATTTATTTACACACCTCTGAAAAGAAACAATTGCAGTGTTCTGTCAAGACTAGCCCTCAAAATGGAAACTTAAGCAGGACATTAAATCAATCAAAGAAAAATACAATACACTGGCTGCATTTGATAATTATCAACCTCTACATACCAAAATGAAACACCATTTTAAATAGTCTACAGAACTGACATACATGGTAAAATATGTTTAGACTAGAATACTACTATCTGTATATGCACTCTTCATAGGAGTAATACATATATTGTACACATATTCCACCCCTACAGTAAAACTCACGTGGTAACACATAAATACTCCTATAAGTAAACAGAGGGGTGGCAACTTATTTAACTACATTATATAGGCATAATAAACAATAATTTGAGGTCCAAACAATACAGATCTATATGGTAATCTCAAAACCATTAAAATCTCAGTAGCAGGATATGTATAAAGGGATTGCTTTGGTTTGCGAAGTCTAATTTGCCCTTGTCTGTTCTTGTGGCCTTCAACTACTGATTCTTGAAACTCAGGCCAAGTCAGTGTCTTATTCAGGAATAGCTGGCCTAATAATGCCATGTTTGGCCTTATTGTCTTCATATTGTTGTATGTTCTGTGTCCCACCTGTCATTTCAATGTGTATTCATTAGCTGTGGACCACATGGGATACAAAAATACATAAAGAAAACATAAAATTTTGTGAATAGAAACAAAATTTGGGTTTGATTGGGAGAGAATACAACCTATATGCCATGTTTGACTGGACACGAGGTATAAGGGGAAAAGGGACTTTTTGCACATACCAAAAGTACCCTAAGAAATTGTGGTTTTATAGGTTCTCTGATTGTAGGAGTAGATCCGTAACAGTAAAATGAGAAGTTTAAAGTTAACTTGTTTCCAAAAAACAGAATAGACTAAAAAGAAGAGAGAATGATATCAAATGTAACACAGGGAGTAGTAATTTCTGGTTTACCAAATAGATTCTTCATCAGCAGCTACTTCTAGTATGGTAGTCTGTTGCCTTAGATTGCTAGTATTCCATGATGTTTTCCTATTTTCTCCCGCTTCGGTCTCTAGCACCTTGTTGTTGTTACTTCTTATTGTTGCTACCGCTTCTTTCCATTTAATTTTTTGGCTTTGAGATTGTTATTATTATATTTCTGGCCCATTTGTTGATACTACTTGTTTCTACTGTTTCTTTTATCTTTTTTGAGCTGAGGGTCTACCAGAAACAACATCTCTACCTTCCCAAGGTAGGGCTAAGGCCTGCGTACACACAACCCTCCCCCCACTTATGGCATTCCACTAGGTTGTTTTTGTTTTTGTTATCAGCTACTTCTAATCAAACATGTTAATATTTGGGACACTAACTTAAAGGTAATCTAGAGCTTTAAAAGATGAAGTTTGTTAACTAAAGAACCACCTTTTTAGTGGCACAGTATATTCACCTATCCCTTACATTTTATGAAATAGATTCCTGAAGTGCAGTACAGCAGCGAAACTGAAACTAGAAGATGAAAAGTTTAAGTGCTTACCATCGCGTTGTGCATATTTCCAGGGGAGGCAGAGACAAATATATCACTGTGCATGCCAACATAATAATCAACTGCAGCCAATAAGGAAGCCTTTCCTTTGATAAGAGCTCTTTCCTCAGAAGATGCAAGGCTCTTTTTGTCTTCCATCAGGGGAAACAAATTTCTCAAGGCCGAAATACGGCGCTCCCCGCCATAAACCTAGAAAAAACATGAACAAAGAAAAGCTTCAGAACACAAAAGATATTGGCTTTTCTTCAAGTATTTTAGCACCTTAACGAAAGGCAGTATATTCTATAAATGCTTTCAGTGTTCACCTTATGGGAGGCAAGATATAGGCGAGTGCTGTTGTCGAATCCCAAAGCTGCCAGCAGCAATCCAACTTCTTCGGGGGTCAATGGGCACCGTCCTTGACTCCTTAACTCTTCATCAGTAAACTGAGAGTTGATGACCCTTCCTCCCCAAATTACTTGCCGGTATTTAGCTAGAGCCAAATTTTCAGCCTTGCCACCACCAAAATCACAAGCTGAATGAGCTGCCATATCCTGGAGAGATTACAAGTCAAATTTTAAATACCACATTTTAAGTAGAGATAAAATTGCCCAAGTACAAAATACAGAAAAAGAGAGTACCGAGAGAAAAAATTCATCAATAAATAAGTAGAGTATATATTGCCATTAACAGGCATAAAGGGAAAACCAATCTTTCAGGAAACTGGAAGTACTGATATTAAATCGGGAGATATTGCAGCATAGCTAGAAGTGCAATATTCCACTAGAATTCAGATAACAGTACAACGGAAGGCACTTTACCTTGTCGAAGCGAAGGTGGAGAACAGCAAACTTGCCTGCTCCTTGTTTGGGCTTAAGATCGGTAACTTCTCTGAGGTAGTTGTTACTAACCATGTTGCCTTCACTAGGAGGATTCCTGAGGCGATTGATAAGGGCATCCCCGAGATGTCTGACATGAGGAACAAAGGCCAATGCTTGAAAGTTGACTTTACATCGTAGGTGTTGGAGGTATTTGGGCATGTTGTCGAACGTCAGGCGATGAGAAAATGGCGCTATAGCAGCAATTCCGTAACTGATATATATAAAAATAATATACTAAGAATTAATATAGGCCACATGACTACCATACAACTAGACGAAAATAGAAATCGATCCTGTAACTAACCTTTGTAGGACAGGTGAAACATTCTCTAAGTACCAATTTGCTGAAGCATGAACCGGAGCAGTCTTGATTCTTGTAGGTCGAATAGCTGTGCCATAATATTCTCGTGTGCTCCAAGAGAATTCATCAGGCAACTCTTTGACTATAGATACATCGTCTTTCAATACATTGATGAAGTGATCCACATCAAAGATATCCATGAATGAGCTGTAGGAAAGAGGAAGATAAGTTTGTATATACTTAAAAGTTGAAACTAAACCAATATTAGCAATATAAAAAAATACCTTGAATCTTGCCAAACAGGATTTACTTCCAACTGAGGGATCACAAGTGTGGCATTCAGAATTTTGGCAACGACAACTGCATCGCAAATCTTTTCCAAGAAATATAGATGTCAGTAATGAAGGGTCAAATTCGATAACAGATGGAGTAAATCATTAAAGGAACTATCAACAAAGGAAATACGATACGCACCCCCATTCTCTGTTGATTTAGTCCTCCATCAAGGAACACTTGAACGTATCCCTCAGACTTTTCAGGTACTGCTGCAGAGTGCAAGGAACAGTAATTAGATATTAGAAAATTAGATAGCAAGATTAAGTTGATGCTCAACTGAGAGATTGCTGAGCAAGAGCCACAAAACTAGATGTAATAAAAGACGGGATCCATAGATACTCACTGGAGGCACCATCAGATTCGGTACAAGGTTTCCATCCTTGGTGCGCCAAAGGCGTCCAAAGCTCTGACTGTTCTTCATTGGACTAAAGACAGAAGAAGAAACCAAGCAAGACACAAAAACTCATTGACAGGAGAACAGAAGTTAATTTAAGAGGAACAAGTGAAATGTGATAAATAAGGTCTTACGCACAGTTTGGCGTAGTAAAGCACTCTTAGCAAGACGTGAGTGCCTGAATTTTGGAGCATTCAAATCCTGCACATGCAAATAAGCTTATACAATCAAATTTCTCTCTAGAGTTTAAGTTAAACTAGATACATTGATCAGTCCAACTTCTTTCGTATTTGCTTAGATATTTATGTTCTCTTAGTTAGCCATGTTAGGTTCTATTCAGAAAAGTTTGCAGACCCAAGTTAGTTACCCCTTTAATCCTTTTATGTCGTGCATAAATTTAAGACCTCAGTCAAGGAAGCAACGGCAGAAACCACGGTATAGCATTTAATCAAGCTTTTTATTATCAAACTACTAACTGAGATTGAAGCCAAAACCATGGATAGAAATAGTTATTATATTGTTCAGTTCATCAGATTACAGGAAGAAATAATGATTATTTCCTTTTCTTTGGGCTAGGATATGCATCTCTACGCGATGTATTTCCCAGAAAATTATGCTTTCTTCTTTTTGAAAGAGAAATATAATCATCTTCCACCAAACAGAATTTATTATTATTATTATAGTTTTGGGAAATAGCAACATCTTCTACTGTGTTGATCTACCAAACAAATAAATTTTATCCGAAAAATCAGATCTTTTCATTGACTAAAGAATTCTTCTATACAGACTGTACAGTCAACAGAATCAAGCTTCCCATTCCTGAAAACCATGCAAGTGGCATGAAGATAGGCTTATACTGAAACAAACCATTAAACAAATGACACTTAACAATTCCAAGTCAACAGATCCAGCTCAATGACTCACCAAACCCTTCCTTAAACACAAATTAGTCAAATACTGCTAGATTTAGAGATTATACCAAAACAATAGTTTTTTTGCCAGTTACTGCTTCACCTTGTGAAAGATCTTGATATCAAAAGATACTACAAAATCAGCAAAATCCACCTAACAAAATTCAACTTTCTATCCACACTGCTAGTAAACAAAACCCAAATTTCCATATTCAGAAAATTTCCCCAATTGCCATATCCACCAAAAATTCAAGATTTCATCCTTTCTTCCCTCAGGTAGAAAAGTCCACTCCTTTAAACCTACATTATAAACTGTATGCCAAACTCTAAGATCTAAATCTTTTAAAACCCTACCCCCCACCCCTCTTTAATTGATTTAAACATTACATGACAATATTCATCAGAATTTCAAATACCTTATTCTACAACCACTTTCACTTCAAGATTACATTTTTACTGTTGTTTTTTCATCAAATTTTCTATACCTTTTTCTACAACCACTTTCACTTCAAGATTACATTTTTACTGCTATTTCCTTCACCCTCTTTCTCCATCTACTATTTGTAGTCAAATCTCAAAAGACCAACAAGAAAAAAGGTACACTAAAGCAACAACAAAGCTAAATAACTAAGTGGGTAATTCATAAGAAAAGAGATACAAAATCTAAAGAAAAGATTAAAAACACAAAAATTACATTTTTCTACGACCAGTTTCACATCAAGATTACATTTTTACTGCTTTTTCCATCACCCTTTTCTCCATCTACCATTTTTAAGCACATTAAAGAAACAACAAAGCTAAATAACTATGTGACTAACTACAAAAAAAAAAAAAAAAAAAAAAAGAGAGAGAGATACAAAATCTAAAGAAAAGATTAAAAACATAAACGAAAATTACCTTGAGAATGGTGGGGGAAGCATGGCTGAAAAGACTAGCAAAGAAAATAGGCAAAAGAAGCACAAAAACACCAGCTATAGCACCTCCTCTCATTCTCGTGTTTCTGCTTCTGTTGTGGCTCAACCCCTGATGAATTATAAAGCAAAATAAAGAAAAGGGGTTGGCTTAAAATGCTCAAAAGAACTTAGAAGAAAGGAATGCAAGGAAAAAAGAAGTCTTTTTTCAAGAAAGAGAGAAAGAAGAGGAGAAATAAAAGAATCAGTAGGAGGAAGAGTAAAGAGGGGCCATTATTATTATGAGCCTCAGTAAAAGCATCTCACATGGGGACACCAATCTCCATATGTTATTAATCAACAACACATATCAAAGTGCTGGAAAAAAATATAAGCCAATTCGGTGTACTAAACTTCCGTTATATATAGGTCCGAAAAAAATCGGATTATAAAGGTCAATCAAACTCGTAACCTCTTGACCCTACGAAATGATAAGATCACAAAGGTATATTATATGCAGCCGGCTATAATAACTTTACCGGTTACGTCAGCTCCTTCCGTCAAAGTAAAAGGAAAGGAAATATAATAAGACCAAAGAAGCATACAGCACCCTACAGCTGCCACTGAAGTGATTTTAATTTACTGCTACAATAGTATTAATAATTCTTGATTGTGAGGAGTAAATGCTGGGGGTGGGGGTGTCTTCGTCAAAAATGCAGAGACCCAATACAGGAAACAACGGATAGATTCATTTCATATCAGAGGGAGAAAATAAAGAAAGAAAGTAATAAAAAGGTAGGAGAGCACCGCTATGTACGTGGCAAGAAATGAGGTGGGGTATGAGTCTTTTTCTTGATTTAGCTTTATCGTGAATGTCACAGATAGACACTACTTTAAAACTTTATTAGTAAAATATTTGTGCTTTTAATGTGACTACTAATAATGCTGGCAATGGCAAATTGGCAATTAGGTGCTGAGCCACCGACACTTTGCTTTGCTACAGTTTTCTAATTTTTAGAGGAGGTTGCGTGGTGGGGTTTGTGTCACGACTCACGGAGTACTAAGTTTTTTTTAGTGGTGAATAGGTTGAGGGAAGGCTTTTGAGCCCCTTACCTTTTTTTGGTTTTCCATTCGTTTTGGATGTGAAAATAGCATAGTACGGATAATCAAAAAATAACGAACGTTTTATAAGTTATTGATAAATTAGTTACTGTTTTACTAAAATACGGAAAATTCCAACATAATATATTGGATTATGAAACTTTTGCATATAAATTTTCAGCACAAAAATATTTGAACTCCAACACACGAAAAGTCCAACATAATAGATATTACGGGGCTGATTTTTGTGCGCCAAAACCAGCCTGTGCGGAAGCCAGGCCTCACGCCCAACTTCAGCCTTCTCACAATACTTAGCCAAAATTATAGCAACTTTGGATTTAAAATATTTTTAGGCAGTTTCAACGTAGTAAGTTTAGGAATGATTTGGGCAACGAATTTAAGTGAAGTCAACAGAAAATAAACAAGAACACAAGGCACAATATATAGGAAAAAATTTTCCCAACTTTGTATTTAACTCGAGCATACAAAGAAACTCAACTCGAAGTATAATGCCGTGTACAAGAAGATCACTCTTGACCCTCAAATTTTCTCGCAAGACTACTCTTAGTCTTAGGTGTTTTCACTCTTGAAAACAGACTTATGAACTCTTTCATAACTCAAACATGCACTCTTACATGCTTTTCTCTCTTTTCCACAAGCATAAGGGTGTTGAATATTTATAATACATGTGACAGCCCTTTGCCTTTACACTTGTCACACTTAGGCTTGGACATTTATCCCACACAACTCACTATTTTAGCCTAGTATAGTTGACATCCCCAACTACTAGGATCATGTAGATCATGCTAATATAGTGAAAACATGGCCACAAAAAGGTGCTATCATAACCTGCCAGATTTGAGTAATAAGCCAATCACCGTCAAGTGCACAGCATGTGCCTTGTAACTGCCTTTGACTTTGTCAACGCTGGAACTTGCTGCCCATCTTGAATCAAGCGCCAATGCCTTGTTCTCAGGTGCATTGCAGCCGCATTTTGCCCTTTGTCGTGCCCCAATATCATAACAAGTCTGCCTTGCGCATGTCATTTGCACTTAGCTTGTTTTTGCCCACTTCGCTTTTGCCTTGCCTTTGCATCACTACCCCATGACTTGATGCTTTTGCCATGATCAAGTGTTACCCTCAACTCGTATCTCATTATCAAGCCCTTGCCCAGCTGCCTTGCCTCCCTCAAAGCCTTGGCCACCACTTGCCCGTTTCCCATTTTGCCTTGGTTCTAGCTCGTGCACCTTAGCTTGGCAACACTCATGATGCCCCATGACAACACTCTCGTTGTCAAGTCAAGCCCAAAGTGGCAGAGTACTAACAATAGGCTGGATTATGGAGTTCCTATGTATAACTTCTAGCATAGTATGTTGGAACTCCAGCACATTATACTGAAATCTCATATGTAAAAAATTTGAACACCGGCATATTATGTAGGAATATTTTTGAATTTTAACGGTGTTTTTGTTCAGATTTTTTCTTTACATAAAAAGTGCTAAATTTCAATTACTTTTAAAACTGTGGCTATTTTTCAGTTACCAATTGTAAATCTAGTTATTTCTATTTTTTCCCCGGTAAGGAATGTATGTTAGGATCCGATCAAATTTAGAGTCGCATCAAGAAATTTTGCATTGAAGAATTACCCAAAATCGAATCTAAAACATTTCATTAAAAATGAAGGAATAATTATTACTTTATCATAATCCTTGTTAGTTAGCCCTTATTTTGATTGTTCTTGTGTTAGCGATAGAGGATCAGTTTTAGACCCTAGACACAATATCAAGCCCAACATAGTGTAGCTAGTTGTAACTCAATATAGTTAGCTGTAAATCAGATATGTAATTGTATTTTTATTTTTCTATTTTATTATTTTATTTTCGGAGGATATAAAAGTGGAGACTTTGTACATTTCAGAAAACTGATCAAATAATAAAATATATGTGTCCAGAATTTTCTGTCTCTTGCTCTCTCTTCTCTCTTTCGAATCACGATTTCCATTCTAGAAATCATTCATTTTGCTTGCGGATCATTCAATTTGACATGGTATCAGAGCAAATCATGGATATCTACATCGTCCTCTCCACAATCATGGTGATTTTTTTTTGTGGTCGTTTCATTTCATCTTTCGGCGATCTTTTCATCTCTAGTGATTGGCGTTTCCATTCATTCTCCGTTCAAAGCTGAATTTTGAGCTTGTTCATGATTTTGTGCACTCAAAAACGTGATTTTGTGGCGGCAATTTTCTGAATTCACTACTGGTTCGTCGGAATTGGAGGTAGGGTTTTATTTCATATCTCGTCTTCGCATAGTGGTGATACTTCTCTTTCTCTCAAATTTTCCTATTTTGAGTACTATATTAGTGTAGTTTTGCGTCCTCGTTACTTGTTGTGCTGGATTTACCTTCACATTGCTACTCACAGTATTAGTGTGTGATTGCGTGAAGTAAGTATGACTGGTTCATCGTCTTCTTCCTCGGCTATTGCCATAAATCAATCTCATCTGCTTTACCTATATCCCTATGACACCCCAGGGGTTATGCTAGTTATTCTTCTATTCCTTCTGACTTTATTCTAGATCTATCCCCTTCACCTTCTATTCCTTCTCCTATTTGTATCCCTCCCCCCTCTACTTCAGTTTCTGATACTAGAAAGTTAATTAAGATTTCACATCCCCTTTCCTATCTTCAATATTATGTTTGTGACTCTGCGCCCCTTTCATTTACCTCTAACTCCAAGGATCTAATCCCTACATCTTGCATATTTGAGACTCAACATTACCAGCACATTATTTCTAATCCTGCATGGCAAAAAGCTATGTTAAAGGAATTTCAAGTTGTGGATGCAAATCAGATTTAGGACATTGTTTCTCTTCCAGCTGGGAAGAAAGTTATCTATTGTAAGTGAGTTTACATAGTCAAATAGAAATTTGATGGCAGTATTGAAAGGTACAAGGCTCGATTTCTTATTCGTGATGACACTCCAAAAACTGGGATTGGCTACAATGAGACCTTCTCCCCTGTCATTAAATTTACTACTATTAAGTGTCTGCTTGCCTTTGCTGCCAAGCACACCTAGACCATTCGACAATTAGATGTCAACAATGCTTTTCTCCTGGTGATTTGTCCGAGGAGGTGTATATGAAGATTCCACGTGGCATGTTAATCTCTTGTCATTCTAATTCTGGTTCTCCATTGGTATGCAAGCTGAAAAAGTCTTTATATGGGCTCAAGCAAGCCTCCCGATAATGGCTAGCAAAGTTGTCCATTGCCCTTTTTATCCAGAGGTTTCAAGTCCAGTATGAATGATTGCTCACTCTTTATTAAATCGTTAACCCATTTCATTGTCATCTTTGCGGTATATGTGGATGACATCTTATTAGTTGGGGATGATATCTCCGAAATGGAGTTTTTAAGTCTTTTCTTGATAATTAGTTTAAGATAAAAGATCTTGATCAGGTGCATTATTTTTTGGGGGCTAGAGGTGTCCTCAAGGGTTTCTTATTAACCAACATAAATTCACCAAGGAGTTGATTGCTGAATTTTATTGTTCCTCCGTTTTTCCTGTTGTGTCTCCACTGGAATTGAATATCAAACTCACATCTGATTCGAGTGATTTATTATCAGATCCTTCACCTTATAGAAGGTTGGTAGGGAAGCTCAATTTCTTGCAACATATAAGACGTGATATATCTTTCTCCGTTCAACGCTTGAGTCAATTTTTTCATGCTCCGAAGTTCGCTCACATGAAAGCTGCCCTTCATGTTCTGAGGTATCTAGTTGCTGATCCTGCCAAGAGTTTACTTGTCAATAGTTCTTCAAATTACTCCTTGAATGTCTTCTTTGATTCTGACTAGGCAACATGCCCTTCTTTTTACAAGTTTGTTAATGATTTTTATCTCTTTGGGAGGTAGTCCGATTTGCTGGAAGCCTAAGAAACAACAAACAATCTCTTTATCCTCCGCTGAAGCAGAGTATAGGGCCTTGCGCACTACTATTGCTGAGGTCACTTGGCTGGTGCACTTGCTTGATGATCCAGGCTTACTCATATCTTCACCAGTGCCTGTATATTGTGACAATCAAGCAACCTTGAGCATTGCTCGAAATCCAATCTTGTCATGCATGAAAGAACCAAACACATAGAATTTGATTGCCACTTTGTTCATGAAAAACTAGTTGTTGGTCTAATCTCTCTTCACTACATTTCTACATCTTTACAACTGGCTGATCTTTTCACTAAGGCCTTACCCGATATTCAACCTCTTTTTCTCCTTCGCAAGCTGGGAGTTCTCTCACCCACCTGCTTGAGGGGGGTGTTAGCGATAGAGGATTAGATTTAGAGCCAGACACAATATCAAGTGAAGGCCCAACATAGTGTAGTTAATTGTAGCCCAATGTAGTTAGCTGTAAATCAGATATGTAATTGTATTTTTATTTTTTCATTTTATTATTTTATTTCCAGAAAATATAAAAGGGGAGACTTCGTACATTTCAAAAACTGATCAGATAATAAAATACATGTTTCTAGAATTTTATCTCTCATGCTCTCTCTTCTCTCTTTCGAATCACGATTTCCATTCTAGAAATCGTTCATTTTGCGTGTGGGTCATTCAATTTGACATCTTGCTCCTTCTATTTTTTGAGCCATTTTCTTCGATAAATGGAATAGTGCATTGTATTTAATATATTTTTGTTGTTTAGTGATATATGGTTCAAAATTTAATAAAATATAGATTTTATTTATTTAAATATTTCAAATTTTTATTTGTATTATTATTATTATTATTATTATTTAAATTCGTGACATCAGCTTAACTCACATCTCATGTTTTGAATTATTACATCTAAGTAAAGCCCCGAAAGCTAAAGGGAATATTATTTTGCTTTGGAGAGGAAACAAAGCCAAAAAGAGAGAGTAAATTTCACATTGTATTTTTAATCTTTGAATTTAAAGATTGACGTTAGCTCCACCTATTAAATAAATGTATCTTGATCTCAAAGCTACATACACAATTTAAGAAGAAAAAAATAAACAGAAAATGACCTTCAATTCTCCTAAGTTGTAATTGATGATATACAGAGTGGTTCCAGCACATCAATATCAATGGAAAACGAAACATTCCAAAGTGTCAAAATTGAAGAGGAAATTCTTTTCAGAGTTGACCAGAGCTAGCTTTTAGGTTAAGTCGAATCCAATAGTTACGAAATTTATTGAATATATATAAATTATTAATTTTAAAAATTAGTAACTTAAAAGACAAGAATCTCGAAAAAATATTATGCCAACGATCATAAAATGCATTAAATGGAATCCTTAATGCAAATCATTACATGCTGCTTTAAGTAGGGTGTTATTGTAATTGACTTTAAGATAGGGAACAAATAATGTTTGGTTTTCTGCTACGTTATGGACATGAACTTACAGTTACAAGTTCAAAAGTTAAGGACACGAGCAGAAGGGTATTTATGTTCGGGCATTTAAAATTTATTAAAGCAGTGGTTAAAGACTAAAGACATTTTAAACATTGGCTTAAAAGTAAATACATGTATTATTAGTGGCTAACCATGCACTTTCCCCAAAATATGTGGCATTTATAAATTCGTCTTTCACTTAAATATGTTTAACTAATACTTCCTCCGTTTCAATTTAGATGAGGTAGTTTGTATCGGCACAGAGTTTAAGGAAAAAACAAAGACTTTTGAAACTTGTGGTTTTAAAAGCTTAAGGATAAAAGCTTTGCGGGAACATGACATTTGTATGATTATAAAAGTTTCTCATTAAGGGTAAAATGAACAGTTTAAAGTTGAATTATTTCCAAATTTAGAAGTGTGTTATTTATTTTGGAACAGACTAAAAAGGTAAGTATCTCATCTAATTTGAAACGGATACATCCATTTTGTGAGTAGTGCTTCTTTTAGAGTAACATTGTGAGCGAATAAGGTTTTTTCATTGGTTTTGAAATTACAGGAATACTTTATCTTATTCGAACGGTGAAGGAAATATTGTTATCCAAGCTCGAATAATTAAGGAAATTAAGTGAATATTCAACGACTTTCCAATTTGATTGACAAGTACGGAAACATGGAACAAGGTATGTGAATGAAATGTTCTTCTTTTACATAAAAAGAAATTAATAAAAACTAATTTTACGAGATAATTATCAGGCCCTAATGTCGTATTTCATTCATTTTAATTATACCGCACTCTTTTCATTAAATAAAGATTATATATTCAATTTTTATAAAGGGTTGCCTATAATATTTCTCGAATTACCTAATAGTACAAAAAAAAAATTATATTGTCGTATATATAAATTTTGTCATCTATTATTAATGATTTTACCAATTCTTGTCTAATTAAAGCTTTTGTTAAAATAAAATGACGACAAAAAATACAAACCTTACACAATGATACGGAAAATAAGACAAGCCCAACGTCTACATACGACATTTTGATTCTTCTTTTAGCTAATAATTTATTTGTTTTACTCTATTGTTTAAGGATCATATGATTAAATAAGGGGAGAATTATATGATTGAATAATAGGAAGATGAAAAAATGAAGAATCTTTAGCAAATTGTTAATAGACATTCACCTTATCATCTATATTTAATTTATAATTTTCTTTGTACGGCATGTTAACTTTTTGCTAATTTTTAATGGACTTTATTTTAACTAAGAGGAAAAAAACGAAAAAGAATTCCAAAAGGAATTGGACAAATAATAATATTAAACGAGTTTTGCCTGCGGCGACTCCTCATAATATCAATAATTTAGTCCAACCACTAAAATGGGTCCCTCAACTAAAAGAGGCAAAAAGAGGGGGGAAAAATAAAAAATTGTGCGCCAATATTAAGTAGGCGTTTGGACATAAAATAGTAATTTTTGAAAAAAATTGTATTTGAAATTGAGTTGAAAATGATATTTAAAATTATATTTGAACAATGCATTTTACTTGAATAAATATTGCAATTTTGTTAGTGGGGGACAAAAAAATTTGAGTTTTTTTTTTGAAAAACTTATTTTCGAATTTTTTTCAAAAACTTCCAAAATTTTATGAAAAAACATGTTCTTGAAAGAAACAAATCGAAAAAAGGAAAAAATTATTTATGGACAAACGGGTCCTAAGAACATTAAGTTGTTTCTTAAGCAAACACCTAATAATGAGAGGGAAAAAAAAAACTAGAGTACATATTTTTGTAGCTATAAGAAATTAGAATATAAAGTACTGCAAATATTATTCCATTGATTGAGAGAATATTTTTTCAGCATTTTTATAGTTATTTAAATGTGATTGAATAAAAAATGTACATTCCTTACGTCTTGAGGACTCTCTGGCCCTTCAATTCAGACTTGCACATGCATGGAATTCATTTTTAATACTTTGCTTCTCTCCTCCTGAGTTTGTATGGATAAATTGAATTTTACACTTTCCCAAAAGGGATGAAATAATTTAGGAAAGAGTCAAATTTATCCCTCTATTTTAAAATAGAATCGAGTTTACCTTATGTAAGAAATGTAATATTAGGAAAAGAAAAGAACACTTGCGAAATTTTAGGGAGAAAGATAGAGACAGGGGCGGATCCAGGATTGGAAGTTTATGGGTTCCTATTGTAATATCAAATTAATATACAATAATAACTGGGTTCACGCTTATATATTTATTGATATTTAATAAATTTTTTAATAAAAATACAGGGTTTATGCAAAAGTTACTGGGTTCCCGAAAATACAATGAATATACCCTACATCCGCCACTGAATAGAGATGGTGAAAATGGTGGCGGTCATGGTGATGTTGATGGCGGCACTAGTGGTGAAGGGGTAGGAGGTATTAGTGGTGAAAGAAGAAGTGAAAGGAAGGGGTAAAATGGGTTGGGACTGTGAGGTAGCATGCCACGTGATCAAAATGTCAGTGCAGGGATGATAATTTAAGTCCAAATCCATTCAACCCTCCCACTTGCCCAAGGTTGGGTCGCCGCTCATTGACCCACTCATTTTTGAACTCGGCTCATATTGACTTAGTTCATTTTGATCCGCCGAAAATGCCAATGGTATATGAGATAGGGCGTCCATTTTGGACAACCCGAAAAAGAGTTATATTTGAACCAATTATATAATAGCGAGAGTATCTTTAGACATAACGTATAATAGGGGATAAACTTAAATTTTTTTCTCATAGTAAAAGATAAATTTTTCCATTTCCCGAATCATTTACGCACATCAATTATGTAAGTTAAAATAATAAGACAGATAAACAGATAATTAGTACTTGCTTTAGTATTATTTTATGTGATCGATTCGATTTGATTAGACATGGAGTTCAGAACAAATATAATGTATTATTACAAACTATTAGTAGTGGTGAAGAAATTAAAATATAAGAGTAATAGTGGAATTTAAGGTCAGTTTGAAAGAATAAATATCACAACATTTGTTTGGTTTTACAAATATGTAAATTAAAGTTGAATAAAATAATTATAGAATTAGTAAAATGGTAACAAACATTCTAAAATGTTTAAAAATATAAAAAGATCATGTTTTGGAAGGAAAGTTTGACTGACAGTATAGGTATAACTCAACCTTAATTTTGGCTAAGGTACGATGATTCAAAATATTAACAAATTAAGATGCTAAGACGCTAAAAATTTCAATATCTCCTATTATAAAATAAAAAATTACAATCTTATATATACATTATAATTTTCCGACCGAGTGAGTTAAAATTACATCCCTAATTCCGCCCGAGTAGGAGTCAAATATGTGACCTAGAATCTCTGGAATGACAAATAAATATTACTATTTTTGTCGGTCTACTTTAATTGATTTTTTTGACTGTTTTTACACCTATTAAGGAAATCAACTTTTAGTGTTAATTAGTAATGAAATTGATAATATTAACATTAATTTATTTATTAGAAATATAACAAACCCGTCTAGACTCTTTACTTCTAAGGCAACTTTGAAAAAAAAGTTAATTCCTTTTTGTTATTTTAAAAAATCAAATATTGTAGACCACAAAAAAAGATCAAAAAACCAATTAAAATGGTCCGGGGAAGTACTAAGTATTTGTCCAAAATGTAAATAAGTAGTCCTTTAGTTCACTTTTACTTTTTCACTATACTAAAAATACATTTTCACTTTTACTTTTTCACTATACTAAAAATACATTTTTACTTTTATTTGTCCATTATACTAATTAAGAGAAAGACAATCTTTTTTTTCCTTCATGTTTTACCCTTGTCATTAATTGTTCATTTTCAAAATTATTTTTCAAGACTTGTTGAAATGCTATTATTATGAGGGGTTATATGGTAAATTATATACTACAATTGTTATGTTTTAAGGGGCGTAAAAAGTTGGAAGTGAACAAATAAAAGTAAACGGAGAGAGTACACGAGAGAACATGCACAAGTTACAAACTCCATTAATTAAACTCATACGTATAAGTGATGATAGTTGATAACTTTAATAAGTATGCGGCCACTTTTACGTAGACTACAAGGTATCACAACTCGTTATTTGATAAAATACATTAATATTAATCATCCTCGAATTAAGTAAAACTAATCCTTTAGTTTTAATAACGAGCTTCAAGCAATCTCAGTCTAAAAATTTGCACTTGCTTACGAAGTGAGTTAACTATTTAACTTCACTAAAAACTCAATCCATATCACTTGTATTAAAAACAATATCAACACAAATTAACTCGCAATCATTTACGTATACAGTCACACCTTTCTATAACAGTCCCTATATAACAATCATTCACTATAAAAACCAAGTTTTCTTTAGAACTGATTTATTAAGTTATATTTAACCTTTCTATAACAGCTTTTTACTTATAACAGTAACTGTATTTGTCAAAATCTGACCGTCGTGACCAAGTTGACCGACGCCCCGCCTAAGTAACCAGACAGCGAAAGTTAATATAGCCCACTCTATATCTCCTTCATGACATCCGACGAGTCGGTAAAAACGGCGTCTAAAAGTACGACTAAGACACATTGGAGGCAAAAGGACGTCGAGCCGCGCAAAGGGCAATGGTGCCATGACTATATATAGTCATGGAAAGCTTTCAACAAGGGGGGCATGCTTCTCCTATCTCCTTCTAAAGCTGAAAAGCTCTCTTCTAGTTTTCTTGATTGAAAAGAGTGAATCTCTAGGAAACATATAAAGTGGTCTCCTCATCGATTGATGGGAGACACAATGTTGAATCTCAATAAGATCATTTATATTTCCTTCATCCTAAGTATGATCCACACTGCTAGCTCTTTGATCTGAAATTTATTATGTCTGACTAAGATTCACCCCTTCATCTTCGATTGATTTGTTCAAAAAGATTTCAATATCTTTTGAGTCAAACAATTTGGTGCCATCTGTGAGGATTTCTTAGTGAAATTTCCTAGTCTCTCCCAGATCAAAGACAAGAAATACAATCACTCACCAAAAGGAGCGCGAAGAGAAGATCCAACCCACACGAGACAAAGGAGCAGCGCAACAAGGGAAGGAGAGCCGAGCGAAATTATCAAGCTTAGAAACCTTTGCCCCATCTACCATCGATACGCCAAACAAGGCGAACGACATTACCAATCAGTTCTCTCCCATCGGACGATCGGACGGGGGCAGTAAAAGTTTCATTCTAACTTGCCTCCTAATCTATGCTCAAGTAAGAACACAACGGCCGTGCAGGCAAACGAATAAAGAAATATCACAATTAAAGAACGAAAAACCACTGCAAAACAACTGTGATACCTCCCACAAACGATACCTCCGAGCTAGACAAGCGCCAGACAAGGGAACTAGAATCCGTGCGCAAAGCGAACCTAAGAAAAATAGCAACGTTCCACATTCTCCAACATTGCACCCTCCGTTGCAAGCACTGCCAAACGGACTGGTACTCTCTCGTAAGATATCTAGCTCTCCAAAAACTGGGACTGACAACGGGTTACTATTTCGATAAGTTTGAAATAACACCCTTTAAGGCCAGCGACCTTCGCCAAAAAGAAGAGTTCGACCTCAATCGAACGACGACGGGTTACCATTTCGATAAGTTCGAAATAACACACTTTAAGGTTAGGGGCCTTCGCCAAAAAGAAGAGCTCGACCTCGATCGAACGGTGATGGGATACAATTTCGATAAGTTCAAAATAACACCCTTTAAGGCCAGGGGCCTTCACAAAAAAAGAAGAGTTCGACCTCGATCGAATGACGACGGGTTACCATTTCGACAAGTTCGAAATAACACCCTTTAAGGCCAGGGGCCTTCGCCATAAAGAAGAGTTCGACCTTGATCGAATGACGATGGGTTACTATTTCGATAAGCTCGAAATAATACCCATTAAGGCCAGGGGCCATCGCCAAAAAGAGAAAAGTTCGGCCTCGATCGAATGACGATGGGTTACCATTTCAACAAGTTCGAAATAACACCCTTTAAGACCAGGGGCCTTCGCCAAAAAGAAGAGTTCGACCTCGATAAAACGACGGCGGGTTACTATTTCGATAAGTTCCAAATAACACCCTTTAAGGCCACGGGCCTTCGCCAAAAAGAGAAAAGTCTGACCTCGATCGAACGACGACGAGTTACTATTTCGATAAGTTCGAAATAACACTCTTTAAGGCCAGGGGCCTTCATCAAATAGAAGAGTTCGACCTCGATCGAACGACGATGAGTTACTATTTCGATAAGTTCAAAATAACACCCTTTAAGGATAGGGGCCTTCGCCAAATAGACAAAAGTCTGACCTCGATCGAACGACGACAGTTTACTATATCAATAAAGTCGAAATAACACCCTTTAAGGCTAGGGGACTTTGCCAAAAAGAGAAAAGTTTGACCTTGATCGAACGACGACGGGTTAGTATTTCGATAAGTTCAAAATAACACCCTTTAAGGCCAGGGGCCTTCACCAAAAAGAAGAGTTCGACCTCGATCGAACGATAACGGGTTACAATTTCGATAAGTTCGAAATAACACCCTTTAAGGCAAGGGGCCTTCGCCAAAAAGAGAAAAGTCCGACCTCGATCGAACGACGAAGGGTTACTATTTCAATAAGTTCAAAATAACACCATGTAAGTCCAGGGGCCTTCGCCAAAAAGAAGAGTTCGACCTCGATCGAATGACGACGGGTTACTATTTCGATAAGTTCGAAATAACACCCTTTAAGGCCAGGGGCCTTTCCCAAAACGTTCGACCTCGATTGAGCGACGACGGGTTATTATTTTGATAAGCTCGAAATAACACCCTTTAAGGCCAATGGCCTTTGCCAAAAAGAGAAGGGTTTGACCTCGATCGAATGATGACAGGTTACTATTTCGATAAGTTCGAAATAACACCCTTTAAGGCCAGGGGCCTTCGCCAAAAAGAATAGTTCGACCTCGATCGAACGACGCTGGGTTACTATTTCGATAAGTTCAAAATAACACCCTTTAAGGCGAAAGGACTTTGCCAATAAGAGAAAAGTTCGTCCTCGATCGAACGACGACAAGTTACTATTTCGATAAGTTCGAAATAACACCCTTTAAGGTCAGGTAACTTCGCCAAAAAGAAAAGTTCGACCTCCATCGAATGACGACATGTTACTATTTCGATAAGTTCGAAATAACACCCTTTAAAGCTAGGGGACTTCGCCAAAAAGAAGAGTTCGACCTCGATCGAACGGCGACAGGTTACTATTTCGATAAGTTCGAAATAACACCCTTTAAGGCTAGGGGCCTTCGCCAAAAAGAGAAAAGTTCGACCTCGATCGAACGACGACGGGTTACCATTTCGATAAGTTCGAAATAACACCCTTTAAGGTTAGGGGCCTTCGCCAAAAAGAAGAGCTCGACCTCGATCGAACGGTGATGGGATACAATTTCGATAAGTTCAAAATAATACCCTTTAAGGCCAGGGGCCTTCACAAAAAAGAGAAGAGTTCGACCTCGATCGAATGACGACGGGTTACCATTTCGACAAGTTCGAAATAACACCCTTTAAGGCCAGGGGCCTTCGCCATAAAGAAGAGTTCGACCTTGATCGAATGACGATGGGTTACTATTTCGATAAGCTCGAAATAATACCCATTAAGGCCAGGGGCCATCGCCAAAAAGAGAAAAGTTCGGCCTCGATCGAATGATGATGGGTTACCATTTCAACAAGTTCGAAATAACACCCTTTAAGGCCAGGGGCCTTCGCAAAAAAAGAAGAGTTCGACCTCGATCTAATAATGACAGTTACTATTTTGATAAGTTCGAAATAACACCCTTTAAGGCCAGGGGCCTTCGCCAAAAAGAGCAGAGTTCGACCTCGATCGAACGACGATGGGTTACTATTTCGATAAGTTCGAAATAACACCCTTTAAGGCCAGGGCCCTTCGCCAAAAAGAAGAGTTCGACCTCGATCGAACGACGACGTGTTACTATTTTGATAAGTTCGAAATAACACCCTTTAAGGCCAGGGGTCTTCGCCAAAAAGAGAAAAGCCCGACCTCGATCGAACAACGACGGGTTACTATTTCGATAAGTTCGAAATAAGACCCTTTAAGGACAGGGGCCTTCACCCAAAAGAAGAGTTCAACCTCGATCGAACAACGACGGGTTACTATTTCGATAAGTTCAAAATAACACCCTTTAAGGCTAGTGGCCTTCGCCAAAAAGAGAAATGTCAGACCTCGATCGAACGACGATGGGTTACTATTTCAATAAGTTCGAAATAACATCCTTTAAGGCCAAGGGCTTTCGCCAACAAAAAGAAAAGTTCGACCTCGATCGAACGACGATGGGTTACTATTTCAATAAGTTCGAAATAACATCCTTTAAGGCCAGGGGCCATCGCCAAAAAGAAGAGTTCAACCTCGATCGAACGATGACGGGTTACTATTTCGATAAGTTCGAAATAACACCCTTTAAGGCCAGGGGCCTTCGCCAAAAAAAGAGAAGTCCGACCTCGATCGAACGACGACGGGATACTATTTCAATAAGTTTGAAATAACACCCTTTAAGGCAAGGGGCCTTCGCCAAAATGTAGAGTTCGAACTCGATCGTACGATGATAGGTTACTATTTCGATAAGTTCGAAATAACATCCTTTAAGGCCAAGGGCTTTCGCCAACAAAAAGAAAAGTTCGACCTCGATCGAACGACGACGGGTTACTATTTCGATAAGTTCGAAATAACACCCTTTAAGGCCAGGGGCCTTCGCCAAAAAGAACAGTTTGACCTCGATCGAACGATGACGGGTTACTATTTCGATAAGTTCGGGGCCTTCGCAAAAAAAAGAGAAGTTTGACCTCGATCGAACGACGATGGGTTACAATTTCAATAAGTTTGAAATAACACCCTTTAAGGCAAGGGGCCTTCGCCAAAAAGTAGAGTTCGAACTCGATCGAACGACGATAGGTTACTATTTCGATAAGATCGAAATAACACCCTTTAAGGCCAGAGGCCTTTGCCAAAAAGAAGAGTTCTACCTCGATCGAGCGACGAGGGTTACTATTTTAATAAGTTCGAAATAATAACCTTTAAGGCCAGGGACCTTCACCAAAAAGAGAAGAGTTTGACCTCGATCGAATGACATCGGGTTACTATTTCGATAAGTTCGAAATAACACCCTTTAAGGCCAGGGTCCTTCGCCAAAAAGAATAGTTCGACCTCGATCGAACAACGACGGGTTAGTATTTCGATAAGTTCAAAATAACACCCTTTAAGGCCAAGGGCCTTCACAAAAAAGAGAAAAGTCCGACCTCGATGGAACGACGATGGGTTACTATTTCGATAAGTTCGAAATAACACCCTTTAAAGCCAGGGGCCTTTTCTAAAAAGAAAAGTTCGACCTTGATCGAACGACGATAGGTTACTATTTTGATAAGTTCGAAATAACACTCTTTAAGGCCAGGGGCCTTCTCTAAAAAGAAGAGTTCGACCTCGATCGAACGACGGCGGGTTACTATTTTGATAAGTTTGTAATAACACCCTTTGAGGCCAGGGGCCTTCACCAAAAAGAAGAGTTCGACATCGATCGAATGACGACAGTTTACTATTTTGATAAGTTCGGAAGAACACCCTTTAAGGCCAAGGGCCTTCGCAAAAAAAAAAGAGTTCAACCTCGATCGAACGATGACGAGTTACTATTTTGATAAGTTCGAAATAACACCCTTTAAGGCCAAGGGCCTCCGCCAAAAAGAAAAGATTTCGACCTCAATCGAATAATGACGTGACACTCTCTCGATTAGGTCGTAACACTTCTGAGGCCAAAAGCCATCAGAAAGAAAAACTGGGACTCGCCATATAGGCGTCTATCTCGCACCAAAAAGCCAAAAACAGTTGAAATAAAGTTGAAGTACAAGGCAAATAATGAAGAAAAGACTCCTTTATACAAAGTCATTGTGCGGACTATCGCCGCTTATACATGGCCTAAGCCAACAATAAAAAGGGGGGGGAAGAAGAAGAATGAAAAGAAAGGGGGGGAAGAAACGACAACAACAGACGACGAACAAATATAAAAAAACAAGCAAATGAAAATAAGAACAGGCAAAGGCAACATTCTTCATTCGGCGTCATCACCGCCATTACCATCACCATCATCGTCTCCAAGAATCCCTCCATCACTATCATCTGCACCCCCATTAGCTTCAGGCATCGCCACATCTTACCCACAATTGGTGCGAGCCTCCCACGCTTGCACTAGCGCCTCCTCATAGGCAGCCTCAGTCACGGTACCCACCTTCCACAAACTCTTATATATATCCCATGGGGCCTCGGCATAAACCCAAAGCTCGTGCATATGGCGAGGAATGGCGGTGGAGGAAGACTCAACCTGAGCCAATAGTCGCCCATTTTCTGCCTCCAGTGCTGCGACCCGATCTCCCAGAACCGATGCCTCTTGGTTAATCTCGCTGATGTGCTCTTCAAGCCTTGCCTTCATGAGGGTAGCTGTCGCTCTCTCCGACTCTTGTTCGGATTGAAGGACGCGGATGGCATTCTCCAGGGCTGCCGCCCTCGCCGAAGCCTCGAACCAAGCACTCTCGATGCTCTCCAAACTAGCAACCTTGCTCTCCAGCGCGGTCAATTTCCCCATCCATTCCACGCTCATCGCCTCGACCTTGATCAAGTTTTGATCCATCTCTAACTGAATCGACCTCAATCTCTCGTGCAGATGCTCACATTCTGCAGTGACTTCCCTGCCCAACTCGAGCTCCTCATCCTTAATTCGAAGTTGCTCCTCGAGCACACTCTTGCTGTGGATGGCTTGCATCAATTCTGGTCCCGTTTCTCCAACTCCTCGCCAAGAGCCCGATTACTGTGTTGCATCAATTTTGGTCCCGTTTCTCCAACGGCCGACCTGTGTTGTTCGCCCGACTAGAAGAATCATTGTTGGGGGCATAGTCTCAAACTCAATTTTTTGTCTCTTCGATGGCCCCTTCTCTTCCCTAGTAGATGGTGATTCACTCGTCGGGCGAACAACACAGGTCGGGACCTCTTCTTGAGAGGTGGCCCTCGTAGGAGTAACCAAGGCCGCAGACTCAACTGAATCAGCCCTCGATGAAGGTCGAGCGATGGGTACCACGGCAGGATGAGCAGATGAGTCCGGCTGATGAAAAGCTAACGGAGGGGACCTTGCTCTCCGTACTCTCCCTGACATGGACAAACAACACATAAGAAGCCAAACAAAAAGAGAGGAAGAATAGCAAACAGAAACGTTTGCTTCCGAACCTGTCATGAAAAGTTGACCATGTGCGAATCCCCACTGTATGGGGAAGGAGGGCACCCACCCAGTCGTGAATACATTCGACAGGCGGATAGGGAAATCTCTCAGATGCAAAGACATGATAAAGTCTAGTACCATAACAGGAAATGGTCGGGCATCTCACCGTCTGAAGATACAAAAAGTTATGTACAAAGTCCCACTTCTTAGGGAATCCCGTTGGGTCCGCCACAATGTGCTCAGTCCGTATGTAAAAATAATTCTCATAGAAACGATGGTTGGTCCTGTCGTCCATCCTCACCACTAGACTCCTCGAACCTCGAGGATGCATGTGAATCATCGTACCGCGGATAAGTTGAGGGGCGAAGATGCTGAGCATATGGTCCAAAGTGACTTCACGACCAGCGAGTTCCACGTACTTAAGCAGCATAAGGAATAACTTGTACACATACGGTGAAAGTTGGGCGTGGAATACCTCTTAAAAACGGCAAAAATTCACCACCAACAAAGGAAGAGGAAGTGTGTACCCTACAATGAAGGGGTAGGCGTAGAATACACAGTTCTCGGGGTAGTCGAAATGAACTGTCTTTCCCCACTGCCGGCCGCATATCAACGTAATTGGGGATTCCCCACCTTTCTTTTAGCTCTGCAATATCCCTTTCTCTTATAATGGAGAGAATAGGTTCCGGTTCGACCCCGACGGGAGTACTGAAGTTAGTCGGCTCTCTCCCAGGGTGAGGCAGGATCTCAATCAGTGATGGGACCTCCTCATCTTCCACCACGCCTGCCCCTCCGGTAGCCTGAGCATCACTTTCCGGTACCGGATTAGTGGCAGAGAGATTGTCGCAAGAAGAATCACCAGCCATTTTATCAGAAAACACGCCAAAGAAATAACAGAAAGAAGAGATGAAAGTTTTCACTGAACAAGGGGGCACGCAGAAATTTGAGGTATTAGAAAGAAAATATATTTGCAGGATTCTCCCAAGTGAAAGATAAAGAAGTGTGTCAATCGAATGACAAGCTCCCTCTATTTATAAGAGACATAAATCCCCCGAGCACGAAACCCAAGAGTTGCCAATCGAATCTGATAGGGCATGAAATGTTTCAGTTCCCTAGGAACGTGTGTAATAATGGCAATGACCACGAAACAACGCTTCGATACCAAATGACGTTTCGGTTCCGAAACCGTCACAATTATCCATGGGAATCGACAGAACGCCGCCACTCCGCCAAAAACCCATAAAATATAACTAAGGAACAAAGAGCCGTAAGTTAGATTTCTCTCGAATTCATAACAATCATGATCCGTCTGTCGATCCCGACAGAGGACGACCCCGACAGACGGAGGGACTAACTGTGTTGGTCAAAATCTGACCGTTACGAGCAAGTTGACCGACGTCCCGCCTAAGTAACCGAGCAACGAAAGTTAATATAGCCCACTCTATATCTCCACCTTGACATCCAACGAGTCGGTAAGAGCGGCATCTAAAAGTGCGACTAAGACACTTTGGAGGCAAAAGGACGTCGAGCCGAGCAAAGGGAAAGGGTGCCATGACTATATATAGTCAGGGAAAGCTTTCAACAAGGGGGGTTGCTTCTCCTATATCCTTCTAAAGCTAAAAAGCTTTCTTCTAGTTTTCTTGATTGAAAAAGTGAATCTCTAGGAAAACATGTAAAGCGGTCTCCTCATCGATTGATGGAGACACAATGTTGAATCTCAATAAGATCATTTATATTTCCTTCATCCTAATTATGATCCACACTCCTAGCTCTTTGATCTGGAATTTATTATGTCTAACTAAGATTTACCCCTTCATCTTCGATTGATTTGTTCAAAAAGATTTCAATATCTTTTGAGTCAAACAGTAACGATCATATTTATAGTAGAACGCTCTTTTGTAAAATTATCCATCTATAACATCTATATAGAACCTTTAAGATTACTAATAACAATTCTAAAGATATGCGCACAATCTTTTCCATTGAACAAAGTTCTATCTTGCTTAAGACACAAGATGAAGATTTGCACATGATATATTTTTTATTGGATACCTAATAGTTTATATTTTTGTACGTTATTTGACGAATTTATTAATAATATATTAACTTTCTTCGATATATACCTAATGAAATGCATATATTCTGAGATTTTAAATCTGAAATTTTTCTTATCTTTTATATGTAACATTAAAAAAAATTAATTTTTGGATAAGTTTTATCTAAAACAGCCAAAAAATATTTAAACATCAAATGCTATTATAAGTGTATAATAGTCATTCGCTATAAAAGCCAAAAAATTTCAAAAAAAATGATGCGGTTATAGAGAGGCTTGACTATACTTATATCACATTCAATATTAATATTATGTTATTAATGTAAAAACGTAAATTCTCTACGTCCAACATTTAATAAAAACAAGATGATCAGTTTGTGTAGTCACAAATCAACTCTAGAATATCCTATTGCATATGAGTGAAACCGAGCCCTTTGGACGCCTCGATTCTCGATGAAGTAAACGGGGCAGAAATATAAATGTGAGGAGTCTTAATCGAGGTAAGGAGCCCCTCGAGTCGAGGTCCAGGCAATTTATGCCGGTGTTGGTACCTGCGGCAGCGCCTCTGGAGCCCCCCTCCCTCGAAGTGAGGAGGTTCTGAATGACTTCCCTCTCACTTCGTTCGAGCTGAATTTCATCCACCCTCTCACTTCGTTCGAGCTGAATTACATCCACCCTCTCGTTTCGTTGAATTTTTATAGAATCAAATTCAAAAATTATTTTTATTTTGATTATTTCTTAGATTATGTTGAATTGTATCGTATCCATTTTCAATTTTAAAGCGAACAGTTACCTTATCAAACTAGAACACTTTTTCTTTTTACTTAACACCTTCCCTAGGAGGAATCGTAGTCACGCCCCGGGACCGATTCAAATTCTTGAACTTCGGAAAAAGTTATCAGATAATCGAGCACAATCAACAAAGGGCCGTGATATCCGAGCCCAGCCGGGTGTCACAACGTTAATCTCACACGTATCGGCAAAGGATTAGTAATTAGTAAAACAGGAGATTTTTATCTTTTATGAAATTGTACCTAGGGCGAAACTCCCCTACTATATTAAGGGGAGTCTCACTATTTATTAGGATCATTCTAACACACACATCAAGGCAATATACTCTCATTTTCTCTGTTATTTAAAGTTCTCACTTTTGTTCATCAGTGCTTCGTTATTGTGAGTCTGAGATCGAAGGCAGACATTTCATTAAGGCTGTTATTGAGCCCTAAATCATTCCCCTTACCTGGTTTGACAGTTTATTACGTCCTTTATCTATTTAATCTAATGCAATTTATCATTTATATTGAGATCTTTAAAAGCATATATAAATACAATTCTTATCCATTTAAGAGGGTAAACAGTTTGGCGCCCACTGTGGGGCTAAGAATAATAGTGGCAATTTGATATAAATTTCCATAACACACTCTGCTTTACTCTTGTTCTTTGAGATCTTAATTTCAGGAAAACTTAAAGGTGTCAAACCCTCAATCTGCTCACTTAAACATTGATGTGGAATCTGGTCACTACTGCAAGAACAACAATATAGTGCCCAACAACGAGGTTCACCCTGTTGACCCCAACGGGGCCCCGATTGCAGACCCAATCGACGCCAACTCCCATGTGGCCATCAATGCTAACTTGTCCACCGACCCGAAAAACAATGTTCGCTGGGGAGCCAGGGATACGCATGGCGGTGAAGGCGATGGGATCAACTTGCGGGTGATCTTCGAAATGTTATAGGCCCAGCATGAAGCGATAACCCAGTTGCAAAGCCAAATCCACGCCCTCAGCAGAGTTGAGCCCGAACCATCTCGGGAAAATACTCGCTGAAATGAACCAGTCATAGAAAGGCCGAGTGAAGCTGACCCGAGACCAATCCCGATATAATAAAGATGCTCGGGGAGTTGATGAAACGGGTGGAATCAAGAGAAAAGAAAATCGAAACTAAGGACAAAAAATGGAGACATATAACTAAGCATGTTTAACGGGCCGGGTTGACCCATTTCTGGATCGTCCCGGACCGGTTGTAACCCAGACCGGCCCAGACTGGTAGTTACGGGGTCCAGTGGGCTAGGTTAGGGGGTTAGGGAGGTTGGTTCGTTTAAAAAAAATTCAATTAACCAAACTGGTCAAACTCGGTCAACGAAAAATACTGTTGAACCGGTTAACCGACCTTGTCCGGACCGGTCACACAGCTATAAGTATGATTATTTTTTAAAGTAATATGACATGGCAACAGTCAACTTCAATTTCGCTGTTGCCCAACGGGTGGATTGCAAAAATAGCCCTTTTTGGGTAATTCTTTTAAGAAATAACACTTTTAATAATTACTAATTTAGCCCTTTGAAAAACTATAAATACACTCCTCCTCTTCTTCATTTCTTCACTCATCTCTCATTTCTCAAACTCATATTCTCAATTATCATTCTCTCATTCTTCACCTAAAGTGCAATCAACTATTTGGCTCTCATTTTTTTGAAATTTAATTTATTGTATTATTTATTATTTGAAGTTTGAACAATTGAACTTCAAACTTTGAATAATTGACGTTTCTTTGTGGTAACATTGGAGTTGCGAACTCATCAAATATTTAATTATTGCCGAAGTCGGTGCACTCCCTCCAGCTCTTTCTCTTATTTACTATTTTATTTGCATATTTAATTTTTGCTAGTAGTTAAATTTTCACAATATGTTTAATGCTGCAAAAAGAGTTTATAATAAGGTTGCTAATAGGGGTAATCGGGAAAATAAAAAAATAGGTACTACTTCAACATCTGATAGTAATTTAAATGACTCTACACATATTTCTAAAATATTACCTGATAATAATATAGATTATGAATAATTACAGGAAGATTTCGGTATAGAAGATAATGAATTAGAAATTGAAGATGAGACACCAGTTACACCTACTAGTGTTGGAGTTGGTAGCAGGGGTGGTAGTCATGGTGCTAGTAGTAGACCACATGTGGCCCCGACTACTAATCAGAGAAAAAGAAGTAAGGTTTGGAAATTTTTTGACGAAATAGAGAATACTGATAGAGTTAGATACAGACTTTGTAAAGATGATTTTAAACATAAGACTGGAGGACAATTAGGGGGACTGGAACACTTAGTAGACATATGAGAATTGAACATCCTATAGAATGAGGCTCTGATTTAGATGAAAATCAAGGAACTCTAAACCCTAGTACTAGAGGACTTATGAAATATGATAAAATGAAGGATCGTGAGGAGTTAGCAAAAATGATTGATTTCGGTTCTCTACCTTTTTCTTTTGCTTCTTCATCATATCTTATTATGCATATTCAAAGGATTTATAATCCTTTATTTAAAGGTATCCCTAGAAGTACTTGTAGATATGATATCTTTAGACTTCATAGATAATATCAAATATACATACGTTATTTGTTTGACCACCTTCCTTGTAGAGTTTCTCTAACTTCTGATATTGGCCATGCTGTTAATGGAAATAATTATTTGACAATTACATGTCATTGGATAGATGATAATTATTGTATGCAAAAACGTATTATCGCTTTTAAATATGATGAAGATCAGAGTCATACTGCTATGTTTATGTTACGACCCAAAATCCCTCCGAATGAGTCGTGATGACACCTAGTCTCTAAACTAGGTAAGCCAAACATTAACTGAGATAACATTTATATTTGCTAACTTTAATTTAAATAACTCTTAACAAATTACAACTCTCAAAACTGGTGGTACAAGTCATAAGCCTTTCTAAGAGTAGTTATACAAAATAAATACATCACTGTTCCGACAAAAGGAACAAATGTAAATAAGTACGAATGAAGGTGACTCTGAGGCCTGCGAACGTTGCAGCAGGTTAACCTTGATTCTCTACTGCAATGACCCGCACAGCTGCTACCGATCAAATACCTGAATCTGTACACAAAAAATGTACAGAAGTGTAGTATGAGCACACCACGGCGGTGCCCAGTAAGTATCAAGACTAACCTCGGTAGAGTAGTGATGAGGAACAATCCAGACACTTACTGATCAAACTAATTGAACAGGATATGATAATAAACTATCAACCTAAAGATGACAAAGTAATATCAACAACAGGGAAAGAACAAACTACAATCAGTAGAAACAATAAAGGGAAACACGGATGGAAACGAAAGATAACCAAATAAATTAACGCCAACATAGCTAGAACACAGACAAGTAAAAATGTACTCAAACAAGAAAGGCGATATCAGCTCAATAAATCATATCATTTCTTATGCACAATTCCAGCCATCTCAAACTCGATGTCTCATATCATAACCTCAATTACCAAACTTTTAGCACACCCGACACCTTGTGCCCACATATTTCTATCTCTTTTTGCACAACAACGTTTTCATGTTACTCAGTACATAGGGTCCATAACCAATGCAATTAATATATTCAAGGAGTCTCATTTACATAACCTAAAGTAGAGTACAGCTTCTAAGCCAATTAGGAACTCAACAAGAAAATATGAAGTTATTTTTAGAAATTATTTGAATAAAGAAAGTACCATTTTCAATT